>NC_143014.1:89651116-89951116 GCF_055824585.1 Amblyomma mixtum | reverse complement strand
CAACAATACAGATAAATGATCCTTCACTCCAAACAAGTAACAAAAATTTTTTTTTAATAAAGCGACAAAAATGTTGATATACAACTTGCTCAGAGTGACACACATTCAACAGCACGGCATCAGACAGCTATGTACACAAGTAATGCGCAAGTAATGGTAGTATTTAGAAAAGCTTTAAAAGAAATGACGCTGATAGTCACGTGAATGGTGCCTTCACTGTTTATTGGGCTCAGCGGACGCACGATAACGAGGAAGAGGTCGCAGTTATGCGACTAATTAGCCGTAATCTGTTAACTTTCTAATCATTCACTGCATTCTCTATGCTGCAACAGAAGTTTTGAAGACTGTATTGATTTGATACTAATACAATTTACAGTCTTGCCAAAGCGCAGTAGGTCTTAGATATTCTTCAATCAATTCTCTGCTTTTTCTCAGCTTGTGCCCAGCTCCGGCGCATGCTGAGTGCCTATCTTCGGAATGAGGTGCGAAAAAGTATTGAATTTATTGTTGAATACCGCAAGTCCAATTGCACTTTCCAGGTTCTGCAAATTGGACTGGTGTCGAATGATTACACTTTTCAATATTTCTGTTGCGACGTGCAACAACAGTGACTGATTAAAAATGCTGCTAACAAATTTGTTCTAATTAGTCATATAACCATGACTGCTATCTCGTTACCTTGCATCCGACGAACCCAACACGCACTCAGCGAAGGCTGCATCCACGTGACCACGAGTGTGATTTTTTTATAAAGTGCTAATATTTAAAAAAAATAGCTGGATATATGCCGGTCGTTTTTTGCTCACTTCAGGTCTTCCGCAACGGTGGCGTTAGCTTCAATGAAAACATGAGGGTAGAAATAAGATGAAAATGTGTTCTGGTGTTAGCCTTAAATATTTTGGAAACTGCAAAGGCACATACATGTATTCGTGCGCGCATACATGCTATCAAGGACAAGTCTCTAGGGCGTGCGAGCAGCAAGCCAAGCGAATAGCTGCGTTATTATCCTGGCTTGAGGCCGCACTTCTGGAGTTTAAAATTGAGCTTCCGTGCTCTTGTGAGCTGTAGTCAAATGAGGTGGTAGTTGGCAGAAGCGGAACCTGTGTGATTATGATTGCCTTTTGCGCGTCCTGGATACTTCTGTCCCCGGTATGTGGATTTCAGGAACGAAATTTATTTCTGCGTTGGCTCTCTAGCCAGTCACTTGATATTCTTTCCAGCAGATGAAACACGCATGTACCGCCACGCCCGCATTGCCTGACCACGCAGAAATAAGTTGTTTTTTTCCACGAGCCCGCACTCCATGAACGTTTGCCCGTAACTTTGCGTACGTATAGCACACACAGGAATTAGGATAAGCACAGTTTTTAAAGCTTACTGAAGCTGTGAGAGGTAAAATAAATGCAATTAAGACGTTCTCCTGATGCCGTTACAGAAGTATCCGAGTTGTACCAGCACGAGCAATGAAGACGAGTGGGTTTATACCCGGGTTAACAAACCCGTGGGCAGAACGGTTCCTCGAGTAAAAGCGGCTCGTTTCACGCGCAGACAAGCCAGGAAAAAAAAAAGAAGAAGAGAGAGCGAAGAGACCAGGAGACTAGAGGGGAGGAATAAAGAAAAAAGCATGAAGAGAGCGGTCGAGCCTGAATTCAAATAACCGCCACGTGTCGCAGCCTGCTCTGAACGGCCTGCTCTAAACAGGCTGCTGCCCCTAATGCTGCCACTGCCCTCGTGCGTTGTTCTCCCGTCAAAGGACAAGCGCGCAAACCACGCCGCGTCCACCGACGGGGCAACGCACTTTAAAGACTGGACAGCCTGTCAGAAATAAGGAGAGGCCAATAAAAGGCGCCTTTCGAAAAAGAACGAGAAAGAAAAAGGGGGGGGGGGGGGGGCATTTAGCGATGGCACAGCGGAGGCTGCCGGCTTTCAACCCGCGCGCTGTTCACGCACTGCCCAGATCGGCGCAATAAAGGACGACGGCGGGGCGCCACCACGAGCCATCTGACGGCGATGCGGCGCGGTCAGGTTGCGTCTTCTCGCGGGGGCGTTCGCACGGGGGCCCGCGCCGCACAGGATGCCAGCGCAGGTGTGACGTTACGAGTCTCCTAACGCGACGGGTTCTTCGCCTCCTCCCCCATAGACACGTCTATGCGCTGTCTATATTCCTTCCAACTTCATTTTTTTTACCCTGTTCCCGCCTCCACGTCGTTTGTATTTCATTACCAGTCATTGCTGTGCAGCGCGCGTGCTCAGGAATTTTGCTCTCAGAGAGCGCTTCACTGGCTCAATGCTTTTTATTGTAGCTTGTTCTCAAGTTGGGCAACTACGGTACGGTTAGGCAATGTCGTTTGTTATTAATTACTGGAGAAAACACGCGAAAATGTCATTGATTAGACATTCTGAAAGCGAAAAATGCGGCCCCTGACGAAAGAACGTGACCTTGTGTGCAGAGAAGGAGAATGCATAAAAACGGTGGCGCAAGGACTCGCTGAAACGAAGTCGTGTAAGCAGTTCAATGCACGCATGACAGTTAAATGGGTGTTATACAGAAAGCGCTCCAGTAAGCTGAAGAGCGTCAGTACAACGCTGAAAACTGCATGAAAAACACTGCGTTACTGCCTGGCAGTTTATATATATATATATAAAGTGCGGATTACAAAGAAGCCTTCGTGGTTTTCTGAAAAACCGATAATGTCATCGCCACCAGTGCGTCAGGTAAAGGCCATTGAGAAATTTATTTCTTTTTATTCCATGGAGATACCAGCTTACTGGCCCAATTGCCGCAAAGTGTATTTTTAAGTTCTTTTATTACTGCTTTTTCCTGCCACTGAAGAAACTGTGGTACCTTTCACCTGTGAGCTCCTCTATCGATTATATTTATTTACGAATCACCGACAGTTCAGTGCTTTTCTTCAGTGTGCTAAATGATATGCGAGGCAGAAAAAATTTAAGACGAGATATGTACATTTCTGTGACCCCTTGTAAATGCGCATTCATTAATAAAGTAATTGCCTCTCGTGAAGCAAAGCACAAATTCTCACTGTGCACTTAAGTGCGTGCGAAAGTGGACAATAGACTAGTTGGAGCATGAGCGCCGCATGATAACTAAACGAGAGGCCAGCAATCCTTATTCTACACTCTTCTTTCTTTTGCGCCGAAGGTAATCACGTTTTCCAGTACTTCAATTGGCAAAATTTTTTTTTATCCTTTCACGCTCGTTTCTAGTTAATTCACTCTATAAAAGAAAATAATTCAGTGCTGGATACGAGCGCATTACAATGAAATTAAGGGCTTTTCAGGGGTGAGAACCCCACCAATTAACGACGGGGGCTATTTCTGCTTTAATACTTTTTCTACGTGTTGAATTCTTCGCACCAAGGGTATGATTGTCTGGCACTTATGAATACAGGGCTACAAGGTGAAACCGATAACGCATTATAATTTAAATAAATGGCCTGTAAAACTATTTGTGAAATCACGCGGTGAGATGACTTTCGACGGACACGACAGCTCATGCAATCATACGCAGAACCGTCGTGAATGCCAGTTCGAGCGTACTCCGAAGAGCACAAAGCATGCACCAGCGCTTCGACGATGGACGCGAGCGCGCGAGTAGCTTGCTACGTTCCCTTCCGGCAGCCAGAGGGGCCGCCCAAAACTGGGTCGCCGTGCGTAATGCCTCCCGGCAGTGGATCGTCCCGGCTCGTTTGGGCGATGAAGCATTCCTCGTCGGGCCGCACTCAAGGTGACATCTGCCGAAGGCGCTGCCTCTGCCGACACCGGGTGGCGGCGGCAGGCGTGCGCCTCGACACTCTTTGGCTTTCGCAAGCGCCATGAGAGTGTCGCGTTTCGAAACGGTCGGTGTAGAACACAGCTTCAAGGGCGGCGTGGCCTTGGAATCCATACTTGTGTGTGTGTATGTGTGGGCGGCTGGCGGGGGTTAGTAACCCCCTCGTTTCACGTCGGGGAAACGCCAAGGCAAGGCAGGTGCGCGTGACGCAACCCCAGAGTGCTCTTCATGTCAGCCGCCACTACATAGCATCAGTCAGTCACAAATGGCTCAAGCTTTGCCACGTGTCTGGTACGAGTGTTGAGCCCTCCTGCTGCCTCCCGAATAACGAGACTCGCTGCTCACGGCAGTCTTCGTCATTGTGCTCAAGGAGATGAAATACCAAAAGAGATATTGTCACCGTTATCTTTACTCGATATATCGTGAAACGAGAATTTAGAAGATCGTTGACATGAATTTTCATCGGAGGACGGGGGGAAGGGGTGGGGTGAGCTTGAGGAAGTCTAGCCTCTTCTGTCTGATTTTAAGCACCGCCTCCCCCCCCCTCCCCCCTTCAACTCTCCTGGCAGTGCTCTCTTTGGACATGATACTCCTCCCCACCCTCGCCACACACAAAAACAATGTATGCTCGGTAGGTGTCTAGTTCGTAGAATATATTTATAATCGCCGCTTGTGCGTATAGTACCCTGCGGCCGACTACGGGTTATCACTGACGTCTTGATTCCACTTGACTAAGCCTGTTTCACGTACACTTCTTTCCATATTACTCCGAAGGGACTGTTGCACCCTTCACGTCCGTGAAATTCATCAAGTGAACCTCAAGATAGCTGAATGTAGATTTGCCCCAGGTGTACTAGGTCTTAAATGGACAGCGCGAACAAATTAAAGTTGGCCTGCATCGATATATTACCGCATTTTAACGACAAAGACGCTAATTTCACTCAAATATTTTTATAATACAGAAAAAGGCAAAAAAAAAATAGAAGGACGGGTATCGCCATCACCGGCCATTGCCGCAAGTAAACTCTGGAGTGTCGACGCAGCTCTTTTGGAGAGGATCCCGGAGTCTAGAGGCTACACCGTCATTCAAAACGGTGGTCACGGAGTCCTTTGAAGTGCAGACGTCACGAGTTAGAATCTAGCGGCGGGAAAATTATTTAATGCCATTTTCTCAGGAATAAATGAGCCTCTTGCTGGCGGATAAACACGACATACTCGCAAAAAGCCACAGAACCGATTTTTACTAAGAAGAAAGACTGTATGGAGTTGGCCTCAGTGTCCATTGAATGACCAATGATTTTCCAGCTCTCGCGACAAAAAAAAAAAGAAATGAAAGGACCGCATACATGCTTAATATAATACAAAGTGTAAGCAAAAGCGACGGTGTGCAGCTGTCACGTGGGGCCGTATTTCTGTATACATCAAACATGGCCGAGACGGTTACGCGAAACGCCTCCCACATTAGTTTACAAATAAAACAGAGCACGATTCTGAAGCTACGCTTCCGTAGATGAAAAATAACAAGAGCTTTGTCCAGAAAAATGCCTGCGCCACTTCCTTGATTTTTTTCTTTATACAGTCCTTTCTACTGATGGCGTTTTCGTGTACGATAAACGATCATTTGTGATGCAGCAAGAAGTGATGCATGACCGAAGAGTCTCGAAGTGCGAGTCGATACCGAGTTTGTCCTATCGACCGAGCCTGCTATTTCGGCTACGCTATGATATTTGCGCACGTATTCAGCAAACCGCTTCGCCTGTGCGAGCCGTCGCGTCTCGCATGCTTCCTTCTCTGCTGTATGCGCCTATAGGTATACACATGAGCTCAGCAATCATGAATGATTTGTTTGAGGGCCCAGTATGGTGGCTTGATTGTATATTTTGGAAAAAGCCTCCGTGCGCGATCCTGAAAATTCCTGAATTATCAGGGAAAAAATAAAGCCCGCGATAAGCCGTGCATAGTACAAATAATCCTTGGTAGATTAATGCAGCCGGTAGTGGGTATGCGCTGTCGAGCACACTGGTAAGGTTGGTTGGTCGGTGCACTGGGCACATTAACACACTGCCAGAAGGTTCTTTCCGATTCCTTACTTTTCCTGGCAATAGTTTATTCATTCCCACATCTGTAGTGGCTGTGGCTGCTCCAGGCAACAACTGTTGAAAGAAACAAACATGAACGTGGCTTAGACACCGAATAAGCCGGTATTTCGGTCAAGACCCCGATCCATCAGTACTCGCTTTGGCAGTGCTTCGTAGATGACTCAGGAACTGGATTCTGCTTCCCATTCTTTTAGGGTAGATTTCGCTACATATTACTTACACGCATTCAACACGAGGCTATATCACGTTAACCAGGACCAGGGCGAACGATGTCGCGGAGTTATAGAATCGCTTGTTGACCACACACATAGCGCCACCATTTGTGATCTTTTGAAAGAGCATATCTTCCATTTATTATCCTCCTCGCTCATGGTGTCACCATATGTCTACGTAATTTGTTTTGTGCCGGTTTTGGCTACTGCTAGGATTTAATATGAAGCAAATGGCTGGAGATTATATTTCGAACCCCTTGAGGCGTAGCGTAGCCGCTTAGAACCGCATGGAACCGCGAAGAGCCATCTCAAGTCCAACATGTGTAATGAACGCAGAAAACTCCGTAAGACGGACGCCTACGCGTTTTATGTAGGCGTCTTTGTGGCTCCGGAGAGTGTGTGTTTTCGTTTCTGACTCTCAGGTGCGTCAGCGCTTTAAAAATCCTAAAATAAGATGGCTTGTTTATGTGATGAATTGTTGCGACATAATTGAGTCAGAAGTACAGTTGGGGCACAGTGTAGCGTCATTATGTGGATTTATGATGACCCGACAGAAATTACATAAATAATCATCGTCGACGGAGGAGTTTTTTGTGCGCAGTGTAGGCATGTTTGTAAAAGTTTGTAAAAGTCCGAAAATTTGAAAATTTTCGATTGAGGTTAACGGTTAAGTGCAGCAAATGCATCTAGAAAAGCAGTAGAAAACAGTTCTTTAGCCGCACGCAGGGGAATAGAGTAAAGCTAGGAAATAATGCAACGCGCTCATGTCAAAATTTTAAGAAACAGAGACGTCGGCCAGAAATTGTATGCCCCCGGCCAGACGGGATTCCGTCATACTCTCGACTCCTCATGTAAAGGGCATGCGCACCTGACTTGTGTCCGGCGCCAGAAATTGCCAATTTGCCAACCCACAGCGCGCTATATGATCAAAGCACAACGACAGTCAATGGCTTCTTGCCCTCGACCTTCGTTCTTCATTAGTGAACACGTATGTCGGCCTTTTCAGCTCATTTATGCAAGTAGCCTTTCAAGTGCTCTAGCTCCATACACTTCGCCGCACATGTAGCAACCGCTATTGATTAAACTGTATAGGCACGCTGCGCTCTGTGTTTCAGGACCACCTAAAGGGCAACCACCGCTGTTTAATCACGCGGGCTGGCTCTTTCTTTAGTGAGTTTTCACTTGCCAAAGCAACACTATGAGCTATATGTGCGGCATGTCGTAGAAGAGGGATCCGCATTATAATTTCGACCACGTGTGGTTATTTTAAGGCTTTCCGAAATCTAAGCACGCGGGCGTTTTCACACGTTACCTCCCCAAAAGTGGGGTGGGGACGCCGTGTACGTGCTCAAAACCCCGAACTCGAAAATGCAGTTTAGGGCTGTGCACACCAGAGCATTGAAACAATATGCGTGCCAAAAGAATGCGGATTAAATCACAGAGCAGCAGCAAAGGCTAATTTTCCTTCCAAGGTTAACGTTTTCTACTTACATTATTACTGATTTATTTTCCGAAAACACGATACAAAAGGAAGGAAAAGATTTTTGCTGGCCGCGGCATCTGCCATCGTAACTGTAGAAGCACCTGAGCTGCGGCCAATGGAATGAAAGGAACAGAGGGTGGAGCGGAAGGAGGAAATAAAGGAGGGGAAGTTGCAGACAGAGAGGACAGGGGATGGAACGCTGATACAGAACTGCAAGAATAAAGTAAATAGCACCTCGCTCGCCGCTGCTGCCTTTCCATGCAGCGGGCTATCACGTCCGACGGGCGGGCCCTGGCCCGTGCGCGTCTGTCCACGAAGAATTGTCCGCATCGCGAGGAGTAAGTTCATCAGCACAGGAGTAAGTTAACACGTGTTTGCCATCGCGCCAGTAGAATGGCTGAGTACGCGCGCGGTTCACTGTACACAAATCTCTGCAGGTGCTCATGTGAGTGCGTGTGAAGCGTCACATCACAGAAAAAAAAAAAACGGCGCGCAGCACACTGCACATAGTCCGCAGGCTCCCTATAGAGTGGTGGTGTTCAACCACTGATAGGGGCCCCGCTCCGTGCAGGCACAGCGGTGGTGGCACAGCCGACCACCGCCCGTGTCCTCCAGGAAGAGTGCTGTGATTGAGATGGTCAAATCGCGCTTGTCCGGAGGCTGGCCATTAGTGACGGCGGTGGTCTCAGGCTTGCGCTGAGGGCGCACTGGAAGGGGCCTGCGGCAACCCCTGATTCAGGTGGCTGTGCTGCTGCTGCCAGCGGGACTACCGCTGCCGGTTGTCCTAGGGGTTGCGAGGCGCGGCTGGCCGCCTGCGCGCAGGTACGCGCGCTTGGCGGTTACTTGCGCTGCTGCTGCTGCGGGACTGGGGGTGCCGTCTCGGCGCCGACCGCACGTCTTGACAAGGGCACCACGGAAGGAAGTCGGTGCGCACAAGGGGAGAGGTTTGCAGGGAAGAGTAAGCTTACTGACAGTCGGCAAGAATTTCCCACTTCGCAGTTGCCGAACGGGGCTGGGGGAACGCGCGGTAAGAATTGGTCACCACGGCTACTGGACCACACAAGGCACATTGCAAAAGTGCCCGCGCATCGTATGTGTTAGCCCGTTGCAGGAAAAGACGATGGAGGCGGCGTGCGTGGCGCTATTTACTTTATTGTACAGTACACCGTAAAACCATGTCATAGGTTTACCAGCAGAAAAGTTTACAGTGATCATTTAAACGCAAATGATTTGTTACGCACATTCAAGAAGGCTAACGCCACGTTTATTTATGCTTCAACTGAGAACGGCGTGTGCTGCATGAGATGACTTTCGGCGTTAGATAACAGCTTGATAGAATTTGTTGCTAGTGGCGGAATAGAATGTGACGCTCAGAGAAGAGGAACTTTTAACCGAAGCACAATTGCTGACCTTCCAAAGAGTTAGGCAGTGCGCACAATATCGATATGTGAATAGTGCCCAAGACACAGTGTAGAAGAATGAGGCTGTCCAGTTGTGACTGGAACATTCTGACAAATGTTCCCGAATTTTGCCGAGAACTTCAGCCGGGCCTGCAAAGAAAGGCAGAAATAAATGAAGAGAGAAACAAGCAAAAAAGAAACAGGCAAACTATGAAAGGAAGGAATGAAGGAAGGAAAGAAAGAAAGAAACAAAGAGTGGAAGAAGGAAAGAACAGAAGAAAGAGAGAAAGAGAGAAAGAAAGGAACAAAGAAAGAAACAAAGAAAGAAAGAGAGGAAGAATATGAAACAAAGAAAGAAGGAAGGAAGGAAGGAAGGAAGGAAGGAAGGAAAGAAAGCAGGAAACGGGAGAGAAGGAAAGAAGGAAGGCTGAAAGGAAGGAAGAAACAAAGAAAGAAAGGAAGAAAGAGGGAAAGAAGGAAAGGAAGAAAGAAAGAAGGAAAGGAAGAAAGAAGGAAAGAAAGGAAGAAAGAAAGAAAGAAAGAAAGAAGGAAAGAAAGGAAGGAAGAAAGAAAGAAAGAAAGAAAGAAAGAGAGAAGGAAAGGAAGAAAGAAAGAAAGAAAGAAAGAAAGGAAAGAAAGAAAGAAAGAGAGAAAGGAAAAAAGGAAGAAAGAAAGAAAGAAAGAAAGAAAGAAAGAAAGAAGGAAAGAAAGAAAGAAATAAAGAAAGAAAGGAAGAAAGCAGGAAAGAAAGAAAGAGATATAATGAGAGATGTATGCCCGAGAGATGCTTTCCTAGTGTTCCTCACATTTATTTGACGTTGCGCAAATCGTAATTTGAGTGTCCATTTCGCCGTTTAGTGGCTGTGCTGTTTTTGTTTGAATTGCTACATATACTCTCGAACATAGGACATCGAAACTGCGGTTTCTGTTACTCGTGATTGCAAAAATATGGGTACTACTTGTATAGATAGGTTTTATAGAGCGGTCCTGAGCATTATTTGTTAGTTTCCGCCTGCTCCGAAATAGAGCCCCATATAAGCCGAAGTCAAAACCTTCTTACAAGGAGACAAAGTTTTGGACTTCGAGCAACCACAAGCAAAAGCTCAGGCTGCTGTCTTGTTCCAGCTAAGGGGCCAGACATGGCTAGAAAAGTCTTAAAGGCGCGAGAACTTTGCATAAATTCATGCCATAATCAGAGCAAAGATTTTAAATAATTCAGGAAATAAACGTGAGACTATTCAACGGGTGTGTCTTGCAGGTGTGATGAACACTCGGCAGCGAAAGGTCACGGTATGAGGCTGCGAGCAAGAATATTATTTATTCCAATCACGTAAGGCAATCGCCTGAAATAAAAGTATGAGGTAACATCCCTGCAGCTCCCGCCGGTACCAGTACCAGGCGGTTGGGTCGCTAGGCGGAGCTAAAAGGAATTTGTTCCAAGCAAGCGCATCCTTCAGTTTGTTGCTGGTCACTTTACGTGGTTCCCTTTTGCTGTGGATGCGAATGTGCAACCAAAAGTGGTCAGTGTTTAAACTACAGGTAGAACTAACACAGGCAGCGCGCGAATGATGAGAATGGTCGTCACATAGTGGCGCAGTACAAGTGCTGCGACTGTTATCCGCTCATTTCAAATGTAACGTTCTTCTGCGAAACAAAATTAGAGAGAGCAGTTGTTGAAGCATGCTATACCAGCGTACAGAGGACAGGTACGGGTCATTAAGCCGTCGATTGAACTTCTGGTTACAAGGTCTTTCTTGCACTTGTTTATGCTTAATGCTTTGCACGCAGTTGGCGCGCAAATGTCTACATATATCTCTAGGCCATATTCTCAGGTTTCTGGCTTCTTTTATTCCCTCATGTTTTGGGGCAGTGGCTGCAGCCTTTTTTTTTCTAAATAGGTGGGTTAGTAATTGGCACCTGCTTGTTTGCTTCATTGTGTCCCCGTTCCGGATTTCTGTGCCAGATTATGTTTTCTGAGAAAAATTCTGTGGTTCGCGTGTTCGATCCTCTCGCTATGAGATTTCCTCCTCTTCTTTTTGTGGCATTTCAGCCCTTGGGAAGCGTACTGTACTATAACTCAAGGAGTTAACTCAGTAAACTTAGTTTAACTTCCAACACCGAGAGCCGTTAGAAGTTAACAGACCTTTCGAAGCTCGCAATGCTTGAAGGCTTCCAGCGCTGTTTTCTTGTTGTCTGTTTTTCCGACAGTGATCGTAATCAATTCCCAGTGGAAAGAGCTACTTGCAAGCTTTAGCCTCTTCCTTAGAGCAAGTTCCAAGAGTACTATTAAATTTATTGTGGATCCCTGCGCGTTTCTCGACTAAGAATCGGTCTTGGTATTACTTGGAGGGTTAAGTGATCAATAAGCCCGACCGCTTGTCTGATTAAAACAGCTCATTGACTTCGCACAAATCGCAAACAACGTGCGCCAAAATACAGTATCTATTCAGTTACTGCGCCATTTCTAACACTAAACCTTCACTGTTTACATAAAAAAAAGACAGTTGGGCATCACGCTTCCTATACGAGCATGCAAGACGAAATGATAGGCCAAAGAAAACAGCAGCCTATCGTCCTTTTGCCCTCCACCTCTTTATTTTTTTTAATGCTTTAAAGAAGTGGTTATAGATATAGGTGGACATCGGATTCCCTAAAAAAGATACCTTGCTGACGGAAGAGAGTTAACAGTCCATACGCTACCGGGATCAAGCAGTTCTGACGAATTCTTCTCTTAAACGCTGCAATGACCGGCCGACCTACTGACATTATCTTCTCGCTTTCTGAAAAAAAAAAAGTGCTGATTAAACTAAGCAACACCAGCAGCTAAGAGCGCATGGAGAGGATAGCACAACTCCGCAAGACTGAACAGTGTATTTTTTGGCTAGTGCCAGTCAAAACCTTGATCTGTTGGCGATACTGAGATAAGCATAGCACCCACAGAATAAAACTGCAACAAGAAAGAAGTGAACACTAAGTTGCTCAGGAGTGTTCCCTTCTTAAATCCAGGGTACCGCTTGTAAAACTGGCAATTTAACAGTTTCCAGATCTCATTCGTTGATGAAAGTGGAGCAGCCAGCGCAGGCACGTGTTGTCTGCAGTAGGCATTAGCGCGTAATTATTTACTGCGACTGGCAGTGCCGCGCTTCCCGTCATGTACTGAGTGCGCGTGAATGCTGCGCCGGAAGGCATTAAAACCGAAAATGCACATGCTACATCGGGCCGAATACATTTGTACATATAATCGTATGAACGCTTGAACCTTTTTAGGGTATAGTGCTGCTGCGCAATACGAGAACGGAGAGTCCACTAACTGTATCATTAGGTTGGGTTGTTACTGTGCAAGGTAACACACAAATGTGAATAACGCAAGCGGCAGCAGAGCCAAAGCGTAGCGGGTACTCTCTTTGATAGCCGCCTGAGTCTTGCCCTAGTTAATTGGAAGCCAATAAAGAGCTTTTTGCCCGGGCCGAGCCGAAAGGAGCAGAAAAGTTGAAAGACATTGCGCATCTCTTTTCAGTGCGATTTCAAATTGACCACGAATGACTTTTAAACTTATGCATAAAGCATCTGAGCAGAGGGGCTATTTTCTTTGCGCTATTCAGATATAATGTTTAGCCTTCAAAGACAGTTCTAAAGAACGTTCGTCTCGTCTTCCTTAGAAATATTCGCCCTCAGGAGGGTGAGCTATACGGTTAATTATGCGCAAAAAAAGTACTGAGATCATTTGAAAAGATCCCATACCAGAACTAAAGTCTCGAAAGAAAAGGCTAGAGAGCAGAAAACAAAAATAATATATTTTTCACTCGTTAAAAACATACTTTATGATACATGAAAGCCCGAGGGGATGTATTTAATGTGGAACCGGACAGTTGCGGAGTGCTTTCCTGAAAGACGTCTCGTTTATTCATCCCCGGGCTGCTTTCTTCGGTGGGCATTTTCACCGCTGCTGGAAAGATCAAGTACATAACCAGCGCTGGAGTGAAAACGCGCGTTAAGCACTTCAGATTTATATTTTGAAATGCATGGGCAAAACATCAGCATAACAGAGCATGTTGCAAAAATTCATGTTGCCTACTATTCTAGAGCTGGTTGGTTTGGTTTGTGGAGTTTAACGTCCCAAAGCGACTAAGGCTATGAGAGACGCCGTAGTGGAGGGCTCCGGAAATTTCGACCACCTGGGGTTCTTTAACGTACACTGACACCGCACAGTGCACGGGCCTCTAGAATTTCTCCTTCAAAGAAATTCAACCGCCGCGGCCGGGATCGAACCCGCGTCTTTCGGGTCAGCAGCCGAGCACCATAACCACTGAGCCACCGCGGCGGCTATTCTAGAGCTGTTTTTTAGGAGTGTAACTCTTGTCAGTTGGTGGAAGTTTACATTTTTGTCGCTGCTTACAGGGACAGGGATATGCGCTGCTTACAGGGACGATTAAAACAGTTTTGTGCAGTACTAATGCGCGTTTATAAATCTGTCTTCAGAGTTTATATATCACGCTAGCTGATTTTATGCTTGTTTAGACGTGTCCTTCAAACGAAATCGTCAATGATGAGGCCTTAATACCCGTGCTCTCAACGCGAGGCTTTAAGTCTTGTGTGATAACACACGGACAAAAATCCAC
Source organism: Amblyomma mixtum (assembly GCF_055824585.1). Classification (NCBI taxonomy): domain Eukaryota; kingdom Metazoa; phylum Arthropoda; class Arachnida; order Ixodida; family Ixodidae; genus Amblyomma; species Amblyomma mixtum. Next base: position 89,937,513 of record NC_143014.1, on the reverse strand, counting down.
CAACTGCTACTTAACCGTAGCTCACGAAATGTAACCCCTAGCATCCTGAAGTGTGCTCAGTGCGATGTAAGTAACTGAATTCTGTATTTTATGGCAAATAACTGCGTTTGTTTCCTTGTTTCGTTGAATTTCGTGTTACCCAAGGTTCCGCACGAGGTTCCTTCTTCGACCTTTCTAAGTGCACTATTTGATCACAAATTATTTTGCTGAGAACTGCGTCCTCTTCTTCGTGATTACCGAAAAAAGTTCGATTTCGGTCTACGCTCTGCCTTTGACGACATTACTAACTTATGTAGCACATGTCTAACAGCAGAACTCAGTGCAAAAACATTGAAATTTCTCATGTTCTCTACTCATCCTTTTCCGTCTTCTAATTCATAAAATCCAACTGGAACAAGTCATGCAATAGAGGTATCTCAGTATTCAGTTAACTTATAACTCGTCTTGCCATCCACTCATACATCATCAACCAAGCTTATCAATTGTTTGGTTACCTGCGTCGAAACCTTTGTCAAAGATAAGAACTTTTTAAACAACTTCTGTATGAAACATTAATGCGCCTACATCTTGAATATGCAGCAGGAATATTGGATCCGGCAAAGTTAGTGGAATTAACCCAGAAGAGTTTGTTCGAAACATCCCACCGCGTTGCATCCTCTCTAACTATTCTCGTCGTGCTAGTGTCACCTTGATGAAATCATAACTTGGCTCTCCAGACTTGAAAACTCGAGGAAGGAGCTCCCGCTCTTTCCAAGCCCGATTTTTTTTTTCTTGCCTACAAGAATCGCACCCTGTAACCATCATCGCGTCTCAAGCCCAACCACTGAAGCCAAAACATCGTGTAAGCCTGCCCTCACGCGCCTATTCTTGAAACATTCGCACCGCGTTTTATTTTGTGCCATTTAATTATATGTTCTCAGCCTACCGCTTTGTAATGCCTTGTGGCGTGTTGAGATTATTGAGAATAATAGAATTAATGATTTATTAAAGCGGTGATCAGTGCACCACGGCAGGCATTCATTTCAATAGAAACAGTTCGCTTCGTTCAGCTTGGTTGTGCTGATTTAGCCAACGTCACTGGCCATAATAACGTCTAAGATACCATTACGTCGTTCTGAGTAGTCCACGCAAGGGAAAATAGAATCACAAGATTTCCTCTCTTTTGTAACGAAAAGTGTGGGAGGAAGGTTCTTCCAGTTCCAAAGCATTGCTGTGATGTCAGCAACCAAAAGCTTACATTTAAAACTTCACGTGATCATCCTCTGATGGGTTGTTGCGTGGAAGCAGCTTGTTCGCAGTGACGTCAAAACATCATGCGACCTCTTTAGAGGCAATGAGCGTACGCGTGCGGCTCTGCGTAGAACAACAGCCACGTATTTGTTGGATCTGAGTGGGCCAGTCGGCGAGTCTACAACTTGCTATCATACTTAAAATTTATTTTAGCGTTCCTTTTAAAGCTTGACTGAGCAATCGCCCACGCAGACATGGCAATACAGAACCATATCAATATCCCACGAGTCATTTTGACACTGCCCGGACGTTATCACTTCCTACAACCACGTGCTATCCTAAGGGGTTATGGACTTCAATTCATAAATGCCTCTCTGCCGCGAGTAACGCACGCCCTTAGTTAAATGTCTTCCGATCATACATTCTGCTTTTGAAGCATGTAGTGGAGCAGCTGCGGCACTTATAAAGCTCAAAATGAGAGTGAGGCCAGGACAACCCTTGTTATGTAAAGACCTCTCGGTCTTTACAGGGACCTTAAATACCCCTCTTTATGGCACGAAAGAAGACAGTGTGGAACGAAGAGCTTTGACCAAGGCTGTACATTAGTGTACCACTGCATACCCTTTCTTTTGGCCGTCAGCAGGAAAACGCGAACTAAGCTACGCTTCTCTCGGCATGTCGCAGTCGTTTATTGCAGTGCTTTCACAGATTGCGAATAAACACGCGTCCCCGAGCCGTAAACTGAGCACAACAAGTGCAACGAACAATGGTGGGGAAGGTGAAACATTAGATGACTACATCGCACAAACCATCTTGATTTTTGTGGCTTGGTTTTCTGGTTGGCAGCCTTGTTGGAAACCAGCTGGTCGGACAACTGGTTGTCTAGTCGGCAACGTCTCAATGAATCCCCTCACGCCGCGCACCAGCAAGCAGCTGTGTCCGGAGTGTTATTCACAAGATGGTGCTAAATAATACTACAGCTGTTCTGGAGCCGCTGTAATGATCACGTGCTGCATCAGTTTTAACGTTGAGAACTTAGGTGACTGTGACGGCCTACACATCTGCGGCACTGAGCCTCTGGAGCGTATAACGCACTAACGAACAAAATCTAAGTAAGGGTGACGGTGAACATTTTCCTGAGCACTGTGGGTCTTGCACTAGTTATGAACCAAGTTTCTGTGACGTGAAGATTTTGTGTAAGAGTTAACTGCAGACAGCACGCGAGACCATGATAGCATTCTATATTTAAAAAAGCGGGAGCATACTGTGTAAGCGATAATTCAATTGCTTTGCATTGTGCTGAAATGAACTTTCATTCTCTATCTTTTCCAATAAGCCAACCAGCACATTTCTGGATGTCTTGTACTGGTGCATCTGCGCAGGTGTGTCTGTGTACGTATATAAGCTTGATTTTACGTCTCCCATTAAACTGTCGTGAGTAGAGCCAGTGTTCGTCATTTTGTCGCACTCGTCCAGAACCCTTGAAGGCGATTTGTATCCATCCTATCGTGCACATAGGGAACTCGCAGCTTGTTCCAAAAATGTGCTACACCTGCCACTGATTTCTTACTTCAGGCGAAATCAGCATCCTTCATATAGTCAGAATTGTACTTTCTCACGCGAACTATCGAGCGTAGTAATTAATATTGCTCATGACAGTAAACATGGTAGCACGTCCTCCGCCATTTTTATACGGACTGATTTTGCAACCAGCAAATTTTTTTGAGCGTTAGCTGTTCTTGCTCGTTCCTCAAGAATGTGACGTCGGCGGCGCTGTCCGTATGGGCCTTCCGAAGCAGCACCCTCTGGGCCCGGAGCAGCACCTTCTGATGGGTGGACATCCGGGTACCTCAGTTTCGTGCCTTTGGTGTCGGTGTCAGCGTACACAAGCCCACCGCTGGGCACCAATAGGTAAAAATTCACTTTCTGGCATCCACTGTTAAAAATGCGCCTCTGACAACTAACCCAACACCTCCCACCCAATCCCTCCCGCATCTCCATGCACCTCACGAATACAAGGCAGATGCACTAACTACTAGGCCACCGCTGCGGTGGCCTGGTGGGTAGTCCATAACACATAACTAGTATAACTAATATATAAATTTCTTCGTGATCACAAGCCAGATAACACTAGGTTAGAAGCTTGTAACCGTCCTATGTTTTTTTCTCTTCTGAATATCCACCGTCATGGGCATCTCTGAAAGTGAAATTGATTACAGGATCTTTGTGGAGTTTATTGGACAAATTCTAGTATTTCAGTGTTGTGGTTTCCAACCATTCTGAACTTTTGTACGAAACTTTTTACAGGCGAGTTATGAATTACCTGTTGATGTTTTCTGTTCTACAAGTGGTGAATTGAAATACTTTTCTTAAGGCCTGGATATTTTTTTAGATGAGAAAATATGTGTTCTGAATAGAAATGACGAGCGGTGCATGACAAACTTCATAGAGTATGTGCGAGGGTTGTGGCTCAGCTCAATCAGGGTCACTTACGGTGTCCGAAAACAGTCCTGGCCCAGCGTTCAGCCAGAAAGCGATCTTCATACCTCGGGGTCGTCGTCTTCTTTCAGCACAGCAACTGAGCGTGGCTACCACGCTACAGGTATTGTATTTGTCAGCACAGGTAGCCAGGAATGTCACGCCGAAGCAAGAACTTGTTCATAATCACAGACGTAGGCTCAGTGATATTTTGTAATCAACAGCGGTGTTTTTCGTATATGAAAAGCCGGTTTTCCTGCTCACACTCTGAAAACAAAGTTATGTTTAAACTTCTTTTCCCGATAGAGCGCAGTCACTAGTAAATTCAGTCGCACATGCAAACAATCTGTCGATTTACCGGGCTTATGCGCAAACGAACGCCGACCGTGGCTCTGAACCGCGTGGGACATTACAGCGGCGCGTACGTGGGGCGGTCACATTGGATCGATTCAGAAAATGCTGTCCACGCCTCTCTGGTGAACTCTGCACCCAATGTCGTTTCTAGCTCTATGAAGTGATGTACCGTACATCCATTATACCATCTTGGAGAACTCCCCCCCCCCCCCCCCCCCCCTCTACAAAAAAAATCACCAACACAACAGTTTACAACCATATTTGGTGGTGCTCAACTGGTATATATTCCCGAACTAGTGCTCAAAAGAAAAAAAAACTTATGCGCTTTCATGCAGGCCTGGATGTCTTGTAAGCAATAAAAATGAAAATACACTTAAACGCGATTTATTTTTTGATCTACCTGCCTCACTTTTAACGTGATATTGAAATACAGGAGGATGGACAGAATGTACGCAGGTTCAGAAAACTGGAGGTAAAATTACCTGGAAATCTATTAGCTGCTCAGTCCAAAACTTTTTCAACTGGTCTTATCGAAATGTATAATTTCTTTCTCTGTAGAAACTACATCCTCGCCAACATCGCAAACAGTGGGAGAGCAGAGAGACGTACGGCGATAAAAAGCCTAGCTTTCAATCAGAAAAAAGAAGTGCACTGTTTTTTGCGCGCACTCAGGAACGAACCAAAGTGTGTTCTCCCTGAACTGATGAGCCCTCCTAGTTCAAAAAAAAAAAAAGGCACGGAGAGTCGGGCTGTAAACCTTACAGTTTACTGCATAAGAAGAAACGAGGGGCATAATGGGGAATTCGCTCCGGCAAGCACGCGTTTCAATAAAATACTTGACTTTCCATCATCGCGTCGCCATGACAAAGTCTGGTGCTCGTGCTTCTCGCGATGAGGCTCCGTACGCGTCCTGCTTCCCTTTTTTTTTTTGTTGTTGTATGACCTTAAGTTGATTTACTTTCCTTTTGTTTGTGCTCGCCAACTTCAAATAAATACCCCATCGCTGATGCTTTCAGCTCAGTATGCCTCTAAAGCAGCTTCCTGTGGGACTCAGCACTCTACTTCCTTATCAACGTCCGCAATTAATTTTTTCTCAAAAATGATGCAAGTTTAGATGCATGTTGTCTAGTGGCACGGAAAATTTGACAGAGACACTTCAGACTGCTTACGTGCGGGAATGCGAAAGCATTATTGTCCCTTGGTGCATTGTTTGCGCGTAATGTTTGCACATGCATTAAAGCTCTTTTCTACGAGTTTGTATGGTCAAACATAATTGCGCTTTTGAAAAGACGGGACAAAACAGGGACGACACAAACTCTCGGGCGCCCGAGAGTTTGTGTCGTCCCTGTTTTGTCCCGTCTCTTCAAAAGCGCAATTATGTTTGACCATGTTAACTACCAACTAGCCCAATTTGAAACCCTCTTACGAGTTTGGGTTTGCGTGTTGATTGCGCGATGTATGACACCGCCCATACACACGCGCATGCGTATGACACCACCCGAAATGCTGCACGACGAACGATTGCATCACAGTTTTGATACGAAATTCTGGGAAGGCTATGATTGAAGGTGAATATGTCGTTGGTTCGAATCCCTGTCGTAAGCTGGCCTCCAACTTGGATAGCAAGTGTAAGCTATATCCAACGAGAAATCGTATGACATCATTCGGAACGCTGTACTACAAACGGTTGCGCCACAAATTTGGTGCAAATATCGGGAAAACTGGCGCCACATCGAGTTCAGGCAGTGGGGAGTGTATATTGACGTACGACTTGTCACGAGCAGAGTGATAGTGTCACAAGCGAAGTGATAAATCCGCGTGCCGGCGACCTTGAGCACTAACAAATTAAAGTTACGAAGCTCTGCGGCAATATCAGCAATTTGCGCCGTTTCATTTTTCCCGCAGATCTTGAAGTGAAAGTTTCAACCTCGCATGCACCTGGTCTATCTCTGAAGCCCAGGTAAATCACTGAAGTACTGAAGTCCTCTGGTTGAATTTTGTAAAAACAGGCAGACTGATGGCCTTCCAAACGGCAGCCTAGAGCATGCTGACTTGAGGCCGGGTGAGTAGCCCGAGGTTTTGAGGCGTTCTAGAGCGCTGTTTTGACGGAACCCCGTTTGCGGAAGTTTTTTCCGCTGCTTTGATCTAGGATTTTCTGCACACCAAGCTGACAGCCGGGGGAAAATGCACGATGTACAAAAAATGAAAACCAGTGCAGAGAGCTGCGGCTTAGCCAGCAGTGCTGCATGTAATGTAGGTTCAGGAGGAGAAAACAGCGAAATCAAATTTTCATCAAAAGTCTTTCACTGAAGTGCTAATTTAGCTCAGCAAAGCTGATGTGATCGCAGTTCATTGCAACGAAGAACATCAGTGGACTCTGCAACGTCCCTTTCAGTCAGCATATGCTCAAACCGACGACTATGCATGAATTTGAGTACATTTCGCGAGTAGTTTTCTAAAGCTGAAACGAGCTTTGAAAATACCGCTTCCTACGCTAATGAGATTTACTCCATTTGCGTAGGTAAGTAGCCGGTGGGCCAGAATAAAATATAACCCGCATTGTGTAGAGTGGTCTCTTCATGGCTTACCGATAACAGCTTCACACGGAACAGCAATTTTATTTAGTTGGCTAAAATATTAATAAACACCCCGCATAGGTGGTGAGCCGCTTTGTTCCAATCACAACTGTATGCCTTTATTGTTCCTTTCATGTGCCGCAGACTGCTCCGTAGAACTGCCATCACAAAAGAATAAGAGTCATGAACCTTGTCAGTAAGGAAGTTGACATAAAATGAGCTCCTTTATACTAAGCACGGAAAAAAAAACGCAGTGCCTTTGTTCGCCTTTGTTCCGATCAACACCGATTCGGGAATAGCTAAGTTAGCAATAATAAGCGTCTTTTTCGTGTCATGCAGAGAGTAAACGAAAGAAATAACCTGGCTGCCCAATTTCACAGGAGGCTAAGTAACGTTTTTGGAGCACAATGCAGCAGAAAACTCTGGAATGTATATTTTTTGTTGAACTTGCGAACTGGAAACAGAGAACGTGAAAAAGCGTGCATGTAACGTGAAAATTTTATGACGGCCCTCAAGTCCTCTGAACGAAAACAACAGCGGCTAACTGCAACGGTTGCGCCGAAAACAGGTAGCGCTTTTTCGAATTTCATGAAATTGATTGGTTCATGACAAGAATAAAACGCGACGCGTACCGGACGAAAGACGGCTAGCAAAATGGTACCAATGCGCTACTTCGGGAAACTGCTCGTTTGTCAAGGTTCAGACCTTGTAACGTATTTGTCTCGGGCGCTCGATGAATACGGGAGTTGTTGCGACCTTAGAGTCGAAATAGGGAGGTTTGGTCTTTTTTTTTTTTTCCTGTTTGGCGCTCATCAATATGGCAGTGTCCGGAGACTGGAGTACTGCTACCGTAGCGAGGAATCAATCGTGGTGGTTGCGTTCATGATCGGGCTTTTCTCTTGTAAACAATGAATAGCGTTTTCTCTTCAGCTAATCTTAATCGTCACATGAAGCATAACCTGCGGTGCGCATTTTTAGATCGGTAGTTTTTACCCTGCGCAGCTACGCTTACACCACCGTGCTGTACGTTGTTGCTATGACGACGTCCCGTGACCGCTACCACAACGTCGACAAGGCCGGGACCGTTGTTCTTCATGCCTATTCATGGTCACGTGCCGCACCAGTTGCTTTGTTTACCTCAAACAGTGACTTCAGTTCACAACATATCCTGTATAGAATTAGGATACAGCGTAGTGGATGGAATTAGGCCTGCAAAGGAATAAAAAATGCCAAACGTCTACTATACGAAGAGCTGTACTAATTGCAGACAATGTGAAAAAAAAAAAAACAAGAATATACTTCATTTATGACGGCGCCTAATAGAATGACAGTGGCCTACATTTGCATTGAAGGAACCTAAAAGCAAGACGCCAACCGTACTTCACTGCAGTTTAATGTGGAAAAAATCTTCGCACTTGCTGGCTCTAAAGGCTACGGGGTTAACGCTGGACGCTGAGTACATAAATGCAGTAGACTGAATGCCCTGTTTGCAAAAAAAAAAAAGTTTTTTTTTGCGTTTGCAGTTTCCCCAAATTCTTGCCCATTGTCGAGTTGAGCAAATGACTGTTAGATACAACATTTTCTTCTGTATATAGGCCACATACACGTCTAGCATTATATCCTTGCCTCCAAATCAAATATTCCTGAAAAAGTCTATCAGCTATGGATACCCGTGCCGTTTCCCTCACTATGTTACAACGTTGACGCGAAGTTCACTGCCCCATTGTTCGACTTGTGGACTTTTCAAAGAAAACGTTACATAAAGCACAAATCTTTCAACTCTGATTCTGCGGTCGTATTCTGATCGAAAAGAGAGTCGCTGCAAAGTAAATGAGGCTTTCCTTAGGACGAGTAGTTTTTCCTCTCTGTCACAAAGTTTCTCGTCTCTTCGGTGGAAGGGTAAAGTGACCTCTTTCCATGAATACAATAGCGACATTGTTAAAGTTCCTCTCTGAAGTAACGGCAAACAATGAGATTTTCTCAGCCTTCCAGGCGGTTCTCTTACCATTGAGAAGCGAGCTTTCCATTTCACTCGCTACGTGCATAATTCCTCTATGCGATGAGGTTTCCTTAGGCATATGGAGCATTCGTTATAGGGGTGAACGCATTTTTACGAATCACTTGTTTAAATCTTATGCAGCAGCGTCCGTGCTGGGACACATAGCACTGGACGCAGTATTGGACGCATAGCACTGGACATGGTATTTTTCTCCTAGGTGTGTGCGGCCTTTCGTTTAGCAAACTTCATTACAAATACAGAACCGCAGTTCTTGCGTTTTAATGAAAGAGGGAGGATTAGCAATTTATTTGTAAAGAAAGGTACAATTCTTGGGCAAATTTATATCTAAGTGCTACATTGCAGACATCTTTTATTTGGATTAAATAAAGGGCATTACATAAAAGAAAAAACAGGCCGATTTTGAACTCCCTATTGATATGTTCGCCATCTGTAGCGTATAAAGGTGACGCTTTCACCCCTATTTATTGTCAAATTATAGGCCGCATTCTGCGCCAATGGCTGAGCAGCTTGGTAATCGACTAATTTTCGTACGATATAATTATAACTTTACTCCTTCTAGACAGCCCCAAGCTTGGCATTAGTGAGCAAAGCCATTCGAAATAACGAACAGTAGATTTGAGGCAACAAAATCTGCGTAATCAGTTATAAGGCATTGGTGATAGGATATGGCTACTGAACGTCTAAGACGCCTATCTAAAACGCGTCTATTTAAGACCTAGTCTATCTAAAACCTAGTTTATCTAAGAGGCGTAAAAAATTCAGGGGGCACTTTGACTCTCTAAAGTGGGTAGAGGCGGAAGCGTTTTCCGCACCACCTTCGCTGTTTCTGCGGCACTGGTGGCGTCACATGTAATTGACTACTGATTACTAAGTGATGACAAATCACTAATTAATGCTTAATTACTGATTAATGCCTGAATACTAATTAACTGCTTATTAATACCGCTTAAGCTTCGCCTTTAGGAGCGGAACGCGACAGCGAGTTGTAGCGCTGCCAGGGAGACCACGGAACGCCACCACCCGTTCGGCGCGATGCCTTGCCCTTTGAACGCAACGCTTTTTGAGGAAAGGAAATGGCGCAGTAATTCTCTGTCATCTCGGTGGACACCTGAACCGCACCGTAGAGGAAGGGAGGAAGTGGGAGTGAAAGAAGATCGATAAAGAGGAGCCGTAATGAAGAAAATGAAAATTGTATTTGAAGAAAGGAAATTACGCAGTGACTGTGTCACAAAATTCAGGGGGGCACTTTTTTGACCTAAAGGGTGGTCACTGATGTGTGGTTAAGATGTTAAGCTTCGCCCCTAAGAGTGGAACGCGACAGCGTCTTGCAACGCTGCCAAGGAGTTCATAGAACGCCATCGCCCATTCGGTTCTACGCCTCGCTCGTCGGTAAATTGGTTTTTGAGGAAAGGAAATGTATCTGTCTCTCATTTGTCGGTGGACACCTAAACCTCACCGGAAGGGAATGGAGGAGGATGAGAGTGAGTGAAGACACCGTATTCACTAGACGCGCCTTTGTTCATTCCAAACCACCGAGCTGGCATGGCGGAGTGGATAGCATGCTCGTCTCTCACGCCGAAGACCGGGGTTGGATTCCTGAGCTCGACCAATTTCTTAATCAGTTTTATTTGTTTATATGGCCTGACTAGTAAAGCTAATTAGGCTAGCTGGGTAATTAAGCAATTAACTAAGCTCAGTCCCGCTTACTTGGAGCATCACTATACGATCCCTTCAATTGGTTGCATGGTTACTAGCCGAAGTACAATTGGCCCCGTTTGAAATTTGCGCACTGTGACGTCACGACCGTTTCCACCAATTGAAAAGCGTGACATTTTCTGTCGACAACTGCTGCTTACAACGATGAGACATTAAAGGCTTCCGCCTTAAAAAGTTTTACAGCAAATACTCGAAAACATACATGGACTGAACTGGTTTTTACTGTAATTCAAAGGACCACAACCAAAAGTCACTTAACGAAAAGGTTTCCATGTCCTAACGCTCCAGGAATAATAGTTCTTTAAGAGCAGAGAGAGTCGCAATCATGTTTTCCTTTTGTTTACTGTAAAATTATTTCTATCTTCCCGCAAAAGTTATCGAACGCAACCGCGCTTATGCGCGTATTTAGATGTGATTCTACTCTGAGCTTATGTATACGTCGCTAGCAAAGCCCGCGCCCCGAGCTCTTTCGAGATGCGTTCACTTCACTCTTCGGCCAACCTGACAAGAGGCACAGCGATGGCGTAAACTCTCAAGAATGGAAAGCGAGCACGGCTGGAGCGAAGCGGCCACTTTGATGGAAAATTGGGGGAGGTGACTAGCAGTTAATTAACGTGGAGGGGGAGCTTAGAGAGGAGCGCCAGCTAAGGCAGCGCAATGACTCCCCTAAGGAACAAAAAATGGCTCCTCTCCGTCCATATTCTTGGTTGCCGGAGTGCGGGGTTTAAGCAGATGCCTCGCTGCATCCGATGGAAGGCGGGGAGAACACACTTCAGAGGACATCTGTGTTTTACGACCGGCTCGTGGGGTGTACGACGTACTTAGCGTAAAAGGTAGGGTAGGAAACGCTCCCAGTTTGCGATGAAGCTGACTGGAGCTAGAAGCTGCGGTTTAAGCTAGATTAATGATAGGGTTTTCGAATTCAGTACCACAGTCTCAAGAATATGTAAAAGCACTGAGAGAAAAGAATGCAAGGAGCAGTCAGAATTAGTTGCACCTTATGCGGCGTTGACATAAAGTGCAGGGACGCTGAATGGCCATATGGAAGTCAGCAGGTTGACAATAGGGCATAACCGTGACGCAAGGCAAGAGCTATATTAGGAGCTAGTATAACAATCAAGAACGCCCAACCTGCTCCCGCTCTTTCGAAAAAGTCGTAACAGAGCGCTAGTGGCGCGTACCGCAGCAGTACCGTGGGCTATGCAAGGCGCCTTGCTGAAGGGTTTCATGTTGGTTTGGAACAACCGTGTCCGTTTAAGCTCGAGCACCAAAATTTAAGTAATTGTGCTCTATAAACATGAATCTGCACGAACTGGACCGGTGTTCTACTTTCCTGAGAAACAGAGAGAGAAAGAGAGGAGAAGAAAAGGCGGGCAGCTTATCTTTCCTCAAATTTCCATGCACTATGCCGCGTCTGCCCTCAGAGGCATTCGCAACAGTGCCGCTTTAACTGACTACTCACCATTCTCTCGCCTCTTTGCCATTCGTCAGTTGCAGCTTTGGTATTGGAGCCGACGACTAACGTTGCTTGCAGCTTTTATGTCACAGTTGTTAGCCACCAATGGAAGTTGGGCACCTGAATGGGTCGGTAAAAGCATTTTTAAGAAATACAGTCATGTAATGGGCTTTTTTGAGGTTCAAATCTTTTAAGACTACCTTTGCGCGCTACTGTTTCTTTTCGTTGCCTTTTCGTTGAAAATCAGTAATATTTGCAATCTACTGATTTGCTTTTCAGTTTTTTCTCTCATTTTGGATACCACGTCTTCGCAATGCCATTCTGGAGGAACAGCTTTCAAAGTGCGCCCTAAGCAGCCTATGAAGCAGCTTACAGAGAGATCTAGGAGTAAGAAACCACTTTAAGAAGGTTCTTCTGAGCTTTTGCCAGAAGCACTGAAAGATTAAAAGTCCTTGGGAAACGTTCGCACCTTCAAAATACCACAGCGCAGACTAGGAATTTAAATTACTAAAGCTAGTACCCAAAGAACGAGATTGGTCTCGCATTACCGTATAGAACACCATTTCCTCAGCAATGGTTATATAAGGATCTAGCTCGAGTTTCTCTCCGTGGGTTCCTTTCTTAGTTGCTCTACCGTGTGACGCGCATGAAGCCTTGCACAATTCGTAATCCATAAATTTCTGGTGGGTAAATTAGAGAAAAGTCGCGCATATATTCGTAACGCCTGTTATATTGACCAAGCGTGCGCGAGAGCCTAGATGTGACTATTTTACTTATTTGTGCGTGTGCGACTGAGCACTTCATGTATACTTACCATTTTTTCGTGGCAGCTATTCAGGTGCAGCAAGTCAATTTAAAGAAACAACAGCGCCGTAAATTTGCACAATTTGGAGAGAGAAAATCCTCAGTGCATCGTCTGAATGCGTTGGCAGCCAGACGTTCGTTTTATCAGCAGCTGACACACCGCAGTTTGTTATATCCGAGGTGGTGCGCTAGCGCACGTTATATCGGAGGCATTACCTAAGTTCGTACAGGTAGCATACTAAGTTCTTTCATAGCCTGGTGGGCCGCTTGCAGAGATCTTTCTAATGCTAGCGCGTTAGTAAAGCAAGCTGTAGTTCAGCTTCAAAACTAACCACACTCGGGTCTTCACACGAGAAAAGCGTACGTCAAAAAGCTTGATATCAAAGCGGAATATTGCTTGTCGTATTGCTCAGAGCCCACAGAACTTTTGTAGGCTACCGCGCGCCCAGTTTTATTGCTTAGGATATCATTTTCCAACGTTGCTGCTGAACCTACATAGGCTAGGTTTTATTCTTATTTTCATGTGCTAAAACTCGCTGAAGGTCAAGTGCGCTGCTGAAAGTAATAAATGCACGATTTGCCGTCTGCACTCAGTCAAGCGTCAAATTAGTTCTCGCAGTTGAGCAAATAATGATATCTTGAGCGCCGCTGACTTGACAAAATCGATTCCATACTTGGCAAACGCTGAGGCACTTATTTTTGAAGGAGCCATAGTAGCAATGAGTTCGACACAATTCTTGCAAACCCTTTCATATGACTTCGAGCCTTGCAAGAGCCTGTCATTTTGTTTGGTAGCCTGAGCTCAAGCTGTCGTGCTAAATACGCTCAGAATATGCTATATTTTCCTGTTTTTGACACTTTATGCAATTCCGCTTCACAGCATAAAAACTGTGAAGCGCCGGTGGAAATATGTGATATGGAGAATGTACTATTGACTTCATTTTGTTTTTCTCTCATCCTTTTCTTGAACACATCGGGCTTTGAAAACTTGGGACTTCTCAAGATGGAAACTTGAATGCATTAACCTCTAGTCGTTAAATGAAAGCAGCCTCACCGGAATCACTATCACAAACGATGAAACACTGAGTTGATTAATCAGCCACATTGATTAAATTAATAAGATATGGCTCCCGAGAGCACAGGGGTTTGCAACCTTTGGTAGATTGGCTGTACATGTTTAAAGTAAAAAAAAATATGGGCTTTGTTAGTGTCTAGAAGTGCGGACAATACAGAATTTTCCTCTTCAACATCACCCACTTCCTTGGCAACAACAGGCTGTGCTAACAACTTATTTCGAACAAAATGTATTGATTTCATTGAGACATTTTGTCCCTCTACTTAAACGCCACAACGAATGCTTTCTAAGTATGCTTGGACTAAAACTATGAACATACTTACAAATATGTCACGAATAACAATTTTTCGCACTCACTATGTTTTTCGCACATTAAAAATATTAAATTCAGTTATTCAGCTTACTAAGGGGCCACGAATGGGCTTTACACCACCAGGCAGAGTTAAGTTATTCGACGGCGGAACGAATCGATGACCCGTCGGCGCAATGGCTTGGCCTGAGACCCTTCTAATACGATAGTATTAGAGGCCCGATCCATAAGAAAACCCTGCGCTGTCGTGAAATTACCTCCTTGGTCAAGAATTTGTTGACGTAACAAGGACACCTAACCGGGAGACGCGTCACCAAACAGTACGTGACGACCGAAAGCGACGTCAGCAAATTGGAAATTCCCTAACATGCGTAATACTTGGTTTAACTTGTATATTCACTTCGAGAGAGGACCCGCCATCTTGCCCGGTGTGTCGTATCTGGCGCAAGGAGTGGGGGCCTACAAATTGTCGCATAGATGCACAACTGGTCGCGTTCCAATCTGCGTGCGATTTAGAACAGAACTTCTTGTTTCAACTTTCCTCGTGAATCTGTCAGGCGCCGAAATCTCAACTGTACAGACTCGGAGATACCCAAGACGCACTTGCCGGTCCTGTGGTATCGCATTCTCCCCACGTGATGTAATTAAGTGCCCCATAATTTTCCTGAGTATTTCACCCCATAAGATCCGAGTACCTGGCTAGGAAAATCTTCCACCCATTAGAAAACTGATGGGCAACCGGCGGCGCTGGGGATCGAACCCAGCACCTCCAAGCTCTATTCACAAGGCCAACGCTTAAATGAGGCTCCTATCTGCTTTGAAGTATCCTGGACTACTACTAAGAACGCTGTTTTCTTCCATCAATGAGTTTAGCAGGCTGAGTGAAGCCTGGTCGTAGGGTGGTGGTTGTCTACCTGCTAGTAGTTATGATGAACGGAAGGACGGCGGAAAAGGAATTGTTTTGACTGTTCCCCTAATCGCAATTTCGAGCACTAAACTCTTCTGCGGCAGCTTGAAGTCTGCTGCAAATGTGTTTTCTAGGACTGCCTGTTTGTTAGAACGAAAGCGCATTTTTAATTAACTGTCAACATGCTAAAACCGCATATACAGTTTCAGCGAAGGTGAACAAGAATGTTTAAAACTAGGCTTTCTGAGAGGTGAAGGCGACTTCTGCAGCAAAATATTACCCTCGTTGGCGGACATCAGAAAACAGGTGAACAAAGTTAACTACTTAGCTGGTTAACTAGTTACTGATAATTAACTTTTTAACTACTACAGTTAGGCACCTGGTTGCACTTAAAGATTTGTAGTAGGTCGTCATTGATACCTGTATCAGTTTTTAGAATTAGAAAACGCGATTACCCTGGCCGTTGGGGCCGTACAAATTTTGGCTACATCGTGCCAAAATACATGCGCTTTCGAAAAGTATACAAGCAAAGCAACCCCTCCAGTGCATGCAACTAGTCGAAATAGTGAAATTGTGTCGAGTGCTTTAGCGCTCGTGATGTCTACTTTTCATGGTGTTTTTAGCGTTGTGCTGCCAACCAGAATCTCGCGCTCTGGTTCGCAGTACTCGAAAGCAGCCTGCAGAGGCTAGGCGGTTGCGAAAACTCCCATGGTTTTACGCTCCTGTCCGCTTCTGAAATTATTGTCGAGGTTGTTAGCATATCTTTTCTGTAAGTTACGCGGATTTAAAGTTTTACTTGGAATTCTCAGTTCTGGAGCGACAAATGGAGACTTCTTACGTGAATTCGCGATTAAAAAACCGTTGACAAAGCAGAACCTTTGTTTACTACGCACGGCCTGCGAAAGCTATAAACACCGGCGCATTAGTTTAAACCAGTCCTAGAGCCTCGGGCATTTCGAGGGAGCGATTTAGAAGCGTGCCAAGAAGCTGCATCGAGCGTCTCGTTCGGTGCTTGAAGGCGAACCCTCAGAATCCTAATCTGAAGCGCCTAACTCGTCTTGCCGGCGGGCAATTCCATCGTCTGCATAGTGCAGCGGTAAGAATCGATTGAAGTTCTTTACAACAGCCCTGGCCTGTAATGCATTAGCTTTCAGTTCAGCCGTAAAATACTGCGACAGAGGCAAAAATTTGGCCACAGAATCAGAGCTTTTTAAGAGCTTTCCGGCCAAGCTAATACTGAGAATGCGAATCTCCGTCTGCAGCTGCTAGCGACGCTGGAAAGAAGTACGCGTTCTAGGTATAATATCGTCGGAAAATAAAATAAACTTGAGTTTCAACTTCCAAAATCCGTCCCAACGTTCCCACAGCTCTCTTTGACTTCGTAGTTCTGCGTTTATTAACTGAGCATTTTATATCAAGGCCAGTCAAAGTGACTGTTAGCTCGGCAATGGCAGTAATGCTGCGTGCATTGTGTCAGTCGTTCCGGCGATTGGCCACTGCTAAAAGGACAACCTAGCAATTCTGTGGATGAATCCGTATGAGGGAGGGCACCGTGCTGTCTGATTCCACTTCCCTTTTTTGCTGAAGTACGTCATGCACACTGAAACGGCAGTGGTTTAATTTCGTGGCGTAGTTTCGAAAAGCAAAGTTTTCAGTTAGCAATGCTTTTTTGTTCAGTTACGAACTTTAATACAGAAACCGGCGAAACAAATTAACGTCATGAGTACAGCCAACAGCCCTGCGTGGGATAGCTGTGGATGAGACGTGACAATTCAGCGTGCATATAAGCTTTAATTGTCTTTGGTGCACTTCAAGATAAGCACTGTGCCGTGTACCTGACCGCTCTTAAAGTCACGCGATGCTGGAGAATGGAATCGTCGGACGGTGGCTGTGCGATCATCATCCCTGAAGGCATTCTTCTATGCACTGCTCTGTGTCATATTCTAATGAGGTCACGCTTGTTGTAGAGCTTTTGCTCCACATTTCTCTTCCGTGCACGGCTCGCCATCTTCTACACTCCTTCTCTTTTTACTGCGTTAGCAGTATAGTCCTCTTTCGACGAAAAACGCCGTGGTCGGTGCGTGCGCCCGCTTGTGATCACAGAGGCGTGTGCCCATGTGGCCTCACATCCCAAGCGCAGGAGACCACCCAGGGTACATTCATTTCCCACTTACGAGCCTCCACCATCCAGAAATCCGCGCAGGAGAGGAACGAGGCAGCAACCACGAAATCAACATCAAAGTAGCAATGCGAAGACGACCAACGCAAAAGGGGAATTTACAACCAATACTGCTAACGCATTTATGTTGTGTCACACTGTATGATCGTCTGCGCATTTTATTTTCCCTGGGATCTTCAACCCGTGCCGAATTATGTTTTTTAACTCCTTGCTTTTCTTCTCCCACTACTTTCTGTCCTCTTACCTGGGAGCGCTGCGTAATGCGCCTGCGCGCTGCTAGTGCTTATTCACCAGTGTTCACTATGTGATAATCTAATCAAGCTTCTAAAATATGAAAATATGAAAGTTCATGTCAGTCATTGACTGGGCTTGTGTGAGAAAACGCTTGGGAGCATCACCCGAGATTCCCAAAACTACTAGCGCGTCTTCGCTCCTATGTCGCCGTTCGTTCGTAAATGGGCGGCGCCTGTCTGCTCGTTAACCACTATACATGCCACCAGATTGATGTTCTCTTGGATATCCTGAGCGGCTAGTGCAACAGAACAGATTAAAGCTAACACATGTACCGAAAACTAAGCGATTCTGCCCCTTTCGATGCAAGAAACATTGTGAATGAAGCCCAAAATTTTGGAGGACGAACACCTACAAAGCCATTTTTGGTCTGTTCGGACTACTTCGTGACTTAACCTAAAAAAATGCGTTAAACCCTTTTGGCTTATAGTGAATATAGTCATGTTAGGAAGCTACGAAAGAGCTTGTGCGGCAACTCAGATGCATATGTCTGACTTACACAGAGATGAAAAACGTTAATAATTGTCATTCCATTCAACCAGTTTTCCGTTTTCGCTGAGTTTTCCGCTTCCGTCTTCGCTAGTTTTCTTTTTCACCCTTGATGTCGTTAAGGGGCACCCAAGTTATTCTGCAATGTGCCACTCCACACTTCAGCATCGGCTCTCACTAATTGCTGGGCAGGTAAGTTCCGGTAGTCGCCGCCACCCCATTCTTCCGCAGCTCATCTTTCCATCTGGCTGAAAGCGTTCCCGTGCCTTTCAACGTCTTCATTGATCGTGCGTGGTCGCACGGCCAGGTACCGCCGCGCCTAGGTCGATCAGGTGGAACACGTTCATCGACAAAGCACCGTGGCTCGTCAACGCCTCTTCATCAAGTGAGCGTGATCATTGTGCTGCATAATTGAGCTACCGGGCGGCTTTTTTCTGCGGCCTAGGCTCTCCATAATAGATGAGTTCAAGAGCGCAGATGGAGGACCATCGAAAGCTTAGAGCCAGTGCACACTGGTGCGCCCGTGGAAATCAAAGGGAGCCATGCCAGCTTCCCGCCCCAACGCGCTGGAAGGCGCGGACAGCCCTTATACCTGCCGAGACTGAGGTCGCGTAGTGTTGCCTGCTTTTATCTCTGCGGCCCCGCTCGTATACTCTCCCCGGTCGCCAGTAAGGCGAGGCCACTCTGTAGGCAGGCGTCGATATCGGCCCGTGGCGGTCCTGTCGAAATTAGGTTTTCATGGCCTTTCGAGGCATTAAATGTTAACGGCACGCGACCACGAATGCCACACTGTGGCCACGACACCCGCGAAGAAAAATCAGCAATTCCCGCCGAACTGCGCTCTGCTTTCTCGCATTCCGGCCAAGTTCCGCTTTATTCGCGCTCTCATTCCGTGCCCAGAATTCGCACTGGAACCAGTGGTTCTGCATTAGGAGCGCAGTGCCCGCGCGAACCGCACTAGTCATGTACAAACTATCCTCGAATGAAGACTGACCAAGCAAATGGTAGACAAATCTACCCAGTACTATCACAGTAAGGGCTTCGACCACGAGCGCACCGATTGTCATACTGACGAGAAAGGAAATTGAAGAAGAGCTCAAGTTTTATTCGGGAAAGTTTTCAGGCACTTATGCTGCGCGAAAACACTCGAAACACTCAAAATAAGTACAGTTGTGCAATGTGCACTGCTTTCTTTTCTAATGCTTATAAGATCCACAAAAGGAGAGGAAACAAGTCTTCATTATACGATATGGTTTCTTTGAAGGATCAATTTTCATTGACGGTTGAAAAGATCAGGAATGGACTTTCCCAGTCGTACGTCTGTATTTGATGTGGATTTCAAGAGATGAAGTCAAAAATATTTTGTTGTCCCCCTCCTGACATGACAAAGAACTAGGTTCTTTGTTTTTCTCCTGCACCTGAACCGCGCGAAGTCTCGATATTGCGGGCCCTCTTATACAAATGCGAACGACTGCATAGTGGCTTTCAAACAGAGAAGCACGGACGATTGTGAGCAGTTCTTGATTTATTTTCTGTCTTACATCGGTACAAAATGAGGGCATCGACACCGTCCAAACTAAACTGACTGACGTCATGTTCAGCGACTCGATTAGGAGCTTTCGATTTGTCCCGATGAAAGTTTTCATTGTGCAAAGCAAAACACCGAGAAAAGTCTTCGTTCGGCGCTTATTAAACACAGCACAGGAATTCATTGAAAAGGCAGGGCGAGATGCTTGTTTCACACCAGTTAATGAGTTCGCTGTTCCCTGTTTTTTATTGTGAGGGGAAGGTTGCGTTCGATTGCAATTACGTTTAGCGCTGGCGGGAACTTTTCTCGGGCAGTTCGCGTTTTTGCTGGCACCGTCTGTCTCGTACGAAAGCGCGTCGAGGTACTGCGTGCAAACAAAATATTGCAACGGTGAGTCCGGGGGCCTGATTTTTCTACTTATACCCTTTTTTGCCCAGCCCACACTAACGTATGCGTGCATAAATAATTTTTTTTGAACCCTAAGACAATAATCTTACGTATTCCGGCCCAGCCCGCACGTTTGAGAGCGTTTATCAAAGAAAAAAAAAAGTAACCTGTCAAACTAGTTTGGAGAAATGCGAAAAAATCGGCCCCTCATCCCCTCGTCAAAAGAGCGCAGACTTGAAAACTCCTCACATTCTGTTGAAGGAACCATGCACGCTGCAAGAAGTGTGACGACTACTTTTGCTTCGCCAGCGAAAGAAACTGCTTCACATTTTTTTCACACCAAAGTATAAATAAGAAACTTCATGCATCTTTCATATCTGCTGCGTTTTCTATTTCATCAAAGAAAAAAAACTCAACCCACAAATACGCGTGGGTTCGTTCTATCAATGACGGTTCTTTTTTCTGATGATTGGGTTCTACACGTTAAGTGAGACGAACTTAAAAAGCAGTAATTTCAGAAAGAAATTACTGCTGCCTGGTCAGTTTGTCTATGGGAAGGAAAGGCTCCCAGCTAAAGCTGAGCTTGATATTCCTAGTGATCGCGAGAAAACAAACTAGATAATCAATCATGAAGATTCGCGAAGGAGATCCGTATAGTAGGTGCAGGTAGAAAGAATATTAAATGAAACTTCTTATCAGGATGTAATTAACTATTAATGGCTGTGAATTAGTGCGAGAAACACGTTTTGTTCCTTTCTGAGTAGTTTTCCTCGAAATGGTCCCGAAAATGTCTTTTTTTTTTTCAGGTTCCATGCTCGTAAAAATAAATTTGGTTTCCGAGAGCCAGGCGGAGCGCTCCTTTTCGTACTGCTATGTCACCGTGTTCCTCAAAAGTAACCAGGCAACGGTGTTTGTTTCTTATCCGTGTAGAGGAGCACTTATGGCCCTCCTTGAGCTCTAAATCTGTGCAAGGTAAGGAGAACCCTTGTGCTCACCTTTCGAGACGACCAAAAGGTCTCGAAGGGCTCCATTGTATGGGTGAGCAAACACCGTTGCCTGGTCACTTTTTGTTCAAAGGGATCGATTTCTCAGTGAGGAACATGCACTTTTGGGTTGTATGCGTCGGGTCGTACCGGCGTTTAGGTATGTTTACTATACCGGGTGTTTCACCTAAGGCTTCAGACAATTTTTAAAAATAGGCTTTTTGAATTAGAAGAGCTCTTTTTTTTGCCGCAGCACTGCCAGCGGTGTAGCGCATCAGACTACAGCTAAGACGTGCTAACCAGCAGACTGGTTAACTAATATTGAATAGTTAACATTTAACTATTACTTTTAGGCTCCATATTTATTGACAGACGGGTAATCCACCGTAAGTAATATCCATATCAGTTTTTAGAATTCCGAAAACGCGGTTGCCCTCCGCGCTGTGGCTCAACAAATTTTGGCGACGTCGCGCCAAAATACATGCGCTTTCGAGAAGCTTGCAGGCAAAGCAACCTCCCAGTGCACGTAACTCGTCGAAGTAGCCAAAATTTGTTGGGCCACAACGCCGAGGGTAATCGCGTTTTTGAAATTATAAGAGCTGATATGGATATTACTTATGGTGGGCTACATGCCTCTCAATAATTAAGGAGACGAAGTGTAACAGTTAAAACGTTAACTATTCAATATTAGTTTACCCGCCTGCTAGTTAGTTAGCATGTTTTAGCTGTATTCTGATGTACTGCACTGCTGACAATGCTGTGCCGAAAAATGGAGCTCTTCTAACTCAAAAAGACTATCTTTAAACAAGTGTGTAAAATCTTAGGTGAAACACCCTTTATAGTTGAGGCTGTCATCAACAGCGGATCCGGATGACACGCCGGATCTCTGATCCAGGAGGCAGACAAATCACGTGGTACGATGTCACCGATTGGCGTCAACTGATGCGAGCCTCTGGTCGGCACGAACCAATATATATGAAAGCGCATCTTGTTTTCCTTTTTTTTAATGCTCTAACATCTACGAGAAGAACTAAACCAGAGCGCAGTGTCTGACAATCAGACATATTAGCTGTATTCCCTCTTTTTCATAGAGCAGGTCTATGAAAATGAGGATTAGTCACTTACAATCAGCAACATGACCTCCGCATGTTTTCAGCAAGACTCAGAAACGTCCAGCACGCCTGATGGTTGCGTTTCTTGCAGCCCTACTCTTTAGGGCTAGTCGGCTCCGGCTGCCTTGCTGCCTGTTGTCCTCATCCGTGGTGTGAACGCTTTGAGCGCGCAAATGGCAGTCTGAACTGTCGCGACGGCACGAATTCATCTGCGAGTATACGTCCACGAGGTGCACCCACCTTTTACCGGACGCGATAATAGGCAACTACGGCACGACTGTACGCGCAAGAAGCCGCTCAAACTCATCGTCTCTTATCAGGCCCTTCTGTGAGCATTTATACGCGCTTTCAGCGTCAAATTAAATCCGAATATGACAACTAAAAAGTGTACGCAAAAACGCAACAATAACAGCTGAACGGCATGAAACGATGTGCGCTTTGATATCGTTTTCTTAGAGTGGTGAGTGATAACCAAGCAATCATTTCATCACACCAAAACCTGTGCCATTCGTGTTTCGGTGAGATTCACATTTTATGTCAAGTGAATCATTTCATAATTTTCTTTTCGAGATTCTTTGGTCGCACCTGCTTGATTGATCGAGCGGAGCAATGTACCTTCCTTCGGCGCACTCTTTCAGAATAATTAACTGGTCGACAAAATTTGCATAGATGTTTTCAGAGTTCATCAACTTGCTTCACATCTGCTTTGGAGGCATCGTTGAGTGCCCAGATTGTCGCACGCGGCGCGAGAAGACTTACGCGAGCGACGGTGAAAGCTGTTTAGACAGTCATGCGAAAACTGTGCGCTAGTGGGCGTTCCAAAGTAAAAGTAGGCGCTCTCCATGAATCCTCGCGGCTTTCGTTCTCTGATGCCTCTGGCGCTAAGACACTTCTGCGAAAAATCCGCAGGGCGCTTTTCAACGACAAGCAATCATCCACAGAATTTCTTCACTCCTTTCAACCATTCGCAACGAAGTCCCTGCAAACCAGCGTCAAAGGAAGCGGAGCTCGCGGAGGCTGTTAATTCCCACTTGTTCCCAGAACACGAAAGCCGTCTTTTATGAAGGGCAACGTGCCCCGAATTTTAATAAGCCGTTCGCGCGGCGGACGCGCCGACAGAAACGGAAGCACTCCAGAGGGAAAAGCAACGATAACTCAGGAGGCGCTTAGCGGCTGTCGTAACTGAGGTTCCACGTTCGCGGTGATTCTGCACTCGTGGCATGGTGGCACAACCACAATGGACAAATTGGCAGGGCGGAAA
Source organism: Amblyomma mixtum (assembly GCF_055824585.1). Taxonomy (NCBI): domain Eukaryota; kingdom Metazoa; phylum Arthropoda; class Arachnida; order Ixodida; family Ixodidae; genus Amblyomma; species Amblyomma mixtum. The sequence goes on along the minus strand of NC_143014.1, from coordinate 89,914,357 downwards.
AGCCCTTTTAAGCGTAATATTTACACTCTGAAAAGCTCTCGAAGAAGCGAGCCGTTGCGTAAAGGTGCCGTTCCGCTTTAAACAACGAAGTTCGGGCTCTTTTTGTTTCCTTCCGCGGTGTTTGGAGAAGACCAAACAGGCATACGTTGTGGAAAGTCTGGGCTTACGTTCGCGAGAGTGTCATGAATGCGCAAGGATCGCGCCACAAAGAGGTTGTCGTCGTATTGGAACCAGCAAGTGCGGAGTAGCAGGGTCGCTGTTTTGTTTATTTAACGCTGAAACGGAGTTGTTGATGGTGACATTTACGTGTGCCCGCTTCAGTATTTAAGCGTTGAGTGTCTAGGACCTTCCTGTGACAGTGGAAGTGTGAGCCGTGCGGCACGAATGCTTCGCGCTTCAGTCGACAGGAGAGGAATAGCCACCGGTAGACGAGAGGTGTTGCTACGGGCCCGTACGACACAGGCACGTCGCTCAATTGGCTCTTTCGGTTACGCCGGAGTTTGTCGGGGAGGGGCAGAGTACAAATTTCGCGTACTGTTTCTGAGGCGATGTGGCATGATATTTAAAGGGGCTCAGAAGGGGGCTCTAATAAAGTGCAGGTATGCCTCTGATGTTAAAGGACTCCGCTTCATGAATATCCTTCAACATAATTTTTTTTTCCTCCACTTTGTAGAAACTGAGTTACCTGTAGTTAAAATTTGAATTTCAGCGTCTTCGCGCCTTACCCTCTCCTCTAGTTTCATTTTGCACGCTGAAAGGTCGGCGTTCCCCCGTCGGCCCCACCGATGGAGGCAGAGCTTCCTGACCCGCCGAAGCTACGCCGCTTATTGGCCGCGACCATGGTAGCTGCCTGACATCTGAGAGAATCTGACCAATAGCCATCTCTGAACTGGTATGCGCAGAAGTTGTGCGATGGAGGAGGATGCGAGCATGAAAAAGTCGCCGGGAAGGGTTCGCCCACTTTCGTGCGTGATTGTGGGTTCTCTCCTGCGTGTAGTAACGTGTTATTTGGCTCAGTTTCCTTTTTTTCGTTCTTGTTCGGTGACCGTCGATGCAGTGGCGATATACCAGCTGAGGCGTAGCTGGGTAATTTTTGCCCCGGTATGGGCACTACTCTTGCGACTTGTGCTGCTGGCATGAGGTGACAGAAAGGTTTTTTCGTTTTCCGCACTGAAGCTGTCTGCTTTATTTGGCAAAGTGAGCAAGTGCACAGATGTTCATACGTCCCATTTTTGCCTTGCATCAGTACAAAAAGAGGATGCCTTCTGCGCTGCCTTCAGTAGCCCCAATTTACCGCAACATCCTTATCCGTAGTTACATGATTCCATTATAGGGCGTTTTTTAAGAAGTGGAATGACTGTAACTACTATGAGAAATAACCTTCGAGAAGAGTGTTCTAGGATATTTGCTAACGATCCACAGGTTGTCAGAAAATAACCCTAAAACCAAAGGCTTCTTTCACTGCGCGTAGCTCTTACTGTTTTTAGCTCTAATTTCATGCTATTATATCTCTACAGCAAGGCAGTCTAATGCATATAAATTTTCAAAGTGAGCAGTTATTGTGCAACTTCGGGACGCTCCCTTACACGACGTCAGTTCTTGGGAGATGACGCCAGGCAGTCTTTTGGCTCCATGAGCTTCACACTAAGGTTGGAGAAGTACAACTGCTCTTTTCCACAATCCGCTATTTTCGTCGAAACCGCTATGAACTGCATGCTGCGCTCACGGTGCAATATAACGGAGTTTTCTTTTGTGCCCAAGCGATTATAAACGGCACAGGAACTCCTCGCTTGCAGACTCTACGAGCTCGCTGTCAGTAAGTCGGTTCAGGCGCACCACGAGCATATGAGCTTGCATAGCGCCTGCACTTGGCATGGTGGTGACATTATCGGCAGACGGCGGCATGCTTGCTCTCTTCTATTTCTCAACTCACGTACACCCTCCTTCCTTTCGTCCCTGCTTTTTGTTTGTTCTTCCTCGCCCCTCCCACGTTTTGTTGCTCAATTTCTCGTACTCCTTTTTTAATCTTTTTTTTTTCAGAAGTGCTGGCCAGTGGGATAAACGTAAAGAAAAAAAGCGAGCCACTTTTTTTTCTTTTTGTCTTCTTCCTTTTATGCGAAGGCCAACTAAAGGTTTTGGAGCGCCAATATTCAGGTCGTTAACTCTCTCCATACTTCTCTGAGGTGTAAAAAATGGTTCTCCAAGTCGAGCTAACTGGCTCCAAGACTAAAAGTCTGTCGTGGAAGTCCTGTTCCCACAGCCCCGTAGGCCGACCAACGAGAAAGAAAGCGGTTCGACTAACGTGCGGTTCCGTGGCCTCACACAGTCCAGGTACCGAGACGCCAGCCACCGGTACACGCCGCAGGGCAGGCTTTGTAGCATCCGCGGGTTGAACGCGAATGCCCTCGCACGCCGTACGGCGAAATCGGCTACCGGGATTGTACCTGTTTTTCTCTTTATTGCGAAAGGCAGCCGCGAGCGCCTTACGTACGGGCTACGCGAACAGCGACAGCTGCGGCGGACTTGTAACGTTTGCCTAGAGGCTCTCACTGCCATAGAGTTGGCACGGTCCCTGGTTTCGATTTCTCCTGCGCTTGGCAGGCCTCTTGAAGCTTCTTCGCCCCGCTCTCCCTCCTCTTCCTCCTCTCTCTACGCCTAGTGGGAAACTCGCGAGAGCGACTACAACGGTGCTGCCGCAATATCTCGTCTCCAAGAAGCAAGCCGAATTTGTTTGCGAGCGGCTTGCCCTGAACGTGTTGCCCTACTCACGATTCCGAAACGCTGTTTTTCTTTATTTTTTTGGAACTTCACTACAGTAATGCAAGTAATAGCGAGAGACAAAGTAAGTCTCACAGATCTTTGCTGCATTTGAAATAAGCCTTCAGTAAAGCGAGGTAAAGACGTGACGCCCTTTCTTTTTACCGTTCAAATTTCGTTCCGATGTCGTCTGATTTCAGTTTTACGGTCATTTGCTTGTGAAAGTTTTGTTCCTGAGTGTGCTCATTTACGGCCATCAAAACGCGATACGGTCGATCCAAACATTTGTGCTAACTTTGACTTCGTTAGGACGCGGCGGTATTTTTCTCGGCATTTCTGAACACTTCTTCACAATCCTTGAGCTTTTCTAATTGAAATCACACTTAAACTGCACTTGCGCGTTCTCCACGCTTGAACAAATATCGGGGTGGTTCAACCTTAAATGTATAGCTAAACTTTACTCGGGCTATGTGACTTACTTTTTTCTCAACGGGACTATGCTCACGATTACGTGACAATTGCTTTTGTGCTTAATTACTACTATGTTAAACACTCCGGCCTCAGAAAATATTCAGGAATCACTACGTAGAAAAGAAGGTTATTTGGCTGCAAAGCCTTTCTCTAGCAGCCACAGTTAAAAGGCAAAAGAGCCATTGACGTGCAAGTATAAGTACACTTTCGTTTTCTTTCTTTCGGTAGCTTGTTTTGCGTCGTAAATAATTTGCGGCGTCACGAGAAACAATGTCTCTATTGGCCGGTTTCTAAGCAGGGGAGGACATGGGATCACATCCTAGAACTGTCTTCGAGAACTTCCGTGGCTGTTTTCCGTGTCCTGACAAATACACTGACAAATTAGCGCATCATAAGCGCGGTCAGCCTGCTTAGCTTGCTGACGTCACACTTGGGTAAATGGCATTCATTTTAACTTCACCAGCAGCCAAAAAAATTGGCTGAGGCTTAGCTAAGGTTAAGCCTAGTCAGATGCGAAGCATATTGATGGCTAGGTTTGGTAATACATGGCTTTCCTTGGTTGACGTTCATCCCACTCTTCATCGGTCTCTGTGGCACGCTGAAGCTTTCGCTTCTCGTTCAAATCAGCCCTGCTTCTAGGCGGCATCCCAACACCTGGCCGCCTCGTAAGTGCCCGGAGAGCGAGGCAAGCTCAGCTTTATACCACTGCTGTAGCGTCACGTGGTCAGCTGCAGCGCCTCTGATGTGGAGCCTCCACCGCCGCGGCCGACCGCGCGAGCCTGCAGCCCCTCTCCCCTCTGCTGTGACGTCATGTTGTCACGTGGTGTCACGTGGTCACGCTAAAGGTCAATGGTAGCTCCACCGCCGCGCTTGACGGGCTGTAGTATAGCTCTAGTAATATGCTTCGCATAATAATCCACACCATCCACGCGTTGGATACCCGGAGAACCTGAAGCTCATACAAGCTGAATCCAGAGGTGTACACCGGCCAGACGGGCACAGGCAGCCATTTCGGGGGCCGTGTATCCTGGCGCTCTTCTCCGAATCAGTCCTGCTGCCGTGTCGAGATACTGTGCAGCCAAGCGTATACCTTCCAGCATGCTTCCGAACCTTCTGAGCCGAACAGACACCGTGTAATCGCTGAAATACGTGGAACATGTCGCACATTGTACGCTTGAGTCGACATTTTTGCCCATCACAATATGTTGTTTTTCGTCGATACTAGTGGTGGTGATTAACGTCGCAAACAACATGCGCGTCAAGTTTTTTCCGCTCACAGGCTTGACAATGAAGTTAGCGGTCATGAGTAGCGACATGCCTTTGCGCGCGACACGCGGTAGTCGTGGAGTAACGACCTCCTATAACCGACTTGTAGGATCAGAGCAAGATCTAAACGGATCCGACAACTACACCGTCAAAAGTTCTGGCCCCTCGGCCTTGAAGGAACTTAACTGAGGTAACGAGGTGCAGGGAGCTGAAATGCAGCTGAAAGTTCCTGTCGCTGTTTACGCTTCTGAAGATAATAGAATAAGAACAACAAAAAACGGCAGAAAGATTAGCGTACAGACGCACAGTTCGGCGACGACTGCGTGCGTTTCAATCGTCCAGCTCCTACCCTCATCGTGCAGTGTCCAGTGTGCTAAGACTACGCTGCACACTAGCCTGTAGCAGTACATTTGCGCTGAAAGAGCGAAAACTTCTCACACCTAGCAAGTGTATCGTTAACGAGGGGTGTTTAAGAGCCGCGCTTAGTGTTCCCATGTGGAGTAAGTGAGAAGCAGCAAATATAGAATCAAGTCTAAGTTGAGTATAATTTTTTTTTCGGTCAGAAGCAGGTAGCCCTCACTTGAGTAGGGGTGAGAGATGTGGTTTGAGAGCAACATGTTGTACCGTCTCAACTGCGCATAAGAGCTGAAAATGCACTGGGTGCTTACTAACAAGTGAACAAAAAAGATTTCCAGTCGTCATGGCAGAGCACCTTAATGCTCGCAAAAATTTTAGTGAGCGTGTATTTCTTTCATCGTTCGTAAGGTGCGTATCATTTCTTTTGGGCTTGTTTATCATACATCCAAAGTTTCATGATTTTCACATGTCACATAAGGCTACGCTAATGGACAGACACTAATCTGCATTTAGTACAGGTAATAACTGCCGCACCAGCTTTATCCTTTTGTGTGCTTATTCACCTAAGCAACGGGAAGCTTACTTTGGCTAACCTTGTCTACGGGCAGCGTCTATCTGTTTGATCCGGATTATGCGACTCTTTGATCGCATGGAGCATATAGGGAGGATAGCTGATAATGGGGTAGCACTAGCAGTTTCTAAATGTGGGGGAAGATAAGGGTTGCAGTGCAACTCCCGCATTTTGAAATATATTCTGTGAGGCCGGTTATTCCTTGAGTCTCATCAAGCCACAATGAAGAGGCTAAAGTGTACAGAACTTGGCATCGCAATGTGTTAGGCAGTAGTGAAGGTGGTGGTGCACTTTGTGGTATGCGGGTCTTAACGTCCCGCAGCCACGCATAGGTTATAAGTAACAGCGTAGTGGAGGGCTCTGGATTAATTTATACCACTTAGAGTTCATTAACGTGCGCTAACATTGCACAACGCGCGGGCTTTTTGCGTTTCGCCTCCATCAAAATGCTTCCGCCACGGCCGACTTCAATCCCGCGTTCTTGGGACTAGCATTCGAACAGCAAGGCAACTGAATCCCTGTGGTGAGTTAAGTAAGGAAAGTAATAACATAGCTTTCCTCCTCAATTAAATTTGTACACGCTGATTTGCCCTTTTAACAACACAAGCAGAAGCTTTATACGTGCGTCAATCTTAATATGCATATTCTAAAGTTGTTATAGTCAGTGAATAAAATCAGTAGATAAAAATATACGGACGAAAATTTTTGAGGTTGTGCTTGTCGTAGTTACTCGGCTTACACGTACAGCGATGAACACGGTCAGGAGGAACCAGGGAACGCGCGTCAGCCCTGTCAGCGCCACCCATCGGCACTCTGAGAAACCTTTCGCACGTGCGCAGCGATTTAGCGAGGCTTCCAGTGGCTTGCATTGCGTTACCGAACAGCTCCCTCGACGTGATACCGAACCCGGTGTTTGCAGATTCCGCGGCGGTCCCATAACGAAGTTAAGCTTCGCCACATAAACAGTCTGCTTGTGGGGAAGCTTTGGTGGGTTCCGGTAGGCTGCTCCGAGCTCGCCGGATGCAATGCACCCCCCTCTTCGCGCTAACCATGAGCACCACTATACGTTCACGCGAGCACGCGTCATCGAAGATGAAAAGCGCACTTTTCGCGGACGTGACGCGAATTTGAAAGTGGCGCGCGTGGTAAGACGCGTCATGAGTTCGCAACACAGCCGTATTCCATGGCCGTTGCGACATTGCCGGTCACGCCAACACCCTGTTTCATCATGAATCGACTGTAAAGAACCAGTGGTGACGCGGAAACATAATTGAATACGACTCAGCAGGCACAATACCTGTACTTTGTTTCAATGAAGCATAGACGCATCATGGAGTCCATACCTATCGTTGCCAGCTACCTCTTGGTCAGAACTTTCTACAGCGTTTGCATGTCACAATGGTCCGTAGTAGACCCGCACAGAGGCTGTCAAACGTCGGCTATCACGACTGCCAAACTCATGGGCGCCAGCCAGCCACAAAGAGTTCTTACGTGCAGAGAGCTCTGAAAACTCATCCCTTGATTTGCTTATTCTTAGCTGCGGGTTCCAAAACACTTCAAGCATTTAATTTCAGCGAGTGCAGCGAAATGCGCCTTCGAAAAAATGCTTTTCTGGGGCAAAAGTGCCGCATAGTGCCGCACAAAATAATATACTAGTGCTGGATTCGGAAACGATAATTTTCCGGAATATAATTCTGAGCGCGTGCCAGTCAGAAGCAGCACCTGATTTTGACGTCACAAAAGAAATTTGTCAACAGGCGGAATTTTCGCTTGGCTTAATATTCTCTCGCGTAATTACTGGTTGGATCGACAGGAATCCAGAACCCATGCAATATTACGCAAATTGGTTCACAGCAGTTGAGTGGTTGCGCTTGTGCAAACCACGAGTACTCTCACGTTGGCGTGATGTTAGTATTTATGCTTCATCCCGTTCCAGTTGTTTCTAGAGCGTCGTTCAGGCGTCTCTTTCAAAGATAGAATCGAAACTCGCTTTGTCTAATCGAATGCCTCCACTGCTTTGCGTTCGGCAGTACACGTCATCAGAGTCCAGGGATATTAGCGAACGACCTTTGCACCCGCGAAAGGCTGCACAGGATGCTGACTAGCTCGGAAGAAGTATTGCTTCCGAAAGATAGCCTACTGGGATGCTAAATGATTTACGTACCAGTTCTAGCCTACCCGATTTTTTTAAACATTAAGCACTAAAATGTATTCATTATACCTATCAATCCGTACGTCTAGCTAAGATAGTGCAAAATGTACACAGAAGGAATTGTGTTTTATACACGAAGAAGCCGCTGAGGCCAGTGGCAAAGAACGTACACTGAAAGCTGGACAGATGCGTCCCTAACAAAGGGTTCATTAAGATACATTACTTTTCAGTACGAGGGCCGTACTGTATTAATTTGTACTTTTGTATCTCCCGCACTGCATAATGTGCCGTATCATTCGTCGCACCTGCCAGTAGTGGGGCTGTGTTCCACTACCAGACATAAGCACGAGTTGGAGGCGTCAATCTTGTGGTTGCCAGCGTACTTTCTTCCTGTGTATGTCAGTAGCCATGTCGTCTTGAAGAACCATGTCGTCTACCGTTGCCATTGCCGACCACTACTATTCTGTCCGCTCGACTGCTGACATGTACAGGAATGAAGCGTACTGGAAACCACAAAATGGATGCCTCCGACTCGTGCTGCCGTCTGGCGGTGGAGCAGAGTCCCCACTTTTAATAACAGGCGCAACGAACGAAACATCAGGCCGTGCCATGCGGCAGATATGAAAGTGCAAATCAATATGGTACGGCCCTCGTAGATCCCTGTTCAGATTTTACTCAAAATTTATTACACTCCCGTGTGCCACTTAGGCTGCAGTTAGTCGCGGACAGCCACACACGACCGCACACTTCTAAGCTTCCAACATTTCACTTGTAGAACACACGTAACAGTGCTAAGCTACTTTTCGGAAATTCCAGCAGTTTCAAATTCTTTGCGTAGCAACACACTGCCGCCAGAGTGGTTTGCCAGAAAGTATTTATTTCTAAATTTCTATTTCATCAGGAATCAGTCTTAAATTAACAAAAAAGACCGTATTTGGAGTCGTCACTCTCACTGCAACTATTTATTTGTCACTTTTGCCATTTCTTTTGCACACGACTTTGATTCAAGCTCTGAAACCGTAAAAGTAGTATCGGCGCCCACGGTGCCATCGGTTTAATGGGGTGAAAAATAAAGCAACTGTTACAGCAACACCACTGCCTAAATACACCACCCTTACCAATCAAGTCACGTTTGAAAGCCAAGTGCTCCTGTCGGAACCTAGTCCAAAACAAAATGCTTAAGTTCTTGGGCGCTTACTTCGAGTTGTTTATTTTCTTTCCCAATTGAAATAAAGTTCTAGGATCAGTCGCTTCAAAGAATTCCTCCCCGCATCCCACTCCTTGCAGTCATGACGTATATCAACTGCAAGCGGCCGGAAGTGTGACGTACAGCGTTTGTCGAGGACAAGCCGGGGTGGACGTGAGCGGCAGCAAAATTGCGTCCACACAAAAAGAACCCCCAGGAGAAAAGAAGGACAGTGGAAAAACACACTTATTTTACAAGGCTGCCGGAGGCTTTTTGTGGTCTGCCGTCTGGAGTTGCTCGTGGTACTGAAAGGTAATCTTGAGCCGCCCCCGCCTATTCTTCACCGTAGCGATGAAACGAGCATCCTTTGTGGTTGGCGCCGTTCCTTTCTAAAGGAATGCCTTCTTCCTAGCTATATATATGGGCTCCGTTGTAGTTGCAACGGGCGCGAGTAGCCACAGTTATGCGCTTCCCATCGCCTGTTACCACCTCCCTATCGGCACCAACAAAAGGATAAACGAAGCAACTTGGGGTGATGAGCAAAAAAAAAAAAAAACAGCAAGTGCTTGGCGAGAAGCAACGATTGCTTCTCAGCCCTGAAGCGACTTTTCGGCAGCGAGCTTTGCCATTGGGGCTAGTTCGCGCAATATATGAGAAGAAAAAATAGGTGCCAACAAGACTGTGCCGGTGCACAGGGAAGTGGCTCAGCAGTTTGTACATAATGGAAGCTGCAGCCGTGTGCATTGCAGTACCAGGTACAAAAGCACAGCATGCATATTCTGGTTCTTCCAAGTCACGCCTCTGCTGGACTTGCGTAAAGAAGGATTGTTGTGGTAGGTCTCCTTACAAAGTACAATCAGATGAAGTTGTTTTCGTCGTGGTTACGCGTTTCCTGCCCGAACGAAATATCAGTGGCGGATACTTCAGTCAAGAAAGAACTGTAAGGAAAGCGACGAAATGTTGAAAAGGAGGAAGGTAACTCGGAATCAGGAGCGAGGGAAAACTATTCAGCACAAGCATTGCGGAACGCTGTGGCACAGCTGATGGGATATAGCAAACGCTAACGCTGCTTCGGCACGGTGAAGACTTAAGAGTTTTCAATTTATTATTTGCTTTCGCTCTTCAGTACAGTGCTCATCCTCCCGTCCAGTACATCCCCCCTTAACAATGCAGCATATATTACATTCACATCGCGCTCTCTTCTAATCTTTCGGGGTCGACGAGATATTTTCTACATGTGCGATACTTCTACGACAGTTTTCTCCCTTGCACAGCCTTTTGATGTCTCCATTTTGAAAGAAATAGGGGTCTAGAAGGCTTCCACTAGTATTTATGGCGTCATCGCCTACGTCATCGGGGAGCGTGGATGAAAGCTTCCGCATTCACTTTCTGGAATATGGCCTGCTGATTACTGTTTTACAGGTGGGCTTAGGCTTTGCGAGCCAAGTAGTGGCGGCGGCTCAGAGGGCTCAGTCGTCTGTCGTTGAGTGATCTCAGTTGGGCGGGGAGATGAAGGCGAGTAGCAATTTAGCAACAACTGTCAATTTCCCATCCATGAGATCTGGCAATTCTCATGCTACGAATAACCGGCAAACGCAGGAAAAGCAACAGCTTGTGTGTGCACACTTTAACCCTTCGTTTTAAGAAAAAAAAAACAGCAGTTGTTGGCGCTGGTTGCGCCATGGTCTCTCTTGTCGACATAAGGAAAGGAAGAACTACCACCCAAATCCAGAACAGCCGCACGAATATATCAATGTCTGCATCACGTATGTACGGTATGTATCGAAAAAAGTGTCAGCGGTTGTTAGCAAAGCAGGCTCTCAACTACTCTCCTATGCCAAACAATAGCTACGAGGGCAGTAAAAGAAAGTGAATAAAAAGGCGCGAAAGAGCGGTCATGAATCGAACTTCAATAAAGGGCCTGCTCATTGTTGCTATCAAACCATGCAAAATTCGCTGACGTTATGCGGCGTTGTTGGCAATGACGTGTAGAGAACATGCATAAACTATTTCCGTCGCGAACACGCTTGCAACTTAAAAAAAAAAAAAGTAAGTCTTTCAAAGCATTTGCAAGTTTATTGTGTTGCGTGTAGTTTTGCACCTATCGATAGGAGCGCGCGGATGGCGTGTGAAGCTTTACCACATCTATAATAGCGGTGACGCATGCGCGAGCTACATGTAGATGTCGCTGCTCCCTGAAGAAAGTTCGTTCCTAATGCAGTAATGAGACAGGAGAAGAGTTTCACTTCACTGTTAATCTCACTAGGTGATAATTTCGTTTGCCGAATAGTCTGCAAAAGCTAAGTATTGGTTAATAGCTAGAGCTTTTGTGTTTATCCTCTTGTCTCAAGTTTTTTTGTTTTTTTTTTGCGGTTGGCTGTTAGTGCCACGTTGGACGGGTTTTGGTGCCATCGAGTGGTCATCATAGAGAGGGCCTTTTTGTAAAAAAGTGCCGCCGAGGTCACGCTGACGCCCGAATTGTGCCCGCTGCTTCTAACGGCTGCGGCATCCAGGATAATCTTTTCCGAGTTTTCATTTTTCTCTCCCAGTGACGTGTTTAGGATATTAAGGCTCCCGTATATATTCCTCCGGTTGTGTTGTGGTAGTACGTTCGGGTGTAGTACTGCATTAAACAGCCTCCACGTCAAGACTTGAAGTGTGTGCACTTTTCATTCACTGTTTTCAGTTGTAAGCAATATAATATTGAAGATGCATAAATTTAACGGCTCTCTGCACTAACTGAGCCCTTATAATTGCGCCTCTCACTGTCACTTCCCTGAGCTACGCGCTCCTACTACGTGTGGCAGTATGAGAAGTAGCATGCTCGCCCTGTGTTCATATTCGTAGTCTTTTGCGCCCCTTGCACCACTCGGCCGCAGGTTACTTATTTTACTTCACCGTAACTCATTTTTACATAGTGCGCTGCTTAGCAATATATGCGACGGTACAGTATTGGAAGCTGCTGCCGGATACATTGTGACCGTGAAATACAGAAAATTCCTTTATAGATCGACATATATGCACCGGCAACAAGTATAAGTTTGGGTCAGCTAATGGCAAGAGTTAAACCATAGCAGTAATCTACTTACAGGGATTGAAGAAATAGTCTGTATATCTGTGCCAGAACGTTCGTACAGGGATCGGAGCGTGATTTTATGCTTCTAAGTTACGCGATATGGTACGTAGCGACAAAGTGTGCAGGATATCTGGACGAATAATTTGCGTTACTCACTTGCACCTGGAGCGTTAAGAAGCTTGAAATGTTTGCGTAAAGAATGTTTCGGCTTTCTTGGTGAAGAAGCTTTCACTCACGAAATCCACTCATTTTATACTTCTTTCGTTCGTCCTGGCTATAGACCGACTACCGCGTCGCCACCGTTATGGTGAAGGTCGGCTATCGGAGAAAGCGGATGATGACGAGATGTGAAATCAGGCTGAAGTAATCGCTGCATTACACCGGCCGAGCGCTCAATCCATTGTCGGCGAATATTTTTAGGCTCATCTCGACTCCGATTCAGCTAGCACCAATCGTTAATGCCGTAGTGAGCAGGGGCAGTCGATATTCAACGCTGCTGAATCTGCATAATACACGAGGGTTCCCTTCTTCGCCCTTCTTTCCGATACTCATTGGCCTTCCTTCACTTTTTCTTTCTGGGTTCTGTTTTAAGACTCCCCATTCGCTGTCATTCCTGCCAAAAATACCAATCCAAGGTCAGTAAAAAATGGCGCAAAAAATAATAAATGAAGTCACTGTCGGAAGAGCCCGTACTGACCAGTTTATGCTTACAAGCAGGAATAGCAGGCGCTTTAGTATCGCAGGCACGTGTTTATCGGTCTTAGGTGCAGTCATATCAAAGGTGACTGCTTATTTTACACGCCACATTTTCTTAGCCTTGAAGTGAAGCACTTCATGCTTCGCGGTTGTGTGGGCGGGCCAAAGTGGATGGCTCTCCGCTGCATTAATTTTACAGCTGTTTTAGATTTGAGCGCTAGCTTCTGGAGCATAGCGGGATATAAAGGACGGCAAAGTTCTGGAGAGAAAGCTTGGTTGGTTTGGTTTGTTGGGGTTTAACGTCCCAAAGCGACTGAGGCTATGAGAGACGCCGTAGTGAAGGGCTCCGGAAATTTCGACCACCTGGGGTTCTTTAACGTGCACTGACATCGCACAGCACACGGGCCTCTAGAATTTCGCCTTCAAGAAATTCAGCCGCCGCGGCCGGGATCGAACCCGCGTCTTTCGGGTCAGCAGCCGAGCGCCGTAACCACTCAGCCACCGCGGCGGGGCTGGAGAGAAAGTGCTCACCCATTGCGATACTTACATTTCAAAGGTAACGAAAGCCAACGAATCAGCATTTGCATAGTGATTATCGCCCATTGTGATGCGTCCAGCAGTGCTCACCCACTCTTCATTTTAACCCAGCAGCTCCCTCTCGTTCCCAATGCCTTTAACTACACCCTCTTCCCTTTCCTCCTGTGTGGGGTAGCAAACCGGTATCTTCTCCTCGTTAACATCTGCATCTTTCCCTCTCCACCCTTTCTCTCTTTCTCACGTGCGTGCGCCGAGACCATTACACTTTGTTCTTGCACTCTCGAAACGTTCATATTCCACAGATCTCCACTAAGTATCACACAGAAAGTCCCTGATTGCCACAAACACAGCTTAGAGCCTTTTTCTCTAAATCGTGGCTTTTTCTTTACTGGGATTAAAATCAACAACGGCTTAGAGAATAGACCCTTGCAAAACGTTTTTTTCTGGGCAGTAATATCAGACGCAAGGCCAGCTGCTGCAGATTTCCGCTAAACAATCTGAAAGTGATAGAAAACGACGCCTCCTAGAGCTCTGCTTACTGTAGATGCTCATTCTTTTTTGCGCTTAGCCACCTATGCGTGACACTTTTTTCTTGCATTAATCCGAATTTCAGGGAGCTGGACTTGCCTACGGCTTTTCGGCCAAGTGCGCGGAAAAACCACGTAATGAAGAATCGCGTTAGGCAGACCTTGTGCTAGGGGCCTTTTCCATATGCGCCCATTATAGGGACGGGCGCAGTCAGCCGCAAGTAATGCCAGAGTCACGCCGGTAGTAAACACTCGACGTTGTGTCAGGGGAGGACATCGGATCCTTTTCTAGCGGGGCTGGGCTACGAAAGTACCTCCGAGGAGAAGAGCGCTCGAGAGCTGCGCGCCTCCATCGCCGCCGTGGGGCCGCGTGAACGGCAAACACGCGACCGGGGGCAGGCATCTGAATGCAGAGCGCGCGGCAGTGGCATTCCGGCTAAGATATTCTCCCCTCTAGGACAACAGACTCTGCCCTTGGCGAGATAACGCGCAAAGCTCCATCTTCTCGGAATTCTGCATGGCATGTGCGCCGTCCTCAGCACCCAGAATGCAATTCATCTCATACCCGCAGGCACGCACTCGCAAGCGCGTAATACGAGGAATTGGGGAGGGGGGCTCACTAGTTCGTGCCTTTGTCTCCCGTTGCCGCTGCGAACTACATTCTTTGTTTCTTGTTTACGCTTACCGCTTGTCAACAGCGTACTTTTTTTTTGCCTTTTTCCTCCACCACCCGCAGTAAAGGCGCGAAGCTTCTGTGATATTATCTGAGTTGTTTACTGGTGCTCTCGTCCCTTCTGCTTACTCTGGCCCATTCGCATATCAGTCTATGTACTCACTACGATTATTTAAGTGTTTATGTTGTTTCATCTCCCCTTTCAGAGCTTTCCAGAACCCAAGTCTCCCCGCATGCTTCAAAGCCATAACGTGGCGCAACGCATTTCAAGGATTTTTACGTGAAAATATAACTGCACCAGCATAATTAAAGGGACGCCCAAGCAGTTTTGACGATCATATGCCTATGGACTAAATCTTTAAAGGTGGTCATTCTGAGCATGGAAATGTTTGAGGGCTCTATTTGAGCCGTGTAATTCAAAATTACTTTCAATGAAAGCTATTCAGCGCTCAAGCGATTCAGGCGACGCCACTCCTCGCGCTTTCAGCCTCTTCTACCCAGGGGACGTCCAGCGAGCCGCATGCTTACTAGTTTATTATTATCTTACGGGCCACCGCGGGACTTTACATAAGGAGTGAAAAAGCAGAGAAAATAAGTACAGTGCTTGCTACGGGAGTTCAACATGCAATATTATCTGTTACAGATTTGAAAAATTGGTAGGCAGGTGGTAGCAGCGATGCTGTGGGAAAGGCTGTTCCGCTCTAATGCTGGCGGGGGAAGAATGAGGCAGCGAACGTGGTCGTATGGGCACGAGGCCGGGCAACTTGAAGGATATGGCTCCGACGATGAGCTATGCGAGCTTGTGGTATAATGTAGCCTGCGTAGTCGTGGGTGCTGCAACAGAACTTATGAAACAGGGTTAGACTGGCGAGGCGGGGACGAAGCACGAGGGTTGATAAGGCGGATTCCGCTTTTAGAGATGACACGCTGACTCAATATGAGTAGGTATTATGAATAAATCTGAAAGAATTAAACTTTCCTTGGCCGCTGGCGAAAAAGTGCGGACTTGAAGCTAGGAAAGGTATTCATGATAAATGCCGGGAGCTCACTTGTCAATTTCGAAGACATTGATCTCTGGTACACCATGTAAATATTAAGTATAACTTTGAAGAATATTTACAGAAAGTATCACATTCTGTAAAGTATGACTTTCGACTCCATATTTTTCTCGCTGACAATAATGACTTCATTTATAGTTTATCACCTCGGGTACATTTATACTCTGGCGACTATCTTCTCCAACGCAAGATGACTCCCAAAAGTTGCTGCGCTTAGTCCAGTTAGACATTAGTGCTTTCTGAGCCTGGTATCGTAGCAGATGACTCATAAGTCACCATGAAATCATGTGCGACTGCGGCACACGTATTACTTCACTGATATATCTACTTGACGGCGCCGCACTCAAAAAAGATTCATCGTAAAAGTAGCTCGGCGTCCGTATCATTCATTATCTCAAATCTAAAACCAGAGCAAGACCTACTTTTTTCTCCTTTTTGCTGGACCAGCGCGGGCGTCTACGACAACGAGATAACATGTATTTGTTTCAGCGCTAACCACATGCTTAGCCGCTTAAGCCGCATCTCTGAGAACGTTCATTTTCCATCGTAAATTGCTCTTCAATGCCTTGTGCGTTTTCCAAACTAAAGTATGCCTCTCCAGTGCGGAAATCTAGACTTGAGGCTTACCAATCACGAAAACTGCAAAACAATTCTATGCTCTTCATATCCCCTAACTTTCAAAGCACTATCACCCTAGCCACATGCGAGGTAACGATTGTTCAGTTTCGATTTCTTCGCGTCGCAAAGCCTAACGTCCTGGCATAGCGATACAGACTCCTCAGTCCACTTTTGCTTATCTTCGTGCTTCCGTCTCATAGAAAACCTTCGTGTTACAGATACCAAAACCTTCTCAGATAGTCTAACCCCTCGCGCTTTCCAAGGCTAGGGATATTTCCCTACAAATGATTGGTTTTTTGTTTGTTTAAATTATCTACCTGCCGTAAAATTGAGTGACCAAATGAGCTCGTCGTCGGCGAATGAATGACACAGCAATCGTCTGTGTCTACCTTTTCTTTGTCGTTCGTCCGTTCTCGCGCTATTTCACCCACAATGGCCTAATGATGTGCTTTCATCTGTGTTGTTCTTCCATTACCTTGTATTTCATCACTAGTGCATTTATTTGCTTGTTATCCAAGCTGTATGCAGAAATTTATTTTTTCGTGCTATGAACTTTCCACTGCATTGCAGTGGTTGGGGGTGGTGTAAAAAAATTAACGTATAAGCACCAATGGGCCGAACTTCATAGTTAGCGCTTGTGAGGCGGTGAACTGCCTCTCCTTTTCCGGCATATCAGAAATATAAGGAGAACCCGTGAAGAATTCCTTTTTTTTTAGTTCAGTGAGACAGACTAGTCGTACGGTGTACTCTGAGGAGGCATATCAAAGGGTTAACTTAGAGCTCTGTCGCGGAAACTGCCCCGCGCTGAGGAATTTTCCGCAGTAGTAATTACCGTAAACAATGGTGCTTAGCATGCAACCTCGGAATCTGGTACGTTATAAGCAGTGGACTAATTTATATCTCAGAATAATTTCAATGAGAACACCTTCGACGGAAATCCGTGTGGTCCCTGCTACTGCTTGCTAATCTCTCAGTCGCCTCCGAAGAAGGGACCGAATGGATCCAGAAACGTTGGGCTGGTAATAAACATTTGTTTGTGCCAGTATTCCTGAATTTGTATAGATCTAAGGATGCTACAGATCTTCAAAAGAAGTGGAAACATCCGGCAGATACCCGCGTTGATGGCTGTCTTGTCAATTGGTTCTGTTCTTACCCGCGATATGTTCCAACCATCCTAGGTATTCAAGTA
This sequence comes from Amblyomma mixtum, assembly GCF_055824585.1. NCBI lineage: Eukaryota > Metazoa > Arthropoda > Arachnida > Ixodida > Ixodidae > Amblyomma > Amblyomma mixtum. The sequence goes on along the minus strand of NC_143014.1, from coordinate 89,897,223 downwards.
CTGCTTTGGGACCGTAAGCCGATTCACAGATTTATGAGCTGAAGCTAGATGGTTACCTCTGGTTTGAGAGTGTTCAACTATGAGCAATTACTTCGAGCGCTGATAATATTCCTTTAGATACAACCTGTTTTGAAGGCGGCGGACGTTTTCGGTGCTCCGCCTGTAAGAAAGGTTGCCTAAATTCTTCGTTCACGCACAGAGAAATTTTATGCGCCTGTCTCCGCGCACAAGAAAAAAAGAAGATAAATAGCCTCCCGTAAAAATTTACAGCCAATTTAGAAGCGATGGATAAGAACCCGACAACGGTTATGATCAGATTTACGGGCAGGTCTAAGAAAGATTTTGTCGAATCGCCTCTCAAAGCTTTTGGCTGCGCAGGGTGTGAGTATCACGGTTAGCAATTTGCAATTTGCTCCGATGGCTGCGCGTGAGTTGACAATTAAGTCTCTGATCTGATGCAGCGCCGACAGTGCCATGGATGGTATTCTGATGAGAGGAATTGATTTGCAGGTGGGCTTAGCGCGAGGCAAACGAGGGCAAGAGAAGGACACAGGACGAGCTCTCGTACTGTCCTCCTTTGTCTCGCTCTCTAAGCCCACCTGCAAATCATGACTTACCAACTGGCCAAAGACTCCACTATAATGAGAAGAAACTACGTAATTTTGTGGTCAATTTGATTTTATAGCATGCCAGCTAGATTTAATCGACATGTGACAATGTACGTTTAGCAAGAGGCTACTTTATCTTTTCAATGCTAGCTCAAGGGCCTTTTAAAAGACAGAAACTGGACTGGAACCTCTTTCTGAGATGTCACCTGCATGTATTGAAAATCCTACCTTCTGCAGGAGTGGCCCGCATGACTATTTATTGAATTTATGCCGCATCATAAATTCAATAAACGATCTACACACTGCACAGCGGAAGTTGTTAAAGCAAAAAACATTTGGCCTTAGAGCCCAGCGACGTGAGCGCCATGTTACACACTTGTTTCCGGCACTAACTGGTTAACTTTCTTACTTTTTTGTGGGCCTAAACTTTAGAAAAAACACAAATACCACTTATATTGTCTTACGCTCCTTTTTACGTCCAGATTTCAATCACTATCGCTAAAATTATGACCATTTTCTTATTCGATGGTTATAAGGTCCCAAATCCAGTCAACCACGCTTTAGTCCTTTCTGAAGGAAGTAACAATAGCAGGTAACAAGCTGGCCTGGTTTTGCCTTCATGACATTTCTTAAATTTTCACGTTTTCAGTGTTTAATGCAGGGAAAGATCAAGCTTAACTGCCCAGAATTTTCCAACACTCGGTGTTGCATGGCATCAGCAGGATTATTACCTAAATCACGCTTCCTAATTCCAGAATCCTTCCCGAATCCAGCTTCATCTTTTATGTTTTCCAGAATGCTCATGCAGCAGTCATCTAGCCAGTAAGACGCGTGCTAAATCAGCTGCAGTAGCATAGGCTACCCCATTTCGGATATGCGGAGTGACTTCTCGCCGGCGACGGGGCAAACCGACACATTCATCGCGTGAAGTCTCCATCTGGCTCAATTTATCAACTGCCGTTCCGGCAATGCCCCCACATTCGCGCGCGAAAGACAAATTGCGCCGTTCTGGTGAGTTGACCGTGCAGGCCGGAGCAGCGTGGGAGCCGCGCAGCCGGTCCGTCATATCTCGTTTCCCATTTGCCGAACAGACCGCTGTGAGGACGGCTGCTGCCCTCGGTGGATAGCAGCCTGCAGGATAGCTCTGCCTGCGCTACACGGCGGCGGTAACCCGAACTTGCCATGGGATCCATCGATGTTGTCGTTCATCACCGGTAATGCAGCGCCTGGCTTCGGACGCCGCTTCCGATTTTGTTGACCACAGTTTGAGGGGCGCCTGCGCACCTCACGCGCCCGGGGGAACTGCGGTTTGCATCCTGCTGCCATAGAACGCCCACCCACGCGCATGGTCGTTCTGCAGGGGTAATCCTTCGAGACTGTATATGCAGCATTCCCGGTACTCGCGACGAAGGCCAGACCCGGCATATCTTGCTTCATCTTCTACAGAACGCTGTTTATTGTCTGCTGACATTTACGTAGCAACCGGTACGAAAATAGGAGGCGAAAAGAAATCTCTTCTTCTCAGCGCGCCAGTCCAAGGTTCACGAAAAGCGCGTGAACGTCAGGTAAAATTAAATTGTATCTGACGAGGCATGCACCATCCAATGGCTCTTTTTGAAGAGTTTATCCACTGCGAAGAAAGTGGACCCGATGCACCCTTTCAGTAGAACGTTGCAAGGGTGCATGCGATTTCCATTTTTTTTTTGCGCAGTTCCAGTTAGTTTACACTCGCAGCCTCATCTATCCTGGAACGATGTAAAACCAAATTTATCCTGCTGTTTTAGCCTGGTTGAACATTAACGCTTTAGCGCAGCTCTTTGCCCAGGAGTAACTCAGATGTGCAAGAGAAGCCACTTCCTGCCGTTTGGCCTCTGTATTCTTAGGCTTCACGGCTTCCTTTAGTCATGCACATTTTCGGTTGCATGTGAAATACATCAGTTAAATATACAACACGCTTTTTTAAACGAGTAATATGTCGATTTCTTAGTAATTAAAAAGGTCTAGCTTAAGGCACGTGTGTATCGCCTGCAAGTTTTTACGGCCTTTTTTTTTGTTTTTCCAAAGAAGCGGGGTATTTTGCTCATGACTTACGGGTTCCCTCGTTTACTGCACCATTCTTTAGCTCATGACACAATGTACAGTTAGCATCGATTTATTATGAATGCCACAATTATATCATGAACGAGGCACGACACCAATTTCAAGCGGATTGGGGTGAGGCCAGCGCAGAGCCCACCATTACGAGTGCTATGTTCATAGGCAGGCGGCCGAAATTTTACGGAGCGCTTTTTGGCGTTTGAAGTTTTCTCACGTTGTCTGTAAAAAAGACGCGATAGCTTCTTGGGTTCATGCGTGAGCGAACTGGCATGTGCCATAATATGTATAAAGTGCTTCCTAACTATCGTTAGGTAAGGCTTGACAAGAGATTTATCGCTGAAGAATGCGGTGTCCTATTATGGCCTTGATTGTACTATCTTCAACAAATGTAATGCGATGAAGAAAAAAGTAGTGTCAACACAAAAACCCAAACATATTTTCTCAACAAAAATAAATACAAGTGACGTTTATTAACACTTCTAGACTAAAATATTCGCGCCTTCGTAGAGAAATTAACCTGCGCTAGTACTTCTCCCGGCTAAAATCCCATTTTGTTGTTACCATTTCAATTCTTTTGTTCGCGTTTCATTCGTTGGTTATAGTACAGGCATAGCAGGTTTATGTCGGTGACGTTGTCTCGATCTAGAATTTGCTTAAAGGGAGACTGAGGACAACTCTCTTCAAAATAAGTTCTTGAATTCAACGGCTCTTCCTGGGTACGTTGACGTTTGTCCCGCAGCAAAAGATGAATGCATAGCTGAGAAAGTTGCATTTAAAAAGTTTCCCTATCACTTCATTCGGACTAGTGACGTCTGCAGCGAAAAGGCCTTCGTAATCCCCGTTTTGTCTTTGCCTTTATGGGGGTTTAACGTCCCAAAATGACTCAGGATCTGAGGGGCGCCGTAGTGGAGGGCTCCAGATAATTTAGACCACTTCAGGCTCTTTAAAGTATACTAGCAACGCACAGTGCACGGGCCTCTAGCATTCCGCCTCCAACGAAATGCGAATCCGGGAGATCGAATCCACGTCTTCCGGGCCAGCAGCCGAGCACCATAACCACTGAGCCAATGCGGCGGCAATCACCGTTTCGAAGTGAATGACGGTGTAGTCAAGAACCGCAGCCTAGTTTCTGGCACCGGTTTTCAAGAAACTGCCACTGCACACTGTCCTAGAACCGCTAATTGGGTAAGTTGGTATAGATTCATTGCTACAGAGCAGCGCGCAGCGACGACAGACAATAAAGAGGACACAGCGCCTTATTGTGTGTCCTCTCCTTTCTTGTATGTCGTCACTTCCCGCTGCTTCCTAGCAATGAATACACACTGTAGCTTACTTCCGATATCAACCGATGATGGCGAGACGTGTATTTTACTTTATGGCCTTTTCTAGCATGAAAGAATGCCTTTTTCAGTGAAGGTAGCGCCTTTGTCGTAAGAGTAAGGTAATTTATCAATACAGGCCAACCTAAATTTATCTTGAGTGGATCCCTTTAAAGCAGATCAAATAATTACGCACTGCGACTTTTTTTTCTCTACATTTAAGCCCGAATCAGCGTTTATGCTTCTATGCATGCGGGTAAAACATGCGAGAAGCGTTTTTCTACGAAATAGCTGATCCCGAAACGTGGATACTGCGGAAAACGAAAAATTCATTTCTTCAGTGACCGGTACAATTTCTGCTTGCTTCTCGTGGATAAACGGTAGGGTCCACTTCATTATGCATGCATGAATTAATGCGCAAAGGACAAACTTTATTTTACTGCTAATACTGTCAGCAGTCTTGTCTTGCAGCCACCGCGGTGGATTAGTGCCAGTGACATTAGGCTGCTGAGCCTAAGAACTGGGGACTCAACCCTGGCCGCAGAAACCACATTTCCACGCAAACGAAATGCAAAAACTTGTGCTGTGTGATGTCGGTGCCCGTTAAAGAACTCCAGGTGGTCGAAATTCAGCCAGAGGCCTCCACTATGGCATCTCTCACAGCCCGTGCCATAGCACTCCTTTCTTGGGGCGTTTTGCCGCTAAGCACATTTCGTCGAACCATGCGAGAATCTTTTCCATGACCTGCTGCATCACGACGTTACGTTCAAGGGCGCGCTATAAGGAGTATTTTCTTCGATCAGTTTGCTTTCCATCTACTTGCAAAAGGGGCCAAACAAATAGGCCCCTCTCAGTCAGATTAGGGTTGAAGGCGCGCGCAGCACTTCGTCCGTCGCGCCGTGGTCCACGCCGCCGCTCCTGTTTGCCCGATCTCTTCTGTCCGAAATGGAATTCCAAGGGGCGCAAAGGTATCGCCGGACACGGGCGCGATTTTCACCCAGCCGTCCTACTCTGCAGCGTCCGCCAGTTCGCGGCGCGCCTCCGTATATTCGAGCGTGGGAACGGCGCTGAAATGGAAAGTAGATCACGCATGCCATGCCATGTCGAGCGAGAGCTGCGAGATGGAATGAAAATACGCCCTTCATTTCAAGTACGAGTTGCCGATACTAATATTCCTAAACCACGCTATAAAAAAAGAAAAAGACGTTTCGTGAAGAGAATAAAAGAAAATAAATCAAGGGCTCATAAAGTGCGCGTGTTCGGAGAGATTCCGGGAGAGCGCGCAATCTCGTACGCGAACTTTGAAATTCCGAAAGCTGACCGCTTTACCAGCGTTGCACCCGAAAGGAGAAAAAAATCGAGCAGGTGATTTTGTTGCTCCAAATGTTTTGCTCGGCCGAGCGCGATTGAGCTGCTTCATGGCGCCTAGGATTTTGGGTGTGAAACGGGTACAGTCACGTGAAAGGGTTCGCCTCTCAGGCCACACTCAGTGGAGATTGGTCTGGTACGAGAACATGGCCGCTTGCGGGAGTGGGCAGCGACGTAACACATTGTGCAAGGCGCTTCACAATCTGAGAAGATAAAAAGAAACTCTTAAGTTCAAATGCGAACGAAGTTCGTCGATGGCTTTTAACAGCACTGCAAACACCATCTATAGCATTAATAGTAAGATTTCGACGGTCCCTGCGTAGGTCTTGAACACAGAAACTTTAACAGTTAGAATATATTTGTGAATAGAAAATTTTGTTTTCAAGATATTGTGTGTGACGCAAGCATTCTGTAACTAAGGTGCTGAAGAAGAGTACTTCTAGCACAGAATCTACTCGAGGTATTAACAGAATTTCAGAAATTAAGTCTGTGAATGCGTAGATAATGACGCGACCGAAGAGTTGGCTGCATTTACTCTTCCATCAATGGATTAAACTTTTCGAATACCTCAAATTAAGTGAATCACAGAAACGCGCGAAGTGCTAGTTAACTACCTCTCAACCGCTACTTCTATGCATTAAAATGGAACGCTGCAGGCAGTCAGGCACGCATGTATAGTAAGAACCAATGTTAAAAGGGGCACACCGTTACAGTCAGAAAAGCTTCTTTAGCGCGGCCTGGTACTCTGTAAAATTCAGGTTGGTAGCATTACTGATAAAATGAGATGACAGGCTGATTTGGTGAGGTTGGTTTAGAGATGGATCTTTGAAATGCTGATTTGAGCATTCAGCATGCTTCTCATATTAATACTCTCGCTTGGATGACGACTCTTTGGAGACCTTTGTCCATTTCATATGCGTCTACACATCTAAAGTGAATATTGATAGTTAAAATTAAGTTCACCAACATGGAAGATTTTTCACTGCTCTGAATACAACTTAATTGGTTCAGTGCGGCTTGATGATCAGATTTGAGTGCTTGCTTTACTGAATCAAGCTGGCGGAAAAAAAAAAAAACATCTCAGACACAGCAAAGAAAAAATGGCGTGAAAGCTCTAAATTCAGTACCGATATTGGGCTGCATTGGTCGCAGTGCTACATAAAATGGCACTGCGACCAACTTCGTGGTAGAAGTCTTCTGAGTTCTGAGATATACGTTTTTGAAAATGCTCCTTACTGGTGAAAGAGCGCCATTTTTACACTCTACGAGGGGTACCCAAAAGAAACCGGACTTATTTTTGTTTGAACTTATTTGTTCACATTTTAAGCACAGACCTTCAATCTCCTTCAGAGTATTCCCCTCTTGCAATGCTACGCTTGTCGAATCTTTCATTCCATTTTTCAAAGCATTGTTTAAATTCATCTTTTGTGATGCTTGATAGTGCCTCCGTCGTTTTTTTCTTCACCTCAGCAACATCAGCGAAACGCTTTCCATTCACCTATTTTTTCATTCTAGGAAACAAAGAAAGTAGCACGGGGCAAGGTCGGGAGAGTATGAGGGTTGAGGAATAGGGGTCATGCCATTTTTGGTCCAAAATTGTCGTAGAGACAGGGCTGTGTGAGCAGGGGCATTGCCATGATGGAAAAACCAGTCACCCGACCGCCACAAATCTGGCCACTTCCACCGCACACTGTTGCCCAATCTTTTCAAAACATCCAAGTAGAAAGCCTGGCTAACTGTCCGACCCTGCATAACAAATTCTCAATGGACGACTCCTCTCACGTCGAAAAACAAATCAGCATTGTTTTGAGGTTTGGTTTCACCTGACGAGCTTTCTTGAGGCGAGGTGAATTTGAAGTTTTCCATTGACATGATTGTTGCTTTGATTCAGGATTCGATTCAGGAACACTTGAGTTGTCCCTATAGCATCGTCCTTGTACGTCTTTCTTAATATTTCAAGAGTTTCCATTCAACTTTTTCCGAGCAAAAACCAGAATTTCACCGGCGCACGCTGTTCACGAAAATCGACATTCACACAAAACAGTCGTCACTCTAAAACTCTGCCTAAACTAGTCTGACCTCCTTCAACGACGGCACTCGGCTTACTGACTCTGGAATGTTCGTTCTATGCGCTCCTAGTGGCAAAACGCGGTACCACAGAAGCTTTGCCGACCAAAAAATTTAGTCCGGTTTCTTTTGGGTACCCCCTCGTATTGCTCTTATGCTGAGCACGAACTTGTTTTTCGCCTCCGACGTAGTAGCTCTTGCCTTAACAGAAATACTTCCTTGTAAAGTCCAAGTTACGTGTCCTGCGATACAAAAGAGTTGCCTGCTTACGACCAGTGTACGAAGTGGCGCTCTTCTCTTCTGCCGGTGCATGCATTCACTTCTTTCTATAAATCAGAGTGGGTGCATTGCATGAACTCCTAAAGCTTATTTTAAAAAATTCATGCGTATGGCGGAGGTGTCCGAGGCGATGTCTTTTTTTTTTTTTTTCAACATCTCGCAGTTCCTTTCCTATTCGGCCTTCCCTGATTGTTCACCCGTCTATTTGTGAATGCAAATGTAACAGCCGGTGCTGGCTGTCATCGCTATCGACCGCAGGAACATAAACTCTTGAGAGCAGTGTGGCCGTACGGGGGCTCTTAAGCCTCTAAACTCCTCAGTTGTGTTAATAAAGTTCTGTCCTTTCATATCTTTCTGTGTTTCCGCATCGGACATCTTTTTCTCACCTCATCCTCTTCACCACGAGCCGAGTTAAGTGCACAGCAGAACAAAGGCTACCAGGCTTGCTGTACTATAAGGCTCGCATTAATTTTGGCTGCCTGGTGTGCTGAAACGTCCACCGAAATGTCAGTGCACGAGTACATGGACGTCTTCGCATTTCGCTTTCATCAGAGTCCAACCGCCGTGACTGGGATCTAATCCGTTGCTTTGGGCTCATAGCTGACCGCTACAGGCACTGAACCTCCATTATATCTGGCATTCATCGCGTCGTTTTGTTTTCATCTGTTCTTCTGCCAGCCCTACAGCATATTATGACGCGTATTAAGCTGCACATCATCCCTGTACTAACCGTTGGATAGAGGCTGAAAAAAGCGCTTCGTTTGCGGAAATTTCGGTATGCGTTAGAGAACCGCAGGCACTCGAAATAAGTCCGCAGTGGTTTAACCTGGTGTGACCTACATCTGCTGAGTCGGTGTTGACACGTAAGATACGTTATGTTATTTTGTTTCTGTTAAAAAAAAAAACACAGACCAACTAAGCGGAGACATGCGAAACTGCGCTTACGTGAGTGCTCAAGTGGAAGAAACTTTAACATGCCCCGGAAGTACTTACACATCCCATTCGAACAATCTAGCCTCGCTGCCGTCATACATGTGAACCTACGATGCTGCTCAAGGCAAAAATGCGCATTCGCGAACTAATCACAGAGTTCATGGGAAGTCGGGTTGTCACCATGGGCCAGAAACCTCTCCTCCGTCTCTGTCACTGAAGCCATTGCCAAGATTCGCCCGCAGGCTGAAGCGACTGCTCCAACCATTCAGTAGGTTTTTTTTTTGAAGCGGGCCCTTCTGCTTAGTTAGTTTGGTTAATGTTGAAAAAGAATAAAAGAAAGAAACCTCAGCGGTGCGCTGCCTCATTTCCTATATGGCTTTATATTTATAGGGCGTCTCGTCTCGTTTCGCATGAAGCCTCTGGGTGGCTGAGATGTTCCCTGAACGCCCAGCGAAGCCCAACCTCTGAGATAAGTCTGCCATAATTTCAATGGGGCGTTTCTTGTTTCTTCCTGACATTTCGCGAATCTGCGCTTACTTCTTGGAGATTAATACTCCAGGGCCGTGAGCTCGCAATTTGAACTTGGCCCTCGAAGCACCACTGCGCATTCGGGCTTCTTCTAGTGCCGATGTTTTCTCGCTCACTGCGTCGGCGGATTTCTCTCGGGGCATTTATCTCGCTGACGGAAGCCGGACGACATTATCGATGCGCTCGACCGAGCCGCGCTGTGCTTTGGCCTTGAAGCTGTTTTATTTTTTTATGCGCCCATTTTGAGAAATGGCTGCCTTTTGCAGCTTACCGCGTTCGTTCAACAGCGTCCCATTGGTGCCACTTTGTTTCCTGAGCACTGCGCAAGCAGAGCATTTTGGTTTATATACTACTACTGATGATGGGTCGGCTCTGAGGAAAGCTTTTTTCACACCGAGTCTTCTTCTCAAATGTCGTCGATTGTCGTATCTTCGCTTGCGACGGATGTTAGCGGCATTTTGTATTACGGCTGTTGTACGCGGGGTTATTTCGAGCGCAAACTATTACTAGTGGATTTCATTGTTCTTTCTGTATGTCTACTATGCTTGCTCCTCAATGGTATTTTGTTTTTCGCGGTTGCGGCATTACCAGTCCTTCTCACATTTCACTGCGTAGTTTATCGCCTCCTACAGGATTGATGAATTGCTACGTTGCTACACCTAGCACAACACATCCTACAAACGCCACAAAAAGAAATAAAATATTAGACAGATAGCAACCTGCGTGTTCGGCCAGGGACAGAAAACACATTTGATGTCGCCACCTCCAAGGCACGCAAGAGCATTCTCGATTCTGAGCTCCACTCGTTTCGTGTTTGCTGCCGCCTAAAGTGCCTATTTGGGGCATAAAATGCGCCAGGAAGCTGTGTACTTAAAGCTCGTGTGGGAACCTAGAGGTCATGCCGCATGAAAAGTAGGCCATTTGTTCAGTGGAAATAAGCTCATAACCAAAGGGTATTTGTGTTAGTTCGTGCGAACCGCAGGGCCGCGTCTTTTTTTTTTTTTTACATACATATCCATCTTGTTGTTTTCGTTCTTTTTTCGGTGCCTGTACTCGGTAAAACGAGCGTTGTTTTTCTCGTTTACTGTGAGCCCGCGAAACAACCAGTTCGGTGTACTAAGGAAAGCGAAGTACTAGAAGGCTGAAGAAACAGCCCCGTAAGGAACGGCAGCTAGTTCTCGGGTAATGCAGTGGTTGTCAGCATTCCTCATTTCGCCTTGGTGTGAGGTGAAATACTGGAGGATGTGCGGGTAGGGAACACAGTGTGGCGACTGACGCCGCGCGCTTGTACATAAATATCTACACGCAATGCGCACGGCCGCTTCGCGTTCGGGAACGTAACAAAAGTTGCGGGGCTGTTGTGTCGACCCGCCTTCAGAACGACGGAAGGCAAGTTTCGCGCTGCTCCTTTTCTTCTTCCTGTTTGATCGGAATGAGTCGTCGCTCGCTGGCAGCGTATTATTTCGCCGCGCTGGCTTCTCCGCATCCTTTTCACAGTGATAAGGCTGTGGGACGTCGTAGACGGAACAAGCGGTGTCGCAACTTCGCCTCGGCTCTGCTGTCTGTCGCGATGCTTGAAAAGCGACCGAGTCGCATCTTGTGGCGCCGTATAAATAGGATCGCGGGAAAAACTAATTTCGGTTGGTGCTGCGTGACGCAGCCTCATAAAATGCGCATAAAAGACGAATTCTGGCCCTAAAAAAACCCCTCTAAAGTAAGAATGGCAGTGAGATGACGCCCTCTATATAGATTAACTGATTTGCGTGCTTTTTAGGTATTTCGCCGAGTTTCTGAAGAAATTGGAAGGCACAAACTTTCGTTTACTTTTCTCCTCACTGCTCTTTGAACGGCGTGTTAAATGCTTGATTCTTCGGCTTTTCACAGCTGCAGCATCTAAGCGGGAAGAGCGTAGAAGCGCTCCGTGTGTTCCGCGATCTCCTTTTCTGTATAGCTGCCACGCTGTCCGCAAAGCAGCGTCCTGGCCCCTGGAAGCGGTCCCGGTGTAGGCAGGCAGTGGCGGGGTTCCCGTGTGTACCCTGGGCAACGGCGGCCGAGCATGCCGGGCGAGACGGCCGTCGCCTCTCCCTTTTCCGGCCAGTCTTATTGAATTTGCCCTCAACGGACCGATGCGTGGTCGGTCCGCTAACGAGGCCCCGGTGAGTCGCGCGAAAAAGACAAAACACTGGCAGCGACCGAGAGTCGCGCAATATCTGCCAAAAGATATGGAACCCGCTACCTTTCTCGTGCGCCCTCCCTTTGGGCCGAAAACAAGCCTTGAGAGATGAAGACGGAGCACCGGGCCCCGCGAACAATAAGCGACGTCCGGGATCACAAAGAAATGCTCAGCGGGAACGGACAGAGAATGAGAACTTCCGTCCTCGCCTGCAGGGCCCCATTGGCCAGCCTGGCCGCTCAAATGAGAGCCGCTCGCCAGCCGCACGGAGAGGGGAGGACCCTTCGGCCGATGTTGCTGAACGAGCGGCGCTGCTGATTCCAAAATAGGGAATCATGTATTAACGCCCCACTTGGCTCGCCTCGGACGAGGAAGAATTCGGCGGGACCTGCAGACGCTGCCAGGTGGCGTAATAGCGCGGGAGAGGGGGCTGGCGCACAAAGCAAGCAATGACGTCCGGAACTCGCTGCTGATGGCGCTGTTTGATAATTACTACGGCCGGGCTATCGCGTTGCTGCCGCCACGGTGACGGGGACATGTGAATTCGGCCGAATCTTCTGGTTTTCTCGGTTATTTGTATCTTGCCGGCGAATACTGATGAAAAATTTGCCGCTCCATAGGCAAGCAGGAGAAAGTACTTCGGAACATTGTCATAATCCAAACGGGAAGCGGAACGCGACGTCCGATGCTCTGCCAGAGCAGAGAGTCTGCACCGGCGCTTTCATGTAGTAAGTTTCCGCGAGATTGCCGTAGTCGGGGAAAAGTCAACGTTCTTTAAAGCCGAATCGTCGGCGTCGTTCTGATGTCGACTGTTTGTATTCTTTTCCGTTTAGTTGTTAATTGCAGCTCGGGATCAAGCAAAAATACTCCCGAATCTTTCTTTTGCTTCGCTTTCGAAAAAGCTGGCCTGACGGGAGAGCTCACGTATATGAATTGAATTCGCGACAATACCAATCGTGTCATCTATAGGATGATATTTTTTTTTATCTTTACATAAATTTTATTTTAAAAACTGAGTTGGTCCGGTTTGCTGAATTCATTGTACAGCATAATGGACATCATGTACCTCGTATGGATTAATAATTAGACAATTATACCGAATTAACTAATAAATTTTTAATTTTTGATTCTAAGGGGCAAAGTTATAATGCGAAATTGAGATACGCCAGTATCGAAGGTTCACCCTTTCCTTTTAAATTTTCTTGATGGCAATGTGGTTCGAAATACTCAACATTGAAAATACGCATTTGAAAGCTGGTTGAACTGACTTTTCCGCGTTTCTTTATTATAAAATGAGCGCTGCACGTGGTATACCGAGGCCGAAATCAAACGAAGTTCTTCTAAATCATCAAGTGCACCGACTGTTCCTCTTTTTGATGCGTAAGAAGTGCGAGAGACGCCATTTTATAAATATGCAATGCAGGAAAGCCAATCCAACGAACTTTCGAATGCGTATTTTCGACATTCGATATTTCGATACACATTACCGATTAAGAACATTTAAATATAGAGCTTACCTTCGATGTTGACGGCTCTCAATTCCATACCTGTCCCCAAAAAACTAAAGTAAAAAAGATTGTTACTTAATTACAGTAATTAGTCATCTAATTATTGATCAATACGAGGTTCATAACGTCCGTCTTGCTCATCAAGCGTAACAATTCGCAACGGCATGTCACTCGCATTTCTTAAGATGAAAATCTGTAAAGGTTCAAAAAAGTCATCCTGTATATCCTGATGCTAGGTAACTTACTTTGCCTCCTGTGCGTACGACAAAACACTGACAAACGTGTAACCGTTTTCGTTTGACTGTGTAAAATTAAGGATCATAAAGCACAAAGAAAAATGCAACAGTCGAGCCCGGATGTTTCGAGTTATTGGCTATATCGAACACACAGATTATCCCCTTGAGAATACTGCATAAAAGAATGCATAAAAGAATGCGCGTTTTTTATACGTACGTATAAAAGAATGGGAAGGTCGTGCTGTATATCGAACTACAATTTCGCCGGCCATTCGATACATCGAACTGCGCGATACAACCTTGCAAGTGGCTCTCCTCCTGACGGCGCTGTTCAATCACTTTCCACGCGTGGAGATGGGTCGGCTGGGCGGCCTTGGGCACCGGCTGGCAGCGCTAGCGCTGTGAAATCGCGCGACGAGGTGAACGTGCTGGGTGCTTGAGGGTGGCCTTAGTTCTCTTGTGCTCATTTTCCACGCCACATCGCTATTATGAGGTGAAGCCAACATAAACAGCTAAAGCCTAGCGAATGCCCTCGCGTGGTGTCCTTCGCTGCCGAAGGCGTTGCGGAAACCGGCTGTACCTGAGCCACCGCCGCTGTGGCTCAGTAGTCACCGTGCTCGGCTGCTGCCCCGAAAGATGCAGATTCGATTCTGGCTACCCGTGGTCGCATTTCGATGGAGGCGAAATGCTAGATGCCCGTCTACTGCACGATGTCATTGCACTTTAAAGAACACCAGGTGGTCGAAATTATCCGGAGCCATCTACTGCGGCGTCCCTCATAGTCGCTTTGGGACCTTAAACCCCATAAACCCATAATTTCAATGAGCGATTAATCTATTTATAGTGTGCTTGTAGCAGGATTAGCATCTTATGATAGGCAGTGGCTAGTTCCAAAGCAGCGTCACAGTGGCGAAGCAGGTTAGGCCTAACAACGCCGCAGTGGTGGGTTGCCAGTAGCCGGCAGGCGGCGGGTCGCTGCAAGAAGCCTGTGACAAGCGCGGGTGCAATGTGTTCTGGCTTCTAGGTTACTGATAAGCTTATCTGTTTCCCCACTTTTTATACATTGAATTATACATATATCGAACTTTTTCGCGATCCCCTTTGAGTTTGATGTTTCCGGGTGTGACTGTAGTGAACTATGCCTGGACTCAAGGCGCGCTATAAGTTACCCGACCCCGCATCCAATAGGAAAGCAAGGTGCCTATTTCATCTACTGTAGACTTCATATATGCACATTTCTAGAAAACGTCATAAGGAAAGAAGACCGTTAGGGAATGCGTGCATGAAGCTTTCGCCTTGGGAAAACTTTTGCGCCTTGGCTTAACCATCTGTATACCTCCAGCCAGGAAGAAGCTCGCGGGTAAGGATTTTCATTTGCAAAAATGAACATGCCTAGCCGAACTTTATTACTGAGCTCCTTGCTGCTAGGGGATGATCTTCTATAGGCAACATTTAACGCAGTTTGCGTTACTCGTGTCGCCGCCTAGTGGCCGCCACTTTCAACGCTGAGTCGGCCAAGAAGTGCCCGTGTTATTGGTCGCTGTTTTCGTTTTGCTTAGACAGTGAGCATTTGCATCGATTTGGACTTGACTCTCTCATCTTAATTGGTCTTGTCAGACTTCTGTGACGCTTCAGCTGCCGCGGACTCGTGGCGGAAGAAGAATAAGCGCCGGGGTACTGCTGCGTGACAAACTGCCACGCCACAGTCGCGAAGGAGGAAAAATGACCGTACTCTGTCGAGGCTGTGGGAATACTTCAGCGGACGTTTACACGTTTGCCGTTGTGCACATGCAACTTTCAGCAACCGCTGGTTTGGCCTGCAGTGCTTATGCCAATCGGAGCGTCTGGTGACTCGATGAAGACGTGTTGGTATGGGTTGAGTTTGTGCCGCTCCCCTTGCATTAGCGGGCGCGTGAGCGAGAGAATGCGTTTTTGCTAAAAGTGTTTGAATATTGCGGTGCAGTAACCATGTGATTGCGTGAGAGGGAGGTAGCGGCAATAGCGGCAGTAGCGGTGCGTGGAGTGGGGATGCTCGGTCATGGACACCGACATCGAGGCCATGATTTCAAAGAACGCGCTTGCGACAGATGTGGATTGCGGCTAAACGTTGCTTTCCTGGTGGGCAACTTCTTACTCCTTGCCTTGTATTCGCACACAGTTTTGAAGGGGTGCGAATACCCTTAACGCGTTTCAGCAAGTCACACTGCTAAGATTTGTCTGCTTTTCTACTGTCGACGAAAGGCATTTAGAAGCTTTGGCTTTGGAAGCTTTCCAAATAAAGGAAAACGCTGTATAGACTGTATCAGTGACACGTCCGTGGCTCTGTACGTAGCCGAAATCAATTTTTTGCGTTCGCGTCTGCGTTAACAGCCCTTGACATGACTATTGTGGTTAAAGATTGCATTTGAGCATGCGTGGCAGGTGTATAAGTAAGCGTTCCCAGGAAGAAGTAAACAGTTGTTAGTGCGCTTGTGTGTGTGTCTGTGTCTTTCTTCGTGGTTCGTCCCGTGGTTGCGCAACCTACACCTTCACAACATCATGTGCCAACTAGGCCCAACCCAAGTTGTATTGACGAAAGGCATTGTTCTCTAAAACAAAAAAGGAGATAATACTAGGTATTAGGTAATAATAGATAAGTTGGTATCTTGCGGTATGTGGCATTTACAGTCCTGCATACCGTTTTTATAGCGATTTTTAGTTACGCATGGTTTCGCAAGCACGTACTTTGAGCGCAGTAGAAGTCAGGTGTGCAACGATTTTTCAGAGACTACTTCGACTGGATGACAAGCCAAACTAAGCATAACATAAAAAAGTTATGTGATGCAAAAGAAGAAAACTGCAGCACAGAGCTAGGTGCGACGGAGGGCCTCGCGGTGGGCGGTAGTGCATTGGATCGTTATACCATGTGCATCACATTTGCAAAGAGTTCTATGATTAACGCTTTATCGTTAAACGCTTGCCTACCGGCCAGCTTCCCCAGCGCTTGCTTCACTCTGATTCGAGGCTCCCGCTCAGGTTTATTAACGAAGCTCGCTACATCTAAGCAGTGATTGCAATCATTAAGGCAGTCATGCCAGCAGCTGCACTTGCCGGCCTCTCACATTCTGAGTGCTGCCGCGGGCTGCGAGTGGCAAACTCAAATATCAGGTATGATGGGAAATTACAGTACGAAATCACGAGGAAGCTAGAACAATAAAAAAGCAACTGATATCCTTTCAGCTTTATTTTCGCTTGCAGTGTTCTGTCAGGCAAAACATCACACGGAACGATCTGTTGGGGCTATAGATGTAAAGCATGTCCATAGGCAGGCGTAAATAAAATACTCCTAAGTTCAACGTTGCACGCGTGCTTATTTCATTGCGATATGTGCTTCGCCGTGAGACCCTTGCCGTTCAGTTCTTGCACGGATTATACGTGGCCGTTTTTATCCAGTTGCCATGCTCGAGGCAATATCGGTTGTCGAAAGGATCCTCAATGACCTTAAAGGGTCTCTGAAACATCTTCTGCGGAGAGTGCATAAACTCGCTCATTCACTACACTTTGTTGTCATGAAAGCCTGAGCAAAATAATACACGCAACGGAGAACCCACAATCACGTGAGAAAGTTGGCGAGCTCTTTCCGGGGACTTTTTCATGCTCGCGCCCTCCTCCGTGTCTGACCGGTTGAGTGTGTCGGTTGAGCGTGTCGGATGTGTCCTTGTGTGCCGGTTGAGAGATTCCTATTGGTGGTGTAAGCGAAGAAGCGCCAACCTTTAGGCGTGCAAAGAGTGACGAGAGGAGAAGGAAAGGCGAGAAGACACCGAAACTGAAATTTGGACTACCTATAACTCAGCTTCCACGAAGGGCATTGAAAAAATTCTTGCTGGAGGATATTCATGGAGCGACGTCCTTGAACACCTGAGGAATACCGCGACTTTATTGAGAGCTCCTTTCAGAGCCTCTTTAAGGCTAAAAAATCGTTCACCGCCACCTTATGAAGCGTCTTGATCAACTGCCTGACGGTCGCTTAGAAAGCAACTCGCTCACGTCGGCCGCCGCAAGTTATTCGGGGGTGGCATTGGAGGCGCTGAACGCTACGCTCCAGTGGCACCATCTGGCCATTGCAGGTTACCTATGCATCTTCTCGATATTATTTTTTATATACAAATACGCTGCATTTTGTTCTTTCTGCAAGTACGTCGTTGAATGGGTCCAATCTGTTCTGCATAGATTTTGGGCAAAAGGCTAAAAGCCGGGACAAGGACAAAAAAGAATCGCGAACTAATAAATATGATTATTGTGGAGCAGTGATAGCATATACGCGTAAAATACAGCGCATGAGATTACACGACGGAAAGAAACCAGTTAAAATTGTTTGGAAGACAGGAGAAGGAACACACACGCAGAGAGGTATCGAGGCGCTAATACGCCAGCCTTCGAATGCGCAAACCTTATCATTGCCTAATCATAAGATTAATCTGCTTCCTGAGCAGCTAAACCGACAGTGTACTTCCACACTGACCTTACGTTCCGGAAACCAGGAAGTACGGTTTCCGTATCTCCCGATTCAGCTTCCCCTTTACTTCAGCACAATAAAAGCTTGCACGAACTGTGGTATGCATTGCTACAGTTGATGCGCCTGAGTTTTACTCTGAGAGTTGGGAAGCTTCCAGATGTGCTTGTGCTCTTTGAAACGTCCATTCTGGCAATGGCTTGTCCCGCGTGCGTCTGCATGGCGGCAAGTGGAATCGCATGACACCTGTGGTGAATCGAATAGCCAGAGAGCCGGCAAAAACCCCTTTGAGGCAGGCGGAGAACAGCACGCCAACAAAGTCGTTACTCACAAAAGCCGCGGTATATACGATTCCGCTTTCCTGTGACCAGCGATAGGTGGACGAGACACACCGTTGCCTGAATGCAAGGCGTAAGGAGCACAAGAACACGTGCAAGTTTCCTAGCTTCTTGTAACTCTACGCCTTACTGAGCAAGGCGTAGATGCAGACCCGCTTCGCGCAGTCATGCGCTCTGCTAAGTGTAAGGATAAGGTGATCATTGAGGTACAAAAAAAAAAGAAGCATACTTCATGATTTAAGAAGAGGAAGGAAGTGCGCATGTTGAGGGTGTTCAAGGCATTTCGTTTATTTCTCTAAGAAGGAGGGAGGCCCGTGGGCTAAAACTCACCAACACTGTAGATTAACTAGGCCTGCAGCACCTCAGGCAGCTAGCATAATGAGCACAGAAAAAAAATAGTGCATAAGTTTTTGCATGAGGGGCGTCATTTGAAGCCTGAAATAGATGCAAAGGATGCAAAATATAGCGCATTTGGTTTTCGCTTGGCTGGCGCATATGCAGCTACACGGAACTCCCACTGGAACCTGCTTGAATTTGTTTTCAAGCAGCTGATATTTTTGTGTTTTTGTACTCACGTTTCGTTTTAAACTCAGAGCACAATGAAGAGGCGGTACATAAAAAGTGGTACAAAATATACAGACAGCACACGCACTGCACATTCAGGAGAAAAAAAATATTGCTTTGTTACGCGTCTTGAGTAGGTGCATACTGTGCAGACTGTGTGAACACCAACCTATCACAGCGATTCTGGCGTTCTACTACTGTTGAGCCCTACTGAGCAGCGGGCTCATTTCAATAGAGCCAGGAGGAGGAGGAGGATATAGAAGAGGAAAGGCAGGGAGGTTAACCGAAAGAATAATCGGTTTGATACATTACACAGGGGGAAAGGAGTGAGGGGATAAAAAAAAATAAAGAGAAAGGAGAGTAACAGAAAATTGAAGTCACTATAAAACGTCACTGTTCGTTAAAGACAATAGAGCCAGAATGTGTGATAACGCCTATGTGGTGAGATTTCAGTTGACACCAACGAACCTCAGGTGGTCTAAATAAATCAGAGCTTTCCACGGCACCCCTCGTAGTCTACGGTGCAGCTTAGGCCTAAATCCTTTGTCAATCTTTCGGGTACACCTCCTGCACAAGGCGTTCATAGAACCACGCATGTCAACTAATGTGTTCTGCGCGTTTGGGCGCTGTTTCTTCACAAACAAAGGGAAACGAGATCACTCTCCATGCTTCAAATACTGCGCAGTTCATTCTTCAAAGTTAAGTACATTGCTTTCGTGGGTGAACAGCATGCTTCATTTCGAGAATTCTTCGCAGCGGTCACCATTTGTCACTCCATCCCTGGCGTCTGTCTCTGATCAACAGCGAGTTTTGGCCGCATTACTCCGATTCGGTAAGGTATATATACGGTTGCGTTTTTCTTTGTAGTTCGCGTCTGTGTCATATACACAAGCCTGCATGCTTATTCCGCGGCTTGAGGAAAAACCACCTCCCATCTCTCGAGTTCCATGATCCCTTGGGTTTTCCCTCAGTGCACACCCTATCGCTCCTTCGAACCGGGGTATTTGAGCGCCCCGCATCAAGGCCCCAACCTCAAGGCCAGCACCGCATAAATAGCCGCGATGAGCAGCAACCTTCATGCAATATGCACCCGTGCTGTCACTGGAACTGAGCGCTCAGATTTCCCACCATAAAAGACCGTGCCTGGGAAAGCTTTCACTCATCGCAGCCCTGGTGCTCACGGCATTTTGTTCTTCTATTGGCTGGAAGTGCCGCGCCATCGTGTTATTAATCACCGCTGTTTAGGATCTCGTTCCGTCTGAAACTGCCTCACTGAAAATTATGCATGACACGTGTTCTCTTCCGCAGAGCCTCTTCCTCTGCTCTTTTATTCAATATTACCTACCTTCGCCACGTGCTCGTGTTCAACACCCACACACTGTCGGCCTCGATCTTTCGTCTTCTTTCTTCTACAGCCTTATCTTCCATTGTATTGCGGGCGTCTCCTATCCCCTATTCATTTGTTCAGTATGTCGACAATATCATTTATAGTGATGGCACTAAGACGTATTTAATGATCTTGTCTTGCAAACTAACTAATCTAATCGTAAACGCTGCACGCTACAGTCGTCTGATGCTTTACATCCGCACAGGTATTCTAGATAAAGAGAAAGCATTTGAAGGGTGTTGACCTTGCGACTATCATTCAGTGCAGTGATGTGTACTGAAGACTTTATCCGTTTTTTATAAGGGTAAAAGCGTGGTGCAAGAAAGACGAGGACTCAGAAAGACATACACACACAGCGCGTCTACTCTTCTGAATCGTTTTTTTTCCCACATTTCTCGACTTCGTCAAAACGGCAGAGGACCAATTTTCCCCTTTTACAGTCAAAAATGAATTCGAGAGGTGGTATAAATAATTGTTAGGGATCTAGCCTACTAGTTACCATGCGGCTCGAAGCCGCGTTTCAGCGCGGCACTGGGACCCCGTTAGCAGAATGTCTTGCAGGCTGGAGTCCACTTTGGCGCAAGACTCGTTTTCCTTCAAGAGTACTCTCCTCTTAATCCCGTGCCGTGCGTTAAATTCCCGATATCGCCCCAGTAGGTCCATTTCTGTACTCAGAATCCGCAATTAGGGCAGGAGTGTGCATGACAGCGCTAATTTCGTGGCCTGAGGGCAGCGCGGGACAGTTTAAATGACCAGACTACAGCAGCCTAGTCTGGAACCTGGCTACCACCATTAGTCATTCCTCTTTCCCCTTGCTCTATTTTCCATTTTGTTCTTATCTCAGGCTTTACTACAGATGTTAATGAGACCGCCGAGTTTCACCGTGCAACGGAAAAATGCTGCCTGGGTCACTTTTCACAAAAAGACATTGAATGCAGCAGTTGTTTTTGCACCAAATGCTGCGCTCCCAGTTCGCGTATTTCAAGATGTTGGTTGTGGGAAAAGTGGTCGAGAAATTATTAACCCGGAAGGTGTCTGGAAACTGTGTGGGGCAGAAGGGTCCGTGCAAATTTTGTTCTCGTAACGGGTTCATTCCAGTTGAAATATATCGGCAATGAACACTATGAGCATGCTAGGGCAATATCGTTCTAAGCTATAGGGTGCAGGAAGCACTTATGCGTGGCTAAGGCAGTCCCACGCCTGAAGGCGGCAAGTGGCCCATGACCTCGACAGCCGCACAGGGCCATTTTCGGTGACCTATGCGCTTTTTTAACGCGCTCCGTAACCGTGCTACATGTGTGTTCTTGCACTCCACCCTCAAATAAATGGTGCCTCTGAAGAGGATAAAATGGACCAGCGCTGAAGTTTACAAAATATCACTGAAGGCTTTCGTAAACTTCAGCGGTTATAAATTTCTTTTTGACGAAATATTCTGCGATCGCTCGCTTGTTAGAAGAGATGTCATGCACTGCCATTTTGTTTAGTGCGCTGGTGGACAAATCACGTAATCTATTGATGCTAAATGGCAATCTGCGATTGCATGATGGGTGGTGGCGTGCTCCACGGAACGGAAATTCTTGTGCGCTTTGACAGTTGTTCATGATGATGACAAGAATTATGACAGCTGTTCATCATTCGTGTTAGCAAGGTTAAAACTGAATTCATTAAACCAAGAGTAGCAAAAATACTTTTAGAACGAAGAAAGGCTCTGCTTAGCTTTATAACTTCTTGTGTTCTTTGCATTATACCATATCAATCGGGTTTGTGTCCGAATCAAATCAAATCAAATCAAATCTTTATTTCAGCACCGCAAAAATGCTGAGGGTCGTGGACAAAAAGCCTCTTTATGGGCTTGACTAGGCCCACGGCCCTTTATGCGCTTTTTTGCGCTCAATCATTTTATCTGACTCAATAGATACGGGCACAAAGGAAGATGTAGGGAGGGTTTCGGTGTGCCACCTACACGTAGCGCCGCTGGGAATACGATCACAACTAGCTATACCGCTGAATGCTTCTAAAGCCTCGATGAAGGCGTGCGCTTCACCGTCGACTTGATGGAGCCTGCCTCCGTAAGCGATTAAGCGAAGCAGCACCAAGTCTGTTCTGCGTAAGTGCACGTGCGACATAGTATACATGCTTCTCAAGGCCTACCTTGCCGCAGGTGTATTGAGGATCCCATGTCACTAAATACCGACGCCATTTGACGCTGACGATAGCCTATACCTAAATTACACAGCCACAATATCGACTAATGCAACGTGAGCTTCTATTCTTTCCGCTGCCTGATCGGTGTAATGGGGTAAACAAACCTTGCTAACACAATTACACTGTTTCAGCCATGAATACCTACAGCCAGGAAGTTACCAGCATTACGAAGCATTACGAGGCATTTACCCTCACGAGAAACACAGCTGCAATTAGGCCGTTCGATCGAATCAGCCGTAAATTTCGGGCTCCCTCGTAGGTGCGTGGGCAAATAAGGGAACTACGTGCGCATTACCCCGGTGCCCTAAGGGCTATATACGTCCAAGCTGAGCGGCTATTCTCTTCCCCTTCCTCCACGCAGGAAATTGAAGGCGCCCTTTTAATTAAAACTATAAATTCAGTGTGGAAGCTTTTCTCGACGCACATGTACAATGTTGCTACGCAGTTACTTTCTAAAGTTTCACTTATCCTTGTCCCTCTTTTACGAAAGCTTCTTTGCCGCGGCGCTCATAATACCGATTTCGCCGAAGAGAGCAAGGTCTCATATCAGCCATAAGAGGTTTTACCGCATATACACTGACCTGTCTTGATCCCGCTGATTAGCAGAGTACAATACATATAATTACGTCTACCTTTAGAAACACTCGTACGAAGACATGAAACCCGTACACTACAGTGACACGGCCCTGTCGTCCAATTGTATAGGTTGTCGGCGCCACGCTTAGAGCAGTGTAACGCGTATACGACAGGCGTCACGCTTGTATAGCAGCAGGCTCTATTATCACCGACTTTCCAATCGCATCTGAGAGAAGAAACGCTAGGCAGTACGCTTATTTCGAAGCATTGGTGATTTCTTTCATTCGCATCGTACGATGGGAGTAGCGACCAATCACGACTAACACCAACTGTACACGCCTTTCTTATTTGTCATCTCTCTTTCCACATACCACGCTTGTTCAGCGCAGCCTAGTACACGGAGACGCTCTGAGCACGACCTCCTCTTTTAGGCGCCTACATCACCACTACGCATAGAGTTTCTTACTACTACCTAGAGGGAAAGCTGGCGGCGCTGCACTTCAGCCAACATGGACGCTCAAAGCATCATGGGGCGGTGAGCTACTTGTTGCGGCACAGTCGTAGTTTTTCGGGAACACAGAGTGGCAGTACTAAGGCGTTTCATTCCGAAAACGTAGTTCGTGTGTGCGCAGACGACTTTCGCGCGAACGCAGTGTGCAAAAGCCATAGTAGTGAAGACGCGACGACACACGACGCCAATAAAAGGTTTTACTCTTCCGAAATGCCATTAAAAAACCTCTTAAAGTATCTAAACAACAACATTTTTTCTGAAAACATATTTACTTTTAAAAGTGCGCCTGTTAATTACGAAATATTAGTTTTTTTAGTGTTCATCACTTGGCCAATAGGAAAGCTAGTCATGTCTTATTTTAGGCAAACTTTGCACTTAAATGCTTTTCTGCTCGTTTGTTGCAATCATTAGACAAGATATTGAATGTTAGGACGTTTGTAGCTATCAAACAGCTTTATTTTTTTATTATTTTTTGGCCAAAAGTTACAGTTCCGCAACAAGTAGCTCACCGCCCCATGATGCTTTGAGCGCCCATTGTGGCTGAGGTGGTCACGTGGGGTCTCCATGCAAACTCCCATAGACGGCTTGCCAGCTTTCCCTCTAGGTAATAGTAAGAAACTCTATGCCACTACGAGATGATAGTCGAAGTAATGTCAGAGAGGAAGTATACAGCAGGCGCGAGCCTGCACGTGTCCCGCCGTAAAATGGAGCCTGAAATGATATTGACTGACGTTAGGAAAAGATCACGTGCGATGTGCAATGTGCGATGTGCGAGAGTCAGCGCTTGTTCCTGTGTATTCTTCGTCTCGTCCCCGTTTGTTCGCGCTGTTTTTTTGCATGATGTGTTTCTATCAGTCGTCACCGCAGCGGGAAAACTTTTTTAGCTGACTTCATTAAAGCTGACGATATCGGCGAATAAAAATGATGCCCCTCCTCTTGCCCCTCAACTCGTACGCCGACGCGCCAGAAAAAATTCAGAAAAATTGAAGGAGGCATCGAAGGTCCGCATTAAGGGTATGACGCGACAGCGTATTGGGTTAATTCTCACATGTGCACAATGTCATTCACTACTTTACAGTCATAGATCGCTGGGAGTCCTCATAGCCCTCCTTGCACAGCTGCGCAGCGGTTAAGCGATGCACCACTGCCCTGTGATGGCAGGTGCTGCCAGCAGTGGGCCCTGTGTGGCCCAGGTTGCTCTTCCCGAACGACCAATCTTTAATTTAACTGTCACCTGCCACGGTGGGTAACTTGCTCACTATCCGGTGGGCAGGTTGCGATGACGCTGAAAGGTCACGTGACCTAGGTGGCCCACCTGCCTCCTAGGTTGGGCAGGCTCTGGGGACCACCTGCCAGAGCCATGCCCGTGATTTTTCGCCCACTACGCCGACGCCGGATTTTCTGAGTAACGTGGCCAAGGGAAGGAAACTGTGGTTAGTTCCGGTTTCAACTACATCAGCGCACCTGTTCACTGGCGGCGAATTGAGGCTTAAAACTGAATGATTCCTGCTACGCACGTAGCGCGATAAAGCTGCGGCCGCCGCCGAACTGTCTGAGTGACGGGTATACGAAGCTGCTCCTTTTTCGACGGCGGTGGTTCGAATCCCGCTCGGTGATAAAGTTTTCCTATACACCGTTGTCATGACAACGATACGATGCTCTAGTACGATACGATGCTAAAACAGGCCGGGGCTGGTGGTCGCGCTGTACTGGCAACCGAAAGAAGGGGTCTAAGTGCGAGGCGAGTTACGCGCATAAGCTGTCGCATCGGCTCAAAAAAGTTGGGAGCAAGTGTGCTGTGGACGTCTCGTTCACTGCTCGCATGTACACAGCTGTCAGTAAAGAGGAAAAAGCCAGTGTGCGCTATGCACCACGAATGCAGGTGTATTCCCTTTCAAAAAAGGCATCATCTGTGGCTTTCCGCTTTCCTGCGGGAAGTGCTATATGGAGCAGTCAGGAGGGTGCCTGAATGACCGCGGCTCCGAGAGCATTGGGGGTAGGCGTCGACTGGTTAACGGGAGCTGGATATTTAGCAAAACATTGCAGGCGTTGCGGGTGCATGATGAAACACGGGTAATTGGCGGGGGGATACGATGCTGCTAAGGGAAATCCGCGAGGCCTGCCAGATTAGAAAGGAAGGTGATAAATGTGTCAGTAAACCTTCCATTCCTCTGTCACGTAAGGAGCTTGCTTATTTTGGGTGCTGCCTGCCATGTGCGTAAGAAGCAATAGGGTTTTTTCACTTCCTGCTATGCGGGCGCACGTTCCAGTGAAATGTATACAGGGTGTTTCGCCTAAGACTTAACACAGTTTTTAAAAATAGGCTTTTTGAGTTAGAAGGGAACTTTTTCGGAATAGCATTGCCAGCAGTGTAGTACATCAGCACACAACTAAGACGTGCTAACAAGAAGGCTGCATAAATAAAATTGAATATTTAACTTTTCAGCTATTACTGTTAGGCTGCTTAATTATTGAGAGACGTGTAGCCCACCGTTAGTAATATCCATATCAGTTTTTAGAATTTCTAAAGCGCAGTTAGCCTCGGTGCTATGGCAAAGCAAATTTTGGCTATTTCGACGAGTTACGTGCATTGGAGAGGTTGTTTTCCCTTCAAGCTTCTCGAAAGCGCATGTATTTTGGCGCGATGCAGCCAAAATATGTTGGGACACAATGCCGAGGGTAGCTGCTTTTTCGAAATTCTAAAAATTGATATGGATGTCACTTACCATGGGCTACACGCCTCTCAATAATTAAGGAGCCTAACGGTAATAGTTAAAAAGTTAACTATTCAATAATAGCTAACCAGCCTGCTAGTTACCACATCTTTGCTGTATTGTGATGTACTGCACAGCTGACCATGCTATGCCTCAAAAAGCGCTCTTCTAACTCAAAAATCCTATTTTTAAAAATGTGTAAAGATTTAGGTTAAACACCCTGTACATGCACCTGCATTCGTTGCAATAAATTCAGCTGCATGTGGTTCATGGGGAAGGAAATGGGAGGAGTTTGAAGAATGAGGGGGATGCGCAGCCCGGTAACTGCCTCCTTTCTTGTAGGGGCCACCACAACTGGGCTGCGCTGGGTAAGGGGGTGAGAAAGTAGAGGGCAGGGGAGAAGGTTCAAGTCGGTAGAGGAAGAGTGGGGGAGTGTGGGGGGGGGGGGGGGGCAATGCAGGGGAGAGAGCGTTAAAACACTCATGGCAGTGCAGAGCGGGCTCCCTTTTGAGGGGGGCGTCCTAGGAGATTTAGTTCTGCTGCACAAACACTGTGAGTGTCTCGCCACAGAGTTTAGCACTGAATGGGGACTCACTGTCGAGGGGGTGCACGAAAAGAGATTTCAAACGCACATACACTTTGGGTGTGTGGCGCTGTAAGTTTAAAGACAGTACAGCGGGCTCCTTATTGTGTGGGCGGGCTAGAGGCTTGAGTTGCGGCGCAGAGACACTGTTTAGCGCAAGTCCTCTCTTGTTGTTTCTTTGTCCTCTTCCGTAGCGCTATTCTTTTTTTTTTATGATGAGATATCTAGCGTTTCCTGCAACTAACAGCTGCTTCTAAAGATCTAGAATTTGAATTTATGTTTGCTAACTTCCGATTAACCGGGCGTCCAAGAACATTTTAGGAACTAACTTTGTGAGAATGCACCCACTGTTGATGCACCGCTCTTGGTGGCTGATGACGGATTGTATACACTTGTTTACACAAAGATGCAGACCCATGCAGAGTTTCAAGTTGGAAAGGGAAAGAAAAATTGTTCTCGCGCACGAAAAAGAATGCGGAGGTGAAAGGCTATAAATCAAGACTTAAGATACGTCTTGCGAAAGAGCGAAGCAATTAGACGTTTTCGCTTTTGCGCAAGATCTGTGCCAGTGCCAGCTGACGACCTTGCCTGAGAGCAGTTTGCCGACAGTGGAGCCGCTGGGCTCCCATCTATTGCGCCGTTTCTAAGTATAACAGCACACGAATGAGCTCTTAACACTTACTATCTGCGTGTGGGGGCAATGAAAAGACAGCAACGCAGCCGTGCACATGCGTTGCATAGCTTTTCTGAATAATTAACGAATAAGTATGAAATATAACGCGTTAAACCTCAACTACAAGGACAGGTGTAGATTTCTCGAGGCTTTTTTCGCGCAACGAAATAAATCAAGCGATGCGTCGTACAGCTTTCTTTTTCTTTTTTCGAGAGCAGTGATCTAAGGCGTATTACAGTATGTCCTCTAGAAAAAACGCCGCGTGGTAAGGCCCACTGTATTACAGGTGCAATTTGCTTAGACTCGAGCGGCAAATCTCTCAAGTTTCCACAAGCGAGTGGTCGGTGTAGTAGGCTTCAAGCCCGCTACAAGGCATTTTCCTGCTACATCTGACATGAAATCTGACTTAGTCACCTTCCAAAAACTCTAGCTTGAATACAAATTATAGGACGAAAATGAGAAGCGCCGAGGTTTTCGACAATGAGTTTTCTTCAGTAAATGCCCCGGGAAAGAAGTATTTATATGCAAAACGCAGTAAAAATTCGCTTGTTAATGCTCTGGGAACTTCTCTAAAACGCCACCTTGCAGTTTTCTTTTCCATGATGCCTTCCAGTACAATTATCAGCTGAAATATATTCAAGTGCTTTAGCGAACACCTTCAAAAGTTCGAAAAATTTGGGAATTGAAAATAAGTTTAAAATCTGCTCAGGAACACTCTTACAGCTGCGGCGGGCGTCAGTTACTGTAAAATTAATAAAAATCAGCTTGCTAGTTATCATAAATGACTAATTAACTTTGAATGAACAAACTGTTGCGTTTAATGCCAATTGGAAATTAGAAGCCAAGGGCAAGACGGTGCCATACTAGTTCTTGAGACGAAAAAAAAAAGTCATTCTCTAGAGATCGGCACCGGGAGGAAATCCTGTGCTTTTTCCCCACAAAATTTAAACTGAGCACATGAGGTGCGCACGAAGCTCGGGATAAAGGCATCGTCCCCTGACGACGTGCTGCAGTGATTACGGCCCCCAATTCGATCTGCGTGCGCCACTGTGTCATGCCACGCACACTCTCTTGCTTCGCCGCTTGGTGCAAGGAAAATGATAGTGATCGCCAGCTACGTGGCCGCTATTTTCAAGATCGACGAAGCAAAAGAAGTGCATCCCACGGTACAATATAGCAGGCAGTTCGAATTTGGCGCCACAGTTCTCGCTCAGTACGAGCTGGTCCGAAGCAGGTTGAAAAGACCTGAAGATAACGCAGCCTTCCGCGAAAAGTTCATTTATGCTCAAAATTCTACTGCCAGCACGAGACCGTTAATACAAGCATCGACGTTAATATAAACATTGGTTTTAGGTTTGGTTTCGTTTATGGGGTTTAACGTCCCAAAGCGACTAAGGCTATGAGAGACGCCGTAGTGGAGGGCTCCGGAAATTTCGACCACCTGGGGTTCCTTAACGTGCAATGACATCGCACAGTACACGGGCCAATGGAATTTTTTAGAATTAACACAGTAGCGTAACGGTTACATCCAGGGAAGAGCCGAACAGGCATCGAAGGAGCGAGAGGAAAGGTAACCAGTGTTAACAACGGTATGATTCGAGGTTGCTTAACCACGATATTACCCAATATATCATAGACGATATATCATTACAAATGACACAGTTTTGGACGTCATCTTATCACTTACTCTCTTCCCGAAAGCCAGTCCAAACTCAATAAAGTACAGGCACGAAGCTTTCGTATGCTTCCTTTGCACGTTAATTTGTTCATCTGCGCCGGCACGCGGCCACAGACGCAGCAGCGTCTAAGATGGCCGTGACGGTCCGCGGAGTTTTAGGCACCCTATCTCGAACGTTTCCAGACATCTCTAGTTAGAGAGCGTCCAAAAGCTACGGGCATTCTCACTCCGACGGCAGGTGCCAGCGCTGAGTGGTCCCTATATTGTGAGCAAACGTTCGCCCTAGAAACCGTGTGCCGCTGAAGCCTTCGTTTGCTGGACTCCTGGTCGTCACCACCACGTGACTTCATGCTCATATCTAAAGATACTACGTTGAGCTGGGTCTTTGTTGTTTATTCCGCTAACGAACTCACTGACCCGCTGACGTTATTCAATAGGTATTGGTATAGAAGCATAGTCGACAGCCATCTTTGTCGAACTGTAGGGTTCATTCTTGGTGAGGAAACCATAAATGACAGTTAGTGGGTACAAAGAAATGAATCAAGCCACTTATCAAGTTGTTTTCGCCTCACGAATATAAACTTTTGTTCCAACTCTGTAAGAAATTGGGAAGCCGAGTGCGAACAGACTGAAATTTTCTCGAACCTACCAGATTTCCTAACGAGAACGACGGTGAAAGCAGGAAATTAAGATGTCCCTGATACCTGTAATAACAATGACACTCTGTTGCAACCGTGTCAAGTTACCTCGACGTTATAGATCGCACACGTAAAACGTCATTTCTTCTTCGCGGACATTTAATTAATAAGCTTTGTATACGCTGCAGTTATTCAGCGTGGTCCAGATTTTTTCTATCTTCCTTCCAGAGCTATGAGGAAATGGCCACGCGGCTCTTACGGATAAAAGTAACGGCTTTGCGGGCAAACAAAAATGCTTTTTTTTTTCGATACTCTGGCTCGAACATGTGTTATTTAGTCTAGGAGCATCGAGATGCGACTGCAGTTTTTTATGAAAAAAAAAAAAAACACGAATAAATTGCCTCGTATTGCGAACGACAGCTCACGAGCGAACAGCTCTCAAGCGGATTGGCGGACCGAAAGATGTGCAAGGCACAAGGCCGCGCGACTGCCTTCACCTTCATATACCGTTACCATCGATTTATTTTTTCCCGGAGGCTAGCCCCCGCTCCGTGCTTCACACTGCAGGGAGCTCGTCGAAAGCAGTTACTTTTATCACGCGTCCGAGCGCTGTGACGTAAAACAGCGCAACAGAACCGAGGAACACCATCCATCTTTGGCGGATCATTGTGCGGAAGGCACGATGGTGGCAACCTAAAAACAAGGGAATGGTCCAAGAAAGTTTCGAAGCGAGCTGAACGCAGAGTTCGAAGCGGAGCTCTCGTGTGTAAATTTGTAATGAACTTTTATCCGTCAACGATAATGAAAATGCATCGCTCAGATCAATGATGTCCTCATTTTCTTGTCGAAAATCAGCGATCCGCACCACGCAGTGGCGCGTGATGGAGGGCGCGAGAATGCCCCAAACGATCGAAAGACTGTCGTCTTGGTTAGTAGGGGTAGCTGTTTACCCTTCAGTGGTTTGAGGCTGTAATATTTTAAGGTCATACGTCCGAGCATCACACGCTTTATGCGTCAGCTTTGGTAGAGAAAAAGGAAATGGATTTTTTTTAGATTAGTGAAACGGTGCCAGCTCCAGTAACCTCGTGCATTTGTCATGGCGACGCGTAGCTCTTCCATGCAGCATCGTGTGAAGGGTACCTCATAAGAAGAATCCATCATACTACGCGACAATGAGATGCTGCTTCAGAATTTACAGCTGGCCTTGGGTTCGCATTTTTTTTTTTTCAGAATAATTATTCGCAGACATCACTGAAATTTGCCAGTGTGTTCTGATCCTGCTGGTGGAAGGATGGTGTGTTGGAGAGCTGCGAGACCACATAGATTACTTAGGGTGTCACAAAGCGCAAGCACGGTTACATGCTTGGGTGATTTTCCGCAGTGGTTATTCTGGCCACTTCCATTTTGGGCTCAAACAAGGTAGCTATAGTCCTAGAGCAATGTATTTTGCGCTATTCTTTCGGGAGTGTTGTAAGACCACACTTGCAAGAGCCTGCTGCAAGAACGAGGGATACGTCATTGCTTTTCTTCGATTTAACACTCTCAGGCTGATGGATTTGTCGAGTGGTTAAACAGGGTATTCAAGTCTATATGTTCAGAAGGGTTGAAATGCGGGCCAGTTGGTACATTGTAAATTGAAAAAAGAAAACAGTCACAAAAGACGAGGGACAAGAGAACGAGTGTACACGCCACAACGACGTTCAGCTGGCCCTGAAAGAGATGCGTGACGTGTAGGCCACTATTGTGGACTACCTTGGTGTCTACCGCTGCGGACCACCCGCAAAGACAGGATTCGCCCCAGCGGTCTTGCTCCACGGCCGTTTGCCCTGCACAAGACTTAACGTCGTTCACCTGCCTGGTCGGTGCTTTGCAAATGATCCCACGACAGCCCTCGAGCTCCTAAGATAGACGCTGAAGCTAAAACAGGCCAAGTACAAATCTTATGCGGATCAGCAAGATTTGTACTCGCAATCAGACTTCGCAATCAGCACATAGGTGCGAGTGCGGAAGCCGTACGTGCGAGGCAAACTTTCTCCTCAGTTTTAGGAAGCGAGAAGAGTTTTTGAGCGACGTGGACCATCGTCACATCTGCTAGATGATGGGCGAGTCTGGCACGCAGCGAAATTCTCTGTCATGCATATACACATCGTCCAGCAGAAAATTCTACATTCTGCTCATTCTGATCCGTTTGCCGAACCTTCGCCGTTCACCGTCGGCTCCACATACGGAGTACACGGGTTAGAGCTTAACTAATGTCAGGCGCCTTTCCACTAGCGCCGCCAGCCCTGGAGCCTAGATGCAGCCGACTGCGCCCTCTCCAGAGCCGAGTGTCATCAGTCAACATTTAGAAAGCCCACCTGCTGTATCTTCTCCTTCCCCTCCAGCGCTTCGCCGCAGTATGCGTCCAAAAAAAAGTTCCAGGAAAGTTTAGAGATTACATCCTGGATCAGAACATTGATCAGGACATTACCAGTACTTTTCTGTTTAAACAGCGGCAGAAATAAAGAGGAAGAAGTAGCGCGATACACACAAACGCGCGCACGCGATAGAAGAAGAGAGATAGAACTCCTTGCTTAATGGACGCTATGTACTTCGTGTCCTGAGTTCCACGTACCTAGGACGTACAACAAGGAGCACGATGAAGGACACCAAGCGGTAGAAATTGTACTTCAGCCCCCCACTGAAGCGTGCCGCGCCGCTCACAGAGTTTCCTTGGCACGTAAAAATAAGACCACCTGTTACTGAATTAATTGAAATTTAGACAAATGCAATTTTCTAGGTGAATAAGTCTAAAGAGGGCGTGCGAGGTCACCTAACTCTTACGTTAGCATAGCGGAGATCCATTCCTTCTAAACCATTGCATAAATTGTTGTTTTGGTGTGCCATTAATTTGCAGATGTCGCAGTAACTTCCATATAAAAAGCTTTGCTAACGGATATTATCCAGTAAGAACGAATGAATAATAGACAGAAATTGAGCAGCCGAGCATAATGTAGATCTAGCAAGAACTTCTGCTTGTCTTGTGAATTTTAGTGCAATGGTTGCAGTAATGTCATTTCAGCGAGCCTGACTACCTCAAATCGCCATTCACTCCGTGCTCTAAAAACTGCAGAGCAAATAAACTACTCGTGACAAACTGAAACATGTGTACGTTGAAACGCGACGTGCATTACAGAAGAATATATCGTCCCTAGTGTGAAAAATTTTAAAGTAGGGCTCATTCGCATAGAACGTCATGTCGCTCCTTTTGTTCTCGAAAAAGTAGACGCATTTAGTTTACTAATATTTTTTTCTTCCTCACCCTCGCCTTGTTTTCGCATCACTGCTCGCTCTGAATTTTACGCCTCTCTTTTTTGGGTTTGCCATTGCTAGATTTGTGCTCGTTGCGAAAAAATTAAAAAGAGATGGCTCTCAGGCTCGAAATTCAAGAAGCAAATGATTTTTTTCTTCGAAAGTTTGCGTGTAAGTGGCGAACAGCACCATGTCTACAGCAGCAAAAACCTGACACGCATAGAAGCTAAACATCGGAGGGAATGTGAGCCGAGGCTATGTTCCCACGCAGCGTAACACATTCTACTTGGTTGAATGCACATAAAGTGGGGAGCATATAGGTAGCACAATTAATGCGTGCCAGTAACAAAAGAAAATGAATTGCGAGGATACTTTGGCCACTAAAGTGTTGAGAGATGAAAGACGAGGGCACTATGCCGTGACGACTTACGGTGGATGTGACGTCACACCGTTCCCGTGGGTATATCGATACCCAAATTATACATCTTTCGGGGATTGTAAGTGTTAATTACGCTTAATTACACATTTTTTTCTCTAATTTCACACAAATTCGACGTTTTTCCGACTATTCTGTGACAATTTTCACTATGCCGTGACGACTTCTGGCGGATGTGACGTCACACCATTCCCGCGGCTACATCGACGCAATTTCGACATTCTGCCTATAATTAATTAACATATTAATCTAAAGTCATCAAACTTGGCTTCTAGGTTCACTTTTTCCTCCTCTAGCTGAAGCAACAATTCATTTTCTTCTATATTTTTTAGTTCCCGAGTTAACCTCGTGGGACACGCTTTGTTAACGGACCACAGTATGAGCCATTAAAGGCTTTCGCCTTAACAGCCGTACTGAGAAGCTGGCCGCATACGGCTCCGCTAAATTACCAGTGCTGCTTTTTTTTTTGCCATACGAAGCGATCATGTAAGGCTTTTTGACGGGCTAGTTGGTACATATTCATATTTAAAAGGCTGTTCCTGTGAACGTCTTCTTAGCGCACAGCCTTTTGATCATGTTTTAGGCCACTTTTTGCCGGAAATTAAGGGTCGGATTGAAAGGACAACTGACGCCCACGGCAAGAGTAATAACACGCGAACAGCGAGAAGATGCGACGCTACGTCAGGGTACCCATTCATATATATATATATATATATATATATATATATATATTTGAGAGCCAACACACCAACATTGCCCCTGAACAGAGAAACGTGGTCAGGCAACGGCAGCATCGGGAATTGTGCTCTCCTTTCCCTGTTTTGTTGCTCCATTTCGAATCGTCAGAACCAGTGCGGCACGCCGGCCAATTTAGCTCGTCCAATTTCCGACCTAAGCAGCCACGCTCCGCTTCCTCTGAACAGCAACTGCCTGAAATGCCCCGACGCACTAGAGTTATTTATCCTCCGAAAAAAAGTCGACCACAAAATAGTAGAAAAGAAAGCAAGTTGCAAAACTGAATTACGTGCCAAAGCGGACGTTTCTGCCACTTTTTTTTTTTCTTGCTTCGCCGTCTGTCTTCATAAGAGATGGCGCTGCTGGGCATCTATTTGCAGCTCTTACGATGCGGCCTCTCGCTGCGGCTGCTTCCGTAGCTCTGACAGACAGCTGCACGTGATGGCTGTGTCTCGGCGTTAATTTTCGCCGCCCGGCAAGCGCGCCGAGGAATTTTACTCCGTCTTGACTATCCTTCGTCAACTTAGTAGACGCTACCTTTGTTTTTGTTTTTTTCTCGCTCTTTCTCTTCTGCAAGATAGGCTACCGGACGCCGCGCACCAAGTAAATGGGAAGACAGCTGAATACAACGCTTCCATTCCGTGGCTGAGCTTGATGGGCTAGCTAACGAGATATTTGGGTTTATTCCTAGGTGATGCAGGAAATAATGAGCGTCAAGCCTGTACCGTTGCACTGAAGAAAATATGAAAGCAACTAATCTCGATGTTTTTTTTTCTTTTATTCCACGTTGTGCGTCTCTTCAGATCGAAGTAGTCACTACTTTTAGAAAAAATGGATTGAAACGCAAGAAAAAGCGCTGAATTTCGAGAACACGCATATGTTTAACGGAATGATGTAAATTACGAAGTACGAAGATCCTCGAATAAAACCTCAACCCATTTGGGCGATGCAAAATAAAACGGCATGAGCAGTTTTGTTTTACCCCTTGAGTGATAATGTGGCACCAGGGGCAACATTTCGATGGAGGCGACAAAACAAAAACATGAGTCTATCTCGTCGTAGACAGCAGATGCAAGCATGAAATGCATTGTAGAAAAGGCGTAGAGTATTCTAGAGCGGCTCATAGAGTCTGCTAGCCACACTCGAGTCTTGAACAGTCTCCGTCATCAACCGCTCTTCTTAGCTGGATTTGCTCTCGTATTCCTTCATTGCTTTTGGTGTGTAGCGACCCACGTGGCCGGAGTCGTCAAGCTACGGAAGCGGACAGGACGCCAACACGCGCTACACAGAACGCTGGGAACTTCGCCTCGGCCGGTGGCCACAGCTCTGTCGACCGCCAAGTCAACGCAGCTGCAGTCTTTCAGTCGACCGTGACCTGTAGCGCGTTCTGGCGCCGCCTCCGCATTCGAAGCGCATAATGAACGGATGAGGAATGATGATGACGACGACGTCCAATGCACAGCGCGCGAGGCTGAGGCGATGGCCGATTGGCCTAAGCCACGGGGAAATGAAGCTGCTTTGTTTGTGCCAGAGCTTTTCCGAACCATGCGCAGGGCTGAAGTTATTTTCAGCGGGATACCATTCGCACAGAAAGTTTCGGAGTATATCGAATAAGTTTGGCATCTTGTCCGGCTTCGGTCCATCCGCCCTCATGCTCGGCATCAGGTTTGCGATGGTTTCCGGCTTATGTTCACTTCAGTTTGCCCAGAATCTGAGCTAAAAGCATTTCGTGCTTAAAGCAGCTTTGAGCTGAGCAACAACACTGCACGTGAAATAACTTCAGGTTGTCGCAATCAATCTTGGACTCTCCACTTCGGCGCCCCTCAGAGCCCCCACGTGCAGCTTCTGGTAGTTAAACCGCACATATCGTCACGTGCTCTACTTGCTGGGAAAAAAGAAGGTTTTGCTAGCTTTCTTTGCAGCACACACTAAAGAAAAGAAAGGAACTGGAAGTGAGGTTAAAATGACTAGGAATGGTACTGCTGCAGTTGAAAACACTGGCCTAGAAAATGGTTAGCCCGAAGACCACTGCTTGTAGCTAACAGGGCAATCAGATGTTGTTAGAGTAAACGGAGCGATTACTATGGCGATGCGACGGCAACGAGCTTAAAGTCAACCATTCTGAACAAAGTTAGCAGGCGTTGTTTACCTCCTACACCGCGAGGCAAACGTGAAATTGGACGCTAAAACTGCGCAATCTAATAATCCGCCATCTAATGGCTATTTTATTGAGTGCAATAGATGGTGACAATGCTGAAAATTTACCGCAGGCTACCAAGCGCGTATTTTAGGGATACATTGGAGGTACGGCCCCGCATGAGTACGAATGCGAAAAATCATGGAGTCTAGCTGCTTCTAATATGTTATTTGCTCCAACGCCCTTCTGCATCCCCTTAGCCCATTCCCTTCGTCCTTGTAATGATCCACTATGCCGTTTCCTTAACTTTGTGTTGCACTTAAGCTCAAATAAATTCACAAATAAAAAAATACCGGATGCCTAAACGAGAGCCTAAGCCGCACCCCGGTTCGGAGATAAGCGTGAAAGCATACCCGCAATGTGCCAGCAACTACGGTGAGGCCGTCCAACGCACAATGCTGCGTTCGCAGAGCAGTCTCGTCTGCTCAGAGAAGGACATTTTATTTTGAAAGGATCCAGTGACCTCGTTAAGCACCGTGAGCGCATATCACTTACTTGCCTTGTGTGTCGTTTTCATCATTCATGCGCAGCTGTTGCATGCCACTTTAATGTACCGAGTATAAATTGCGATAAAAAAAAAACAAACTCGAAGCCCCACGTACGACGCGGCCATATGCACGTGCTCGTTTTTTCCTCCGCGTTCTTCTTCACGTGATTTTAACTTTTTAAACCAAATAACCAGCCAGCCGGTGAAATATCGCTCTCGAAATCTCGCGGGCTGTTATGGAGCCGCTAGAGATAAAAATGCGAACGAGAGGGGAAATGGCGGTCACACAGATTGTCGGTTACTTGAACCTTCGTGGTTGCGTTACCCGCTCCGGCAGTTACTCGAGAAACAGCAGATGCTGCTAATCTGATTACTCAGCGAAGTTTGTTGTGACGCTTTCCCCCGTAGCTTTCTGGGCGCTTATATTTCCTACGCTTTCTATCTAGCGAACTAATAATTGAAGAACACAAGCACTACTTCTTGTTGTAACTTTAAATTACTTGATGCGAGAGCAATTTCGGAAAGGCAATAGTGAGGTCGTTCCCAATGAGATGTAACGCCCATTTCTGTAAAAAAAAAATACAAAATAAGCAGGCGTGCGCAAACGGAAACAGCTTGGAAAACATTGCCGGCCCGCGCCTCGTGCGAGCGATAACAACAGCTCCCGCCAGGTTTCAACAGATGATGGACAGCATACCCAAGAAAAGAGCGCGGTATATAATGCCATGGTTGGGTACGGTGAGGCTATGCGGTAGTGAAAAAAAAAGTTATGAAAGTGCTGCAGATTAGCTGCGTGAAACACATCATCACACAGATTGGTATCAGGCGGCTGGACGGGGCTGTGCGCTTGGCATAAACCAGCATGGGCTGGCGGTAGCGCCGCCATATTTCACGCAGAACGTTTTCCACATTTTTTCTTTAAAAAATGAGTTATGCAGCTTGCAACCGCTTACATTTTTCTAGCTGCAATATTTCTTAAGGCTAACAATTTTTAAGTAAATAGTACATTATACCCTAATTACAACACACATCCACAGCATGCCACACTAGCACCGAATGGCAGTCCCTGTCGGTGAATATGCTACTCCGAGCTCAAATAGCACTGTTTTTATATCATTATGGTATCAACACAACTCTGCCAAAAAAATCACACTGAAGGACGAAGCACGAGGCTAGCGTACACAAGCCTCGGAGCCAAAATGAGAAATTCCTTATCGATTCTGCGCAGCCGAATCCCCTCAAGGCTCTGGGCGCATCTAGGCAAAACGTCCGAGAAAGGAATCGGTGACAGCTGGCAGGAAAGTGCGCTGTCACCTCTTCTACGCCAAGATCGAAGATGGCCCCGGCCAGCAAACTGCGTTGAGCAAAACATCGCGAGCAGTTTGGGCCGTCCTTCCTACTGCACTCAATGGGAGTTTTGTTTATTCTGCCCTAAAACTTGCATCGGGCCTATGTTGGCTCTCGAGCCACAGCGCCTCTAGGAAGTGCTTCGAGCGTAGCCGTCGTATTGCAACTGCATTACAAGGGCGCCGGCCGGATTGCTGGTCATCGAGAGGCCACATATACAAATCCGCAGTTTGCGAGACTCGATGCGCAATTCGCTTTGCCTCTTCAGAGGCTCGAACATTTCATGTGGTATGTGTTTAGGCTGGTCGCTGTAGCTGAGATTTTGGATAAACCTAACAGGGCTCAGGAAGTGAATGCATACTATTTCTACAGCAAAAGCGCCAATGTGTCGGGTCTTCTTATTTTATAGTTCGCAACACGTTACGATTGTTACAGTGCGTCACCTTCATGCCTAAAATATGACGCAAAATCACGCGGCGTCCCCTGTTACTTAAACCAACAGTGCGCATCACCCATCAGTAATCTGTATGCTTTACTGGCAGGCGTTATCGCGCTTGTGATAGGGCCCGGAGAGGGCGATGGCGTGCTTACTATTTTATTTGATAAAAGCTACAAACAGTAACCACAGTGGCACGATGCACTAATCTACTGGCCCCACCATTATTTACGGCACCGAAAAGACAGTGAAAGGCAGCAACCAATAATTTAAATTAAACTCGTGGTGACTTCATAGTGGTTATAGCCACAGGCACCTTGAAGAGTTACGAGACGAGGTGCCGCAGGACATTTCACTGAACTGCAATTTTATTTTTTCTTATTTTGACTACGTGGAAATGTCAGATCGAAAACGTTTGGTCA
Organism: Amblyomma mixtum; assembly: GCF_055824585.1. Taxonomy (NCBI): domain Eukaryota; kingdom Metazoa; phylum Arthropoda; class Arachnida; order Ixodida; family Ixodidae; genus Amblyomma; species Amblyomma mixtum. Next base: position 89,858,397 of record NC_143014.1, on the reverse strand, counting down.
TTTAGGCCCTATTCACTATTATTCACCTGTTCGCGTGCTCCGTCTGTGGCGTTTAAGTAATGATAGGATCCAGGTTTCCACTTTTAACTTCTCTTCTTTCCAGCAATGAAGCTGAGTGACCACATTTTTTTTACAGTGGTAGTTTAGGTTGAAGGACTGTGTTTACTCTTATCTCTCCACTGCTACATGGCGCAAATGGAAGTACCGGCTTCAGCCGACGCTGCATGCACACATGGCGTAATTATGCAAGAAGGGTCGGCGTTAAAGCTGCTACATCACGTCGACGACTATTTTTACAGCAGGACCTGTACGTCCGGCCCTTCTCACACGCGCACACGCTAGGTACAACGTGAAAAATGGTCAATGGGCCACTGATCGAAACCGACCGTGGACGAACAGGTCGCACCGAATCGAACCGAATCGATTTGTTCTTTTTATTATTTGACAAAGTAAGGGCACTCCAGTGCCTATATATCCCGCATGGGTAGCTGTTGGTTTATTTCGGTAACCGATTCCTCATTTGCGTGCTGCCCTATAGCATCCGAGGAGGCGTATACGAATAGACGCGAATCAATGCGTTAAAAGAACTGCGATCGAACACAACAGAACAGTTATTTTTTGATCGATTACGAGGTGACGTGACGCCGTATAGAGCGCTAGACATCAGCAGCGATAAGTAATTTCTTCGTGACGGTCACCGCATTCAAAACAAATTCGCTGTTCCGCGCCATTTGTGCTCGTTGGCGGTTCTTTTGACTGCAAAAAGGCACAATGGAGTTGCTATAGCATATCGTTTGTGTTACTTGGTCGTGTCGTTGCGTTCGAACAGTGATTGAAAAGCACCTTTCCCCATACAAAGCACACAACGAACCAGGGCTCTAGATCAGAATGCAAATTTAACGTGCTGTTGCAGCGCAGTCCGTAAAGAATTTTAAGACCGGCGGAAGTTGTAGCGTGAGCATGAAACACAAACGGCGCAAAAATTTAAAAACAAGACCAGGGGAGGATGACTTGAGCGAGCTACACTCATTATTCTTCAACCTAGTGATTATTGTTGGGTGGGCTTGCGTACATTTTGTTTCCTATATGGGAACAAACCAAGTGCCCACCTCATGGCAGACAGTGGAACATCGCCAGACGGCATACGTTTTGCAACTGCTTCGGAGAGATGCCATTTTGTTCTTGGGAAAGCTAGCAAATTAACAAGTAAACAATCTAGTAGAAGGTAGCAAAAGGAGCTGAGAGCCTTTACCTGCAACAGTGCGATTGCCTTTAGCCGCACAAAATACTTTGGCTAGATTTTCGTCCAAGGATTATTTTGATACCAATTGTGGTTAGTACTTCAGGGATCGAAAATGATTCTTGGGAAGCCCGGGTATGTGAAAGAGTGCGCTTGGAGTTTGTAAAAAATTGCGGGCACTTCTCCCCTTCTCTACAGACTCTCATAACAGCCTTAGTAGCGTCAAAACTAAGTGGAAGCTCAACATGTGAACAGTGTTGTGCACTGCCTTCGTGCGTCTAGCCCTCTACATCTCCTAGCATGCGCTGAGAAAAGCAAGCTGCAATGTGTCTGTGCGAGTGCGGAGTACAGCAATTAGTGTTTTTGTGGTGGCAGTTAATGTCTGCAGAAATACAGCACTAATCAAATGTCGCACATCGGGGTTTCTAATGCAAAAATAGCTTGTTTGCTACGTGCGGTGGGAAGTCGCTATTCAGTTAATCTGTTCAGACATATGGTACAGCGTACGCAACAGCCGCGCGCAAACTTTAGCTCAGTGAATGCGCGTTTGCCAAAACACATGCTTTCGCGACCGGTATTTTGTAGACTTGAACACGGGACTTCGTTGCGCAGAAAATATCGCAACAGTAAAAAAGCTCTCGAAAATGCAAAAGAATAACGCTCTTTGTCATGCGAAAAAAAAAAAGGAAAGGAGATGAAACCACACGGACGCACGCTCTAACTTATCGTCTCAACAGTCGCGTTGATTTCAGGGTGCTTCTTTTTACGGGCCGAATATTTCACTTCAACAACTGGAGTAAATGCCCCGCAAGAGCGCCTCTGTGCTGCTGCCAGGGGATCGTTCATGTTGCTGAAGCATAACTGCGGCTCCCGTACCGAGCTGCTTATTCCATTTTTATTCGTCCAACGCTACTCAAGCACTTCGTGGACGGAAAACGATCCATTAGGGTGAGAAGGACGCTAGCAGTGAACACAGCCCAAGACCAAAGTAAGGCCAGAATTGACTGCACGAGCCCTGGGCGGAGTGGGGGGGGGGGAGGGGGGGGGGAGGCACACCATTGAGGGTATATATATGAAAAGAAAACACCGCCACCGCGTTAGCACATCGACTCGATGCCCAAGCTGCTCGTATTAAGTCGCGATAGACAAGCAAAATGTACGCAGCCAGGTGACACAGCTTCAAGGGCAGCACACAGCTTACTGTCATTGTTCAAACGAGGAGGCTTGCGAAGAGAGCACGCTATTAGCCTTGACGGTGGGCTCGGTGCTGCAGGCACCCGTTTGTTGCGCAGTGAAGAGGGAAGGGGGGAGGAGAGGGAGGGGGGCGCCGATGGCCCCGGTCGGCAGAGAAGCAGACGAGCTCAAAGACGAACGGAGCCGCCGTTTCCCCGGTCGATGGTCATAACGGTCGGATTACAGTCTATTGTTTCGCTTTGCGCGTTTCGCGTGTGTGCGCCGGCCAATCTGTGGCTTCCGATGCGCCCTGCGGAAGCATATTCGGCGAATGAAATCAGGTTTCCGCTTGCAGCATTCGTTATTTAGGTTTCCTGGGTGCTCTACACATCTTTTCTTCTATTTTAGGCTTCATTTGAGGCAAGACGAAGAGAACAAGCCTCTGCGCATGAAACAGGAACACGTGTGGTTGGGGAGCTCATCGGAGGGAAAGGGGCTCAGTGACATCGAGACGCCTTAACAGGTGGAGAACTGGAAAGTGTATAGTGTTTTTCAGGCTGATACGTGCGAGTGCACTTCTTAGCGTTATGGGGTCAGAGGTGCCAGGTCTGTAACATTCAGTCATATATCATGTTAATGATAGGTTGTATGCTTTGACCTACTGGTTCATTTTTTATTGCTTTAGTTCACAATAGAAAACTTAAACTCCTAGCTGTAGTAAAATCGTACCACGAGTATTTCCGCAGAAAGCCTCTATCGACGGGCATGGCACTTATGGCGGCAGGTAGTGTACCCGTGTCGTTAGCGCACGGTGCAAAACGTCTTAGGCTAATGCGGACAGAGCGAATTATTTTCAAAATGCGCGCAAGGAAGAAGCCGGCCTGTGAAGTCTCGGAGCTTTATGGCCTAAACTGTTTCTCTATTTTAGGCAGACAAAATTATATCCAGGAAAGAATGCACTGAAACTTTAAAACAATGTAAAAAAAACGAAGTCAAGAAGAGCGATAGCCTTTAGGACAAAACTTTGTAAGTCAACTGCGATCAGGTTGCAGGGCTAGTTAAAAGTTTGTTTTGCCATTGGCTCCTTTGCCAATAAGAGGCTGATTTTCCAATTACAGATCACTCAGCGTACGTCTTATAATAATACGTTCCGCGTCACAAAGTAGTAAAATTTAAAGAAAAGCGTGCTTTTATCCGCTAGCCTAATAAAATTTCTTTCATTGTCCTTGCTATGCTTGCGACCGTGGCAAAGTCAGTAGTAGTCAGTAGTAGTTGCATGCACAGAATCATTTGCAGATCGATAATAACTTTGCGAACTTCTGGCCGCTGCATAGACTCACGTACTTCCATCACACGCCTTCTAACTGGTCGCACGGATAACGCGTGCAGTGCGCCTTGCACCCTGTCTCAAGATCTGCTGGCATTCATTTGGGAATTGTAGCTAGCGTCAGGAGCGGAATTTTCCAAGCTCTTTAGGTGTTAGAACGGCCCATTGTTGGCGGGCGCTCTCCTTGTCGTGTATGCCTTGCTGTCGAGAATAACTAGTTCCTACGTGCCAGCAACGTTAAGAACTCGTTTTTATTCAGCTTACTGGCGCCATCTGTAGCCTCCACTCCTGTGCCAGAAAGTTGTACGCCACGGCATAGTTGCCATATTAGCACTGTGCACGGGAGGCGCGCCACCAGTTTATCTCTTACGCTGAACTCCACCATCCTCTCTCAAAAACTCCTCTATGAGGAGGTATCTTTAGCCTCTCCGCACATGCCTGAATTAGACTACGCATTCTAAGCGAAGGCGGTGTAGAGTATTGGCTCTTGGCCTCGTTTTGGGGCAGGAGAGAAAAATTTATTCAATTTATGGCGTATGTTTTCGCGTTCCTTGGCTATATTGGGCATAAAGGCGCGCTGGCATACTTATGCTTTTGCAATTGATGTGCTACAAAAGGGATAGCAGATCCAAACTTTACATATTATTCAACACGGCTATATTAGTGCATTGCAGAACAGCAAACTGTTGCTTTACTTTTGGTGCACATATTATGATAGCTCACTCTTCACTTTTATTCATGGGCCTTTAAAAAATAGAGAGAGAAAAGGCAGGACGGGGAGCGAAACACCGGGCACATGCTACATGCTTTCATGAGCTGCTTTGTGACAAAGAGGAAACTTCTGAGTGTTCTGAAAAAACTGTATTCACAGCAATGAGGTGCGGAAGTTTAAGTAGCAATCTGTGCTTGACGTTCGGCCATAGGCGGCTAATTTGTGCAGATAGTTTAAGAAAATGTTGGGATGTACCCCTTTAAACCTACAACAATAAAGTCAAACAATTTAAACCATACCAATGCAATGTTTTGCGGGCGCGATGATGTGGTTGCCGAGCGAAAAGCACCTACCGTCTATTTGAAACATGGAATGCTACACTTTTGTGCGTTTTGCATAGTGCTGCGACCGCAAGAGGCAAGAAAAAGCGAAACTGCCAATCCATCTGGTGTCATCATGAATCACTCTGTAGAGACATTGCTGACGAAGCCGTAAAAATGACCGCTATATAAAAGGTAGAACGAGTGATGCACTTGTGTTAAAAAGGTGCAACGTAAAAAGAATCTCTTCAGCTCTGGGTCATTAAGGGGACCACGTAACAGGCGGGGATTTCCCAGAACAGCGCAGCTGGCTTATCCGGGGCCCAATCGCTTTTGTTGCTTTTGTCACAGCTTGTACTTGTAGTGAGGCAAGGCGTCACCATTCTGCTAGAATTTAAGACCAGACACACTGCGCGGCCCGCTGCACAAGGATGCTGAAAGACGCTACACAATGTAAAGATTGATAAAAAAGAACGAGAGCGTTTACGACGGCTTAAGCAGTTTCTGAAAGGCCATAAAAGTGCTTCCGAGGATGAGACAACCCCCTAAGATTGGGCCGCGAAGGCATACCTCTTCATTACTTTCTTTTTTTTTTCAAATGCTTCGCTTCCCATTTACACAACCACTAAAGTGCGCAAGAAAATGAGAAGGCTTGCGGGGTCGGTGAGAGTATAGCGTTACAGTACCGGTGTCGCTGTAGCGGAAATGTCCTTGTCTCAAAATCGAGAACATGAGAGGCTCCGCTGCCAAGGTAAAGATGCTTGCTAACGGACGAACCAACCATTTCCTCTTTCCTGTCGTTTGTTCACCAGCGCGTATAGCGAGATAAGATGGCTGAATAGTGAGAAGGCACGACGAATCATTCTGTTCTGGACATGGGAAAGAGCTGCCGCCTCACCCCTTTCGCTGTTTTTGACATTTTAACGCTTCCCTCTGCTTCAGGTGAGCAAGTCGCGCTAGCAAGAATCGAAGATTCACATGCAACGCTGGCTTATAAACTGCGCGAATGAAAAGAAAGTCTCTCTGACAAACTAATTTTCTAATAGGTCATGTAGTACATACTTGATAGAACACAGGCAAATTTACGCGCCTTTCATACAAGCACGTCATGCTTTTTATGGCTTTCTTTGTTTCTCTTTCTGTGATCATTAACGCCCATCAATGTAAGTAGATACAAGTACCATTTCACGATATTTTAGTAGCCATTTTATGGTGAAACTTGCTCTGTGCCTCCATCGCCATCGTGCCTTAATATCGGTGGTTAAACTTGTATTTCAGCCAAAAATGAAGCGAGTGTCTGATCATGGGCGCTTGACCTCCACAATTTCTTGCGCTGCGTGGTGCTCTGTCCGGCACTCAGGAAGATACTGAAGTCACCAGTGCGCATATAAAAACGATCGCAAGGCCAATCAGAGGTTTTACCGCTCTATCTTCTTCTTAGTACTAACGGAAATAACATTTTCTTACAGGCAGGCCCTGCGAGCTAGACAGAAGGTGAGGTCAATCAGGTCATTTTTTTATTTTAAAATATAACTTCTCAAACAGAACTGGGTTTAACCTATCGCCCGGACATCACGGTATCATGAGCAACTTTTGCAGCTTTCCTTTGTTGCAGTATACATGCTTTTAGATCGGTGCTGATGAGTAATTACTGCCTTGAATCTACCTAAACACGTTTAATGGAAGATATCCAGCTCCGCGTGCTTCAGGCAAGCTGAAGCAAGCGTGGAGTAGAAAAGTGCGTGTGGCCTTCCGCGAATTGTACAGAGGGCAACCAACTGTAATAAAAGGCCAAGAAAAGTGGACAGGTTTGCGGTTCAAAAGAACACAACGCTTATAGAACACAAAATTTTAAGTTGCTGAAGGGAATGGGTTGCTTGATTTTTTTAGTAGGCATTCATTTATTGTTCGTATACACTGACTGCATTCTGCTTTGCAATTTTTTTTAAGGCGTAAAGAAGTAAAAAACCAGTCTAAATGCTTTCGTTCGGTGATTTTAATGAGGCTAGTAACCGTTCTTTATTATGCAGAAAATATGTCATGAAATCTGTATTGGGTTCCTTCCTTTCTTCTCTGTGCGTGTGCTGTGGCGTTGTTTGTTTCGTTATCGTCAGCAAATACGCTGTCAGAAAAACTCTTTCACACGGTGGTGGTAGCTTTTGTAATCAGTTGTGCCCACATTCCCAATGAGAAGCGCAAGAAAGATAAAAGAGGAAAGAGACGCGTCAAAGGCCAGCGGAATAATATTGTTCTGTTGTTTCCCTTTCCGGGTCGCCCATTCAGTACGAATGAAACTCTCACAAGAATCACCGAGGCGAAACTGATTTCTGCGAAGGATGTGGATAGGCTGGCATAATAAGGGTCTTTTGTTGGCACCGGGATAAATACGGCGCTGGTGTATACTCAGCACTCCCGCAAGTCTGCTCCATCCTTATTTGGGAAAGAGACGGGCAAAAAGGAAAAGTTAGGCACCGACTAAGAGGAGTCGCAAGCTGAGTACCTTTGGTTCTATTCATGTTCACATTGCATGCGACTGAACGCGCTAATAACTACGACGGAATGGGTGCTGAATTTGGAGACCTAATTATCTATTGTTCTGCTAGATTCATAGATGACGCGCAGAGGTTAGCCCTGAGCGTATGTGTGCGAAGAGTATACGCCGCAACATTCGATGGAAGATTTTTTCGCCAAAATCCGCATGTGCTAACGCCTCTTCATCCTAACGCATTGTGACAAAACCATTCGTTGCCTCGTACTAGTAGAACGGCGACCTTCGACCAGTTGAAGAATATATATATATGCATACCAGGTGTTTCAGGGAAGATAAAGTAATACGCAGTAATACTAAAGAAAGGTTTTTAGGGTAAAAATATGGCTTTTCAGCATAGTATTACCAGTGTTGCCGGGCACCAGAAATCCAGTGAATTGTCTTAAGCAGTAAAATAGTTACCTAACCTCTAATAATTCACTTTTTAACTATTAGAGTTAGGCGCCTCGTTGCAATTAAAGATTTGTAGCCAGTCGTTAGTAACCGCCGCACCAGTTTTTAAAATTATGAAAACGCGATTAACATCGCCGCTGTGCCTCGACAAAATTCGGCTATTTCGACTAGTTACGTGCAATGGAGGGGTTGCTTTGCCTGTATGCTCTTCGAATGCGCATGTATTTTGGCACGATCTAGTCAGAATTTGTTGGGCCACAGTGCCGAGGATAAGCGCGTTTTCGAAATTCTAAATACTGATATGGGTATTACTAATGACCAGCTACAAATCTCTAATTGTAACCGGGTGTTTAACTCTAATAGTAAAAAAGTTAATTATCAGAAATTAGCTAACCGGCTAAGTAGTTAACTTTATTCACCTGTTTTCTAATGGCTGCCAACGCTGCTGTTATTGTGCTGTAGAAGCTGCCGTCATACCTTAGGAAGCCTATATTTAAACTTTCTGGTTCACTTTAGCTGAAACAGCCGGTATACTATATACATACTAGGCAAGATAACCGATGGTCCTTAAGGACAACTTATTAGATTTCACGGGAAGGGAAGCGTAACAGGGGAGGGCAGAATGTTATGTGGGCGCATGAGATTAAGAAGTTTGCGGGGATCGGGTGGCCGCAGCTGCCACAGGACAGGGTTAATTGGAGAGATAGGGCAGAGACCTGTACCCTGCAGTGGGCGTGGCATATATATATATATATATATATATATATATATATATATATATATATATATATATATATATATATATATATATATATATATATATATATATGCACACACGAAGTTTCTAAGGAAGCGATTCGTATTCCGTTCGTAGGGGCGCTCCACAGAACAGCAAAATCTCTAAACAAAACCTTAATTAAGAACGGGTTAATGGAATTCTCAATAACGCGGCTTCTTAGCTTCAAGTTTGTTTTTGTTCCATGCCCACCTATCAATTTTTAGCCCTTACAGGCATCCAAAATGCCTGATGTTCTGAATAACAGCTCAGCGCAAGTAGGTGATTTCGTTTTTGCGTGTGTTTTGTTGCACCGCGGAGGTTTCTCATAGGCCGACTTGGAACTTTACTTATACCACGAAAATACGCTCGCGAGCAGTACAAAGTGGAAAATGTGCGCCCGTGGCAGGCGCTGGCTTTCGATGCTTGCAGAGGCACTGTGTGGTGGCAGCTGAATGGTATCGGTCACTCGTATGCGGCCACCATTCATAAAGCAGAAACAGTACACGCTCGCGCTTTTTGTCCACGTAATCCGGCCTGTGCGAGTCTTCTCCTATTCTAGGTGTTCATTCTTCTACACACATTTTTCTCCGCCTAGCAAGCCTCTTAACATTTGTCTTTTCGAAGGATCTGACCTACTTTCTTCCGAAATGCTCGGCTTCCAGTTTCGTTACAGTGGAAGCAGCAAGGCACTTTTTGGCGACGCATGCATCAAAAGCAGCCGGAAACGCAAGCGCAGGGAAGAGCTCACAGCGCGGCATTGCGGTGATATACAACTCCCGCGTTTCTGTGACGAGGATCGCCATTTATATACTGAAAAAAAAAAAGCCTGTTAGAATGTTCTTGAAAGAGATTATAACATCGGCCTTTATTGTGGACGCCACCAAAAACACCCTATAGCGCTCTCGCAGAATGCACGTGTTTGGACGTTACGCCATTGCCTTGGGGTCTTTCTCTGAAGGAACGTGAACAGGACTGTTTGATGGCTGTATTTAATATGCCTTAAAGATTGCACACATCTTTTGAGCATTGTTACTTGTGGAGAGGTAGTCGAAAAGGAGAGCTTCAAGGTCAATCGGATGGTGTGCTTTTTGATATTTCTGCTGACAGGCTGAGTGCGAATATAAATAAACAACTATAGATATGCACTCAGAATCCGGACAAATCAAAAGGGGTATAACTGTGCTGGGTTCCGCGAAGTGCCCTTTCCGGCAAGAAGTTATGGACGTATATAAATATTAAACCATGCTTTATCCTGCAAAGTGCTGTATAACAATATGCCTGGTGGGCTAGACATAACGGGAGCCGAGGAAAACTAAAACGTGAAGACGAAAACTATCTAGCACGAACAGCAGGAATAAATCTTGAACAGTATTATTAGCGGCTGCCGACAGCAAACGGGCATTCTCATGTGAAGCTATTTATTTATTTATTTATTTATTTATTTATTTATTTATTTATTTATTTATTTATTTATTTATTTATTTATTTATTTATTTATTTATTTATTTATTTATTTATTTATTTATTTATTTATTTATTTATTTATTTATTTATTTATTTATTTATTTATTTATTTATTTATTTATTTATTTATTTATTTATTTATTTATTTATTTATTTATTTATTTATTTATTTATTTATTTATTTCCAGAATGTCTTCGTCACTTTGGGGGCATAACCGCAGGGGAGACAGTTTTAGAACGATGAGGTGATAATCGTCGTCAGCAGTTTTCGATTGCACAGCGCCTCCAAGGCAGCGCAGGTTTCCGATGGCACCGTACATTTTTTTTTCTCTGCTCCTTACGCCAAATCATAGCTGCCTGCGCAATACGAGCACGTACGCTATGCTCATTTAGTTTTGAGGCCATCGCCGTACTTTCGCTCCCGCGCAAGGCACACGAGAGAGAGAGCCTGTGGTGAGGGAGAGGTCGCGGTACCCACCAGGTCAGAAAGAACGTACTATGCCGCACTACAGATAAGTGTGTTGGTGTGAGCCAAGGCATTTATTTCAGACCTTCACCGTCCATGCTTCCTTGTTTGTGGGCACAACTACTACATCTCCCAAAAAGTTTGCTTTCGAGCTCCTCAGGGTTTATCCTATTCATTTTGACACGGCCACGTAATGTTACAGGAACAGCTCGATCGAGCCGTTCCTGTAAAGTTAGGAACCTAGTTCGCATGAGGAGGCCAACCTTGGGCGCACACAGCATCGATGAAGATATTATAGGGCGCTGACATAGTAGTGGAGCAGCAGTTAATGCAGGCTCTATTTTTTCCTTCACTCTTCTACGTTCGTCTTTCGTCCTAATTTCCTCTTGGAATCACCTCCGCGTCAACATACCGCTTTTGCTGCGCAAGCAGACAGCCTGATCTCATTTTGGAGCTTGTAATTACTGAGTGGCCGTTACGAAGTCGTCTCGCGTCGCGACCTGCAAAGTATCCCTTCAGCCTGGTTGATTCACCGCCTGCCCGTCGCCTTCTCCCCTGCACCCAGCGTCGCGCGCGTGCGCGATCGGCCGCGATGGTCCGTCCATATACCCTCGACGGCCCTCCTATATCCGCGAATCGGGGTCCACAGATGCGGAAGGCGCCGGTCCGACGGCGGCAGATGGTCCGTCTCTGCTCTTTATATTGAACCTCCGGCACCCTTCGCACCCCGTTCCTTCGATGCAAAGAGAATGGCCCGAGACTTTGCCGCTGCTTGTGTTGGCTCGCGCATCGTGTCCCGCCACCGATAGGAAAGTAAAATAAAAATTCCAAATGGGCCAAAAGACGTAAGTGCGTTCCCGAGCGACATTTTCTCAGTGGATGCACGTTTCTGACGAGGGCCCTGTTTATGGTCTCTACAAACAAAATAACTAAACTGAAGAGAACCGGGAGCGAGCCAGAGCTGAGGCTGGCCTGGGCCAAGAATAACGCCTTTCTTTCCTTTTGCTGCGTCAGCCCGCACCTGTAACGGATTCACTACTCGTTCCACTCTCCCTTGCAAAACTGCCCACGTTATTTTCCGGACGAGATACGCTTCACTTGTCAGGTTTAAGAGTTTCGCACTGCGGCTCCCTGATCACAAAAGGAAATCGAGGCAGTTTCCTCAAAATACCCAAAAACACGTTTCGTTGTTTCGTTTAATTGAACTTTTCTAGTGCATGACATGCAATGAGGTCAGTCATACTGTGCAGTGTAACATTTAAAGATACCTCCGTTACACCTCTGTATAGTGGTAGGTAAGTGAACGTACAAAAATGATTATTGTAAAAATGTCAACAGGCTGTGGTATGGCATGGCATGTGAGGTTTTATGTCCCGATGCTGCGCAGGGGCTCTGAGGGGCGCCTAGATAGAAGGCTCCGGATTAATTTCGACCTCATGGGGTTCGCTAACGTGCCCTGAAATTGCACATATCGCGGGCGGCGTTTCATTTCTCCTCCGTCGAAACGTATAGACGCCCGAGCTGTAATTCAATCCTGTGACCTTATACCTAGCAACTACTGAGCCACTGCGAAAGCGAAATGTGGACTGGTTGGCTTTATCACTGCGAGTAAACTATTAAGTGAATTAGTGTGAGTGGCTTACACGTCGAAAGAATTGTAAAAAATTAATTGTTTATGTTGCGTACGTTGTATACTACGTTCACTACAGTGTTCGACACCTTTCTAGAGCGCTAACGCTAACACAACGTAACAGGTCAACTTGGGTGTACAAGATGCTATTAAGATTTATTTTTTATTTTATTTGTTTATTTAAAACATACTGCAGTCATTGAAGACCAAGCAGGAGGGCAATACAGGTCATAAGTAAACGCAATTCAGCGCCACCGTTAGCAAGCAATCAGAAAAAAGCAACACAAGCAATCATAAGCAATCAAAGGGTATAAAACGCGCAGCATGCAGTGCAAACACAAAAAAGAACGAAAAAGAAATGAATCAGCAAAAGCGAAGAGTAACATCAACCCAGAGCTTTTCGTATACGTTCTTCGAAAACTTGTACATCATGCGCGGAAAAAACTTCTATTGGGAGTGCATTCCATTGGGAGACAGTGCGTGGAAAAAATGAGTTCTTAAACCTGTTAGTACGCGCAAAGATTGGTTCCAGGTTGTAAAGATGGGAGTGCCGAGTTTGACGACCCTCACGTGGATGAATGAACAATCGCGCGTTGATACCAAGTTGGTGATTGCAGAGCCGATACAGAAACCGCGGCCTGGAAATCTTTCTTCTGCTTTCTAAGGTCAAAATGTTGTTAGCACTCATTAGAGACGATGGTGAATCTAATCTGCGGTATGAATTGAATATGAAACGAACTGCCTTTCTCTGTACCATTTCTAGTTTATTTACTTCTTAGAGCTTATTTACTTCTTAGATTAGAGCAGACTACACTCCATTCAGCCCACCTTATGACATGCAGTCCGAGGCATGTGCACGGAACCCCTCTCCCCGGTTTTCTGCTTAACTTTTCTTATAGTCGATAGGTGCAAAAGTATGAAAGGGTTTTAGAAGGACATACTAAAAATTTACCATTGATACTTTTAGCGCCCTTTTAATGCAAAGTTCCTGCCAGTCTGCTTCAGCATCGGCCCTACAGGGAAGGTTAGATGTCTGTGTTCAGACCTGCGCATTCCTGGTGCGATCTGAACTCCAAAGACATGCTGGCCGAATGCTACAATGCAAATGTGAAGCTCCCCAGCACGCAAAGAAAAACCAGGCAGCGGAGATTTTTCCGCAGAAGCACTTCGCGTTAAATGAAAGCGTTGTCTATTCTCTGTTTTCGGTTAGAGCGTCTCCGTTAGCCCCAAGACATCCTGGCTCGGTGGGCAGGGTGATTATATTGATGAAGACCCATGCATTAAACGAATATTCCACTCTAGCTATCGGTAGCAGCGACTAACTATTACTTGTTCATCAACACTGTGGTGCCTAAATCCATTTCTTACTTAGGGCCCATTTTGCACTCCAACACGAAAAGACTGCAATATTTGGGGCTCTGCGCAGGGAAGACAGAAAGAAACTTTTGTGAAACGCTCAAAATTTCCAGCACTAACTCAACTCGTAGTTGGATGCGAACGTATTAACGTTCATTTTCAATACTTTACTCGCCGCCGAGTCAATACAAGAAACAAGAACACCATTACGCAAAGGTCTCAGAGCTTTAAAAAAAAAATAAAAGCGGGGGCCCTCCTCTACACGACATTCCGCATGTTTGTGATGTAGGTTTAGCCCCAATTATATTTAAAAGCTCCGAATTTGTTCCGCAATATTTTGATTCAGACTATCGTGACGCGCCGCGAAAACCGACCAGCTGGTTTGCACGGCGCATCTGGCGTCGTTCCACAATATCCGCGGCATACCCGTCGGCGGCATTCGTCAGAGCGCATGCTATGCCGTTTCGCAAGGGGCGGCGACGCATTTCTTTTCGGCGAAGCAAAGGAAGTGTACCAGGCACTCTCAAGTCGTTGTCTGTGGAGGTTTGGCTTTGCGTAACGCTGCAATAACTTTCGAGAACAGCGTGCTGACAGAAAAAGCGGCCTGCTCGTACCGTGGCCGCATAGCGCTAGTCGCACGTGGGCGCAAGCGTATCTGCACGGCGATTGTATTAGCGGGACCACGCCGGAAAGAAACTGCGGAGAGGGGTTAAAAAGGAGGCAGGGAAGTGGGTGTACATGTTTCTTGCGGGGCTTTATTCCAGCCGCGCATGCGATTTTGGCACAGTGAAACACTCCTCTTCGGGTGCCGGGCGCAATGGAAGCTTTGCTCGGTAGCAGTGACGCTAGTGCTTCTCAGTAAGTTCGATTCACTGCGCTGCGCGTCTGAAGTGACACCGCAAGTCATCATCCAAAGCATATGTCATGCAGGAACCGAGACCACATGCCGACCGATCTTGTGGCGGTGCAGTGTAATTTATTTTTTGTCTACACTGCTTCCACACGAATACATTTCTCGCATCACTGAAAGTGGGAAGCCATCCCTGAGGAAATAAATGAAAAAAAGTGCGGAAAACTTGATTGAATCGGCGCACGGATAAAATAGTTCAAAGAACTCGAGCAAGGAAATCTCCCCAAGTGAAGTCAGCGCCGCACGGCATTCCATTTTCTGGAGGCCACAGATGGATCAGGCCGTGCTTGAGAATTATGCAGGACTGCGATATCATCTCACTGCCTCTAGTTAACCGGTATCACAGCAGGCGAGCTTCTGTGAGCAACATGCGACATGCAAAAGGTTCTGCAGAACGAAACTCGCAGATTAATTTATACTACAGCTGGCGCTTCTCAGCGCATTGGGAAACTCGCAGTGCGGGCGGCATTGCATTCTCCTCCATCGGTATGCAGCCGTCGGGATCGTATGCAGAAACGGAACGCTTTCATCCCGTCTGCCACTGCCATGAAATTCTTCTCCGCCTCCTTGTCTTCTCAGAGAAACGGCCAACCAGATTATTGTTTCCACTTGGCGTCAGTGGCGCTTCCGCGCTGGAGTTGACGCCGTTGCTTTCGATCGGAGCTCTTTTTTATTGCTCTGTGATCGCTTGTCCTGTTTCTATATTGGCTGCGCCTGCGTTTCGCCGAGTGCGAAACGCAGAAATACTCTTGAGATTTTTTTTTATTTATAGCTCAGAAACCCCAGAGTTAGTCGGAATTGTTTCGGAGCCCAGCAGTTTAGTACCCCTTATTGCACTGGCAGTTGCTTCGCGTTGTATGTCAGCTGCAGAATCTAACTCTACCATGAATAACATTCGCGAGCAATGATCACCAGTTTACCTCTCACTGAAAACGGGGAAAGAAGATATAGAAAGAGAACCTTTTCAGACACAGGAAAAATAGAGTATGGATACAACTCAAGAACAAAGCAGTAAACGTCATTAAAAGTTCCTTTTGGGAGAGTTGATGCATATCGATCTTGAAAAAGCTTAGCGCAAACAGACACAGACCACGAGATAGATGGCACACAAACCAACACTGTCAACTGGTTGCCACACCTTATATAGGCCGAAGTGTTGCGTGGGGAAGATGGCAAAGATGGATGACAAGTGTTGATGCAGAGCCAAGAAGCAGAAGCCATGCGGAGGCGAGCAGGGGCGTAGCACACTACATCAGGCTTTTTTTTACTTTTTCATTTTCTTTGGTGATGCAGTTGACCGCTTCTAAAGAGTCAATCTCAGCCGCAAACAGAGATAAATACGGGGTGCTAAACCATTCATTGCCAGAATTTTTTTTTTTTTGTGATAGGCACAGATTATTCTAGAATCCTATTGTTAGTCTAGAAACGCTTCGACAAAAGAAGCACAGTATGTAGGACCGTTCAGCTGAATTGGACGCCTTGATTTTTTTCTCTATTTTTTTTTTTTCATTGCAAGCAGTTTGTGCTGGTTCACATCGGATTTTCACTTTCTCGGACGAACTTAGTGCTATGAACCTGGGTTGAAGTAAATAAGTGTTCTTCTATCTCTTAATCTTCTGTCATTTTATAGAAACGCACAAGGGAAAAAACGCGTTACCTCGTCACTGCAATGTCTCCCGTAGCTGGACGGTAATTTTAAATGGAACCTCTCCAATCCCAAAGCGTTAAAACTTTTCTTATGACGCCATTGCTACAAAGGCGTAACTTGAGGTACTGCAGCCACTTTGCCTCGAAACACTAAGCAGATCCCATGAGCCCTTGTATAACACAGTCGAACAATCTACAGATAGTAGAACAACTCGTTACTTAAACGTGAGCTTTTCTCTTTTTTTCTCTCTTAATTTCAGTATTTTGTATTACACGGGAAGTGAGCGCGGCTAATGATGTATGACGCCGGTGTGTCGAGGTGGCATAAACCTCTACCCCCTTCCCCCAGCCCCTTCCTTTCATCCCGGCAGTGAGGCCACCATCCCCTAAACAGATGCAAGGCGCGTGCTTGTGAACCAATCTTTGTTTTCATGCTTGGGCGAGCCCGGCGTTTGCGTCGCGGACAAGCTTATCTGAAAAAGCACGTCATGGAGCATGGCGGCTTTTCCTGAGGCTATCGGTCACGTCCTGCACCCCGTGCTCGCGGTCCACACCGGGGGGACGAACTTCGTCGGTGCGCACCACGGCGACGCCCCTTATCGAGAGTGAGCCGAATGCAGGCAAGAACTGCGTGCGGCTCGACGTTCCCGCACGCAACTCATTTGCATAGGTGGAGGCAGCGCGAGCTAAGGATAAACGTAGCTCGCCGGGAACTCTCTATGGGCGCTCGGAAGAGATCCCTCGCATAGCTGCTTTCAACAACGAACGCAGTTAAGCGAACTTCTTGTGGTCTGAGAGATCCTCGTGACATGCTCAAAGTCGTTCCTTTTTTTAATTTTTATCCCCTTAGCGTGCCCTCTAAAGTTTACACACAAATAAGCGATCAGCGCATGCGTTTCCCGACAGGGACGTATACAAATGAGCCTTTGCTGGCGCGCACTTTTCTTTCCTTGTACGAAAGAGTTGAAATTCAGAGCAGGCCTCGGATTCGGTGCGGTGAGCGAAAGGTATTTGCCGCTCGACGGAGGGAACGTATGTTATTGATCGCTTTGTTAGTGGTCGTCCATCGGGGGCATAAAATAATGACGACTGTAGGTAGTCGTTTTTTTTTTTCCTCTTCATGCGCGGATAGGCCCAGCCCCAGTATCACGCGCTCTCGGAGAACGCTGAAAGCATGCATGTTTGATGATATCCGTCAGGTACTGCATTACGAAATATTTCAGCCTTGGCTTTTACTTGGCAGGCACTCAAAGATTCGGTGCACGTTATTCACCCTGGTCTCTCAGTCACAGCGCACGTGTTTTTTTGTGCGGCTGTATTTTCTGATGAATTTATTTTCTGTGCGCAAGCAACGTCGTGCTGGCCTGGTATGCAGTGGTCACTGAGCTGTATTCTGTGAATATCCAGTATGGAGGACGCAGGTTTCTCTTGATATGCATTCCTTTATTCGCACGCACACCACACTCTTTCTAGAGGGGAAGAACAGCAGGATGACGGCGACATACGCTTGGTAATCTTTTGCGAAGAGACGACACGTGTTCATGATCTCTTGTTATCTTCTTACATCACAAAGCACTGAGATGCCACCCGGTATTTCGTACCCAATAATGTGCACCGATCTGGAAATTGATCAAGCAGGAAGACATTGACGTATGCACTTGACTGGGGTCCCCAGAAAAAAGCGCAGATTAAATCCGGATACCGAACGTCATCAGTTAATGAATACCCGAGGCTATATTCGCGTAATCTTTTTTTTTATTCCTTCCCTTTCTTTTGCCTCTGCCATTGATCAGGCCCGACTTCGATAACAGAGCCGGCGATGGTTGCCGGCTAGCAACACTCACGTCACAGCAGCCAGCTGCCAGTGATAAAGGGGCAAAGAAATTAATATGAAAATGAATCGCTACTAAATACCGCCCTTTTTCTTTCGCCCTTTGGGACGGGGTCAGGCGAAGCCACGACCCGCCTTCCTTCTTCGACACGTGGCTCATGCTCAGCGATGGCGGTGGCATGGCGTTGCTTCAGCAGAAAGAGCGGGAAAAAGAAAATTGGAACGTGATGGATTGGAACCGAAAAGCAATCGTTACATTGCATCAGCCCAGCTGGAATTTCTTCTGTAGTTAGGTAGCCAGAGAGTTCCTTTCAATTTTCATTTTATACTTTCGGGACCTATATATCAGCATGAAAATTACGGCTTCATACCCATTCTGTCCGCACTAATTATATTCCGGTGCTTTCGACAGAGCTATCTGAAAATGACTTCATTCCAGCGGCTGGCTCCGCAAGCAATGTCGCGTCGATCGTGCAAGCAATTTGTGAGCAGTAGCTGCAAGCAGTTGCGCTGCTACCAGTAAAAGGCTCGTCTCCTCTGGAATGCTCGGGGTAGAGCGGACATCTGCAACCGCAGTGATGGAACGACGTACGATACTGTCTAGAACAGACCTTGGAAAGCTACGGCCTGCGGGCCTCACGGTCCTCCCCGTGCCCCGAAACGCCTCACCAAACCCAAGGCGTTACCGCCCAAGCTGTCCGACTCCTATGTGGTAACACTTAGAGGGGCGAGTATGCGATTCGAAACGAGATGAGAATTGATTTCACTTTTTTTATGCTTGTGTATGTATTGTACAGCTTTGGTCGAAAGTCATCAGGCCACGTGCATGGTTTGCTTTACAATCGTGACATAATAATAATAATAATAATAATAATAATAATAATAATAATAATAATAATAATAATAATAATAATAATAATAATAATAATAATAATAATAATAATGAATATTATTATTTATCAATACTGCAATCCCCTCTGGGGATTTTAGCAGGGTGGGATACAATGAATACATAATAAAAAACAATAACACAGACAAAGCATATAATACAAATTAGATCCATGGAGCGTATAAACAGTTAAAGACAACACGTTTCTAAACAATACCTAAAACAAATGCCGATAGTGATGATTTTGAAATTTGATCATTGGTTAGAAGATTCCATTCAGTTACTGTTCGGGGAAAGAAAGAATACTTAAAACAGTTATTATGGGTGCTAAAGGCGGTTATTGTGCGACTGTGTCTCTGCCTTGTAGAATACCCAGATGAAAAACTAATTATTCCCGTGAGGTCGGTTTTATAATGACCGTTAATAAGTTGAAAGAGGAATTTTAGTCGTGATACACGGTTTCTTTGCGTTAATGGTGGCAGGTTTGCTTTCATTAGTAGTTCGGTTACTGATGTACGTCCAAAGCTATTATATATGAAGCGAGCTGCTTTTCTTTGCACCATTTCCATCTTGGTGATGTTAGTCTTGGTGAAAGGGTCCCAAATTACGCATGCATAGTCTAGTATCGGCAGAATTACACTTTTGTACGCGAGCAGACGGACAGAAGGGGTGGAAAGTCTCAAAGCCCTCCTCAAGAAGAATAATTTGCGGTTAGCATTAGCTACTACATATTCAAGGTGATTAGTCCAAGTGAGATCATTAGTGATCCAGAGTCCTAGATACTTGTAGTGTGTTACTTCGGAGAGAAATATGTCGTTAGTAGCATATGGATATTTAAGCTTGTGCTTCTTGCGTGTAATGGTCATAAAAACAGTTTTTTGAAAATTAATCGACATTTGCCAAGCTTTGCACCAGGCAACAACTTGTCCTAAGGCATTGTTCAGCAGTTCCTGGTCAGCGGCGTTCTCTATTTCCGAGTACAACACACAGTCGTCAGCATAAAGCTTAACCTTAACGGGAATACCATGCAGTACATCATTAATAAACAAAAGAAACAAAAGAGGCCCAAGCACCGAGCCCTGCGGGACGCCAGAGCCAACTGAAAGTCGATCTGAATGGTGGTCATTAAAAACAACAAATTGTTCTCTGTTCTCAAGATAAGCTGTAAGCCAATTAATTAGTTGAGAATTTTTCAGTATTGCGCCTAATTTGTGAAGTAACTTTTTATGAGACACCTTGTCGAAAGCCTTTGAAAAATCCATAAAAACAGCGTCTATTTGTTTCCCATTGTTAATTGCTTTAGCAAAGTCATGCACCGTTAGAACCAATTGGGTATTTGTAGAGTAGCCTTTTCGGAAACCATGTTGATGCTTCGTAAGTATACTATATTTCTCCAAGAATTCTGAGATATGATTATGAATTATGTGTTCCAAAAGTTTACATACCGTAGATGTTAAAGAAATTGGGCGGTAATTTTGAATGCACTGGTTTTTTCCTGCCTTATGTAGTGGCTTCACTCTGGCAGTCCTCCAGTCGCTCGGCACTTGTCCCTCGCACAATGATCTCGTGAACAGAACGTGCAGGTATTTTGAGGTCCATTCTGCATACCGCTTTAAAAATGTGTTTGGAATGTTGTCTGGACCGCAAGACTTTTTAATGTCCAAATTTAAAAGCATGTTTAGTATTCCTGTTTCACTTATTTTAACATCGGGTATAGGTGACGTAGGTAATTCGAAAGACGGCATTACGCCATTATCTTTAGTAAAGACGGACTTAAAATGTTTATTAAATGCATTTGCTATTTCGTTGCCATCGCACACATCTTTACCATCAACATGAAATACATCACATTCCTTGGAAGTCGGAGAAATAGAACGCCAAAACTTTTCTGGAGCTGTAGTTATGAAACTGTAGTTATGAATAATAATAATAATAATACTTTATTTCCATCAAATCAAATACAATTTGATGGGGGAGGGGAGAAAAAAAGCGGCTATCCGCTTGACGGAGTTCTCCTCTCGTGTTCAGACGGCAGTTATAGAAAACGAGGAACTAAATTCAACATCGTCATACATTAATAAAAACATCAATATAAACAATGTCTACAATCGAACAGAATACGCAGAAATCAACAAGTGGTATCAGCACAGTAGACGGCCAGTCATCAAATAACAAAAAGGGTGGAGAGCAATTCATAAAACAGGAGTTGATGTATTAGCATTTAACCAAATGAACAGTCGTACTACGCAGAGAGGAGGTGGTGATTTCAAGGAGGTTTACGCGTGCCTCAATTAACTGGTTTTGTAAATACGGTAGTTGGCAATTAATTCTTTGACGACCGTAGCTAGTTCTTGTAAATGGTAAACCCATTGTGGTTTGTGGCGATGCGGATATGGTGAATCGGACTGATGCAAAGGAGCCAGATAGGAAATGGTGTCAATATGGCGCTTTTGCTCAACTGTATACACGAGCAGCAGTCTACTAGCATAGAACACATGAAACACTTATGGCACTCGTCAAGCTCTAAACCTCCGCAAGGTGAGGACAACCCTTGTTATCTCCTTTCATGGCCTTGTGGCATTTAGTGGTTGGTATCGCAGGTGTCTTGCTGAAGGGATCGGAGGTAAACAATGTGGCCTGAATACTTTTGAACAAGGGCCGCCGCGGTGGCTCAGTGGCTATGGTGCTCGGCTACTGACCCGAGAGACGTGGGTTCGATCCCGGCCGCGGCGGCTGGAATTTCTTTGGAGGAGAAATTCTAGAGGCCCGTATACTGTGCGATGTCAGTGCACGTTAAAGAACCCCAGGTGTTCGAAATTTCCGGAGCCCTCCACTACGGCGTCTCTCATAGCCTTAGTCGCTTTGGGACGTTAAACTCCATAAACCAAACCAACCAAACCACTTTTGAACAAGGCTGCACATACTGTACAGTACATATTGTCAGTTTTTTCCACCATTGCTATCGCGCATTGATAGCAACCATTGCATTGATAGCAATGCAGACTGAAAATGTTTTCCGCTGAACACGTAGTTTCATTGGCGGATTCACAAAGACTGTACCACACTTTCTGATCGCAGGATATTCTTATCAGCAAAAAAACTCAAAACTATATTATTTATTAAAGTGGCGAAGTTTGTTTCAGCCAACTGGTACGGCCCTCGAAGAGAGTCCGACCTCATGCGGGCCTTCGACAAAAGCATTTGCCCACCTCTGATGTAGACCCCTTTAAGTTTTGTTTAGAATGGAGTAGTTTCAAATCAAGCGTATATTTGCGGCTTTCATCCAAAACGACATAAAAACTTGAAACGAAATTGAAGAAGCAGCCCGACACCCTTTTACCAGCCAACGCGTTACACATGAAAATTGCATTTACCGTTTCATTTTTCACGAAGCGACAGCCCTTGCAAACAAAACTGTATCCGGAACGCGTTATCAAAACCCTACAACGACAGCGCAACATACATGGCTTGTCCGACTGCACGTAAAACAAGTTGCCCTGCACCAATTGCAGCTTTCGTCTGTACCTTAGCGGTTTCTAATCTTCGAGTGCAAGAGGCTGTGAGCGTTTGACAGAAAAATCCCGCCGTTCTTTCCACATATGTGTGTGGCCCGAACTGGTGAAGGCAGCATCCATACTGCGCTTTGAATAAAAAAAAAAACCCCAAGAGGCGCGGCTGCGTTATATGCCGTCCGCCGTTCTGCAGTTTGCCCCGGGCGCAGCGAGCCCTTCACGCCGCGTCAGGACTCAGCAGGCTGTCTCCTAAAGCCTGATCATTGCTAGTCGCGCAGCGTTGCTAAATGAGCCACTTAAGCCGATTTTGCGCAAACTGTCTATCCAAAGAACCGGTTTCCCCGCTTCTAGCTAATTAAACTGGTGACTTGGCTCCTTTTTAGCGGCGCTCGCAGCAGGGGATTATCGTGAAACTTAGTTTAGCCCCTTCGGTAAGGGCACCGCGAAAAACCGGTCTTCGCTACGATTCGCAGGTAGGACAATGCCGCTGCCAATCAGGGGTTGCCCAGCCAACAGGCAGGTGGGCAGTTGACCCTCGGATGCCTGAGGCACAATGCCCTGCGGACAAGCCCTATATTGCCGCGACGATTCCAGGTCAAAGGAGAAGACGTTAATAAGGGACTGAAAAAGGATTAGGCGCTCCGCTCGTCGAGCCCCTAATAATAGGAGACAAAACGTCTTCTCCACAGTGAACCTCGTTACGATTATTTCCCGTGTTGGGACATTTCGCGAAAGGTCGGCACCAGCAAGCTTGCTCATATAAACAAGCTATATGTCTATCAAACAGGACAACCTGAGTACAGAAGAGTGCATTCAATAAAAGTTTTCTGACGCAACACCCTGAGCTGCTTTAGTTCTCACTAGATGCATTCCCCGTGTATACGTTACCTTTGCAAAGCACATTGTTTAAAATTTCATCGCGGTCGAGGATTAATTCACTCGTTTAAGTAAATTGAAATCGGTCTTGTATGCGTCAGCTGCCTCTTATCTGCCCGCGCTGCTGCCTTCGCTACCTTCTGAACGCTGCTGCCGGTCCCGTTGGACTCCTGGCGTACGCCGGCGTTACGCTTCCATCCCTAATAGTGGCCTCTTACTTAGCCTATGGAACAAGGCAAGAACGGGGGCTAGTTGGTGCTTCATAGTGGAAATATCCGGCTGAACTGATGCAGACAATACGAAACATGCACAGAACGGCAATAAGACGAAGCGAGTGCTTTAAACTGATTTTATTACATACATGGTACGGCGCTTTTATGCAGACTCACATCGTCTGTCTGCCGTTGTGTGCATGTTCCGTCCTGTCTGCATAAGTTAAGTGCGATTTCCCCACTAATCTATTGACTCTGTTGCGATCACCAACTTGTAAACACTATGGGCTTTCTTTCCTTTTTCTCTGGCGCGCACACTTGTCACCTCTCATTGTATGTGAGGTGAAAAACAATAAGCGCGTCCCAAACTCATCGAGCTGCGCGTGCAGACCTTGTCGCGTTTATAAATGTACAAAGACAATGCCTTCAAACCTTTGGCTTCCTGGTAAAAATGCGGAATTTCAGAGTTTGGCGCTGCCACTACCAGGAATAGCAGTTTTTAAGACAGAAAACCGCATTGCGAATATTTCTTGTTAGATGTGGTGCTCCGACTGGTTAATGCAGCTCAATGTTTCAAAATGTAAATTCATGCACATTGCACGCAAACGCTCCAATCTTTATTTTCCATACACCCTGAACTCCATAGCCTTGTCTCAAACTAATTCATACAGGTACCTCGGCATTGAGATAACGACCAGTCTAGCATGGGCAGATCACATAACGAAATTATGCGCTAGCGCTTCCAGGTCACTTGGATTCATCCGGAGATATCACTTGCCATGTCTCCCCCAGCCATCAGAGAACTAGCATATGAAACATATATTCGCAACAAACTAGGATACGCCTCAACAATATGGAAACCGCACCAAGCCTACCTGATTGACTCACTAGAGGCCATCCAGAACCGCGCAGCACGTTTCATCACCTCGCAGTACAAACCTCAGCTCAGTGTTACTGTCATGAAATCATCTCTCGGTCTCAAATCATTAGCGCTTCGCCAAAAAATTTCAATCCTCTGCCTGTTCCACAAATTGTATTTTAACTTTCCAGCACTTCGAGAAAACCTTTTGCGCACTCCGGTAAGATCATCTCGTTGCTTAATAATTAATTTAGCATACAGCGCTTGCACGGCTCCACCAATGCATTCAACAAATCGTTTCTTCCTTGCGCGATCGAATTTTGGAATAACCTGCCCGAAAACATTGTCGTTGAAACTAATCCTTCCAACTTTTGACAGCTACTCACCTACCATTTCCAAGAAAAATAAAACTTTCCCTGTATCAGCTGCAATGTGCTACAAAACAATCACTTTATTGGACACGTTTTATTACTGTGGTCTGTATTTCTGTATGTTTTCTTTTTCACATTGTTTATGATTGACTTTATTAATGTGTTTACTATTTTGCTTATTTTTCACGTTGTCTTTGATTGACTTTATAATTTGTTTACTATTTTGCTTTGCCTAGTTTTCTTTCTTTTTTTTTCTATCTCTTTTTTTTGCCTTTTCTTATGTATGACCGTCGGACACTTGTATCCCCCCCCCCCCCTTATGGAATGTCCCCACGGGACCTTTAAGGGTTAATAAATGATGATGATGATTATGATGATGATGAAAGCTTACGTAATTACTGCTCTACATTTTTTTTCAACGGTTTCTCGAAAGGTAATGCGAACCAATTTAAAAGATCAATCGCATTTGACAAGGCGGACAAAGTTATAAGCGTGCTTATGATCAAAATATGTGCCATCACTTGATTAGAATAAAATACGTAACCGCTCTCCTCTTCTGTTTCCAATATGGTGCACCATAACTGATACTTCCCTGAGTGACCAGATGAGAGAGATCCAAACGATCAAACGCCGCTATCAAAGGAAAACATGGGAGAAAGTACGAAGTTTTGCACTAGTTGTCTTGCAGTAAACTATCTCTACGGGACAAAGGCTGTATCCTTCGCAAGAAGGCATGCACTTAAGCCTGAATAAATCACCTGCAACCTGATGGTAAGTGGCTAGGTGGACATAGAAAAATTTCTCGCTTCTCAGTGCATTTAAGAAGGCTTCTTCTCCCAGAGAAGCTTGGTGGGAGCTTAGCTCGTCCAGAAAAAATTTAGAAGGCCTTCGATCCGCTGAAACCCACTGATGCAGAAATGCCATATGAGGACATCTTGCGCAAGATTCTCGACTAACGAGAATAAGGAACGAATACAGTTGAGTCATGCAGCGGAATATATATATATATATATATATTCTGCATTTCTTAATCTTCCACTGATGAAAACTGCAACATAAAAAAGAACATACCCTATGCTCCTTGGGTTCTGTGGCTGCTGGCTTCCATATATATATATATATATATATATATATATTATGGTCCAGGTGACCGCCTTTATAAAACGGACTGCTGTCGCGCCTTTGCTACTCACTTACAACCCGTACAAAAACGTTCAAAGAGCGTCCGAGAGGCGTTTCAAAGTCTGGTGACCTCTTCCGACTGCGCCTTACTACCGACGACAACGATTACGGCAATGAGCACAAAAAACTTCCGTTTTTTTGCATACTCAAAAAGTCTGAAGCGAAGGCTATAAATGGATTTCTACATTAATAATATAACACTTGGTCTCAGAAGGAGCACCGACATAACTTACTCGTTTCAAACACAAAGCGCACTTGCCATAAGGATCGATTGTTAAGGAACTGTGCTACCAGCCAAAGCAAAGTGGAACCGACAAAAAACAAGGTCATCACTTTAGCACCGCCTCTGGAACAGGGCTCCATTTTGCAAAACCGAAATATATTAGCGGAAAGCAGCATTTTTGCATATTTGAGTTATGAAATCGTACAATACGGCGGCCAGGCATCTCAATCAATATTTAAAAGCGACACTAGCATCGAGACACCCTAGCAGCAACGAACTTGCTGCGTGGCTCACAGTCTAGACGCGAACAAAAAGCCCGAGGTGGCGGCCTAGAATGCATTTCAGCATTATAACGAACGAAGAAGCGGATAGCCGCCGCGGTGGCTCAGTGGTTATGGTGCTCGGCTGCTGACCCGAAAGACGCGGGTTGGATCCCGGCCGCGGCGGTTGAATTTCTTTGGAGGAGAAATTCTAGAGGCCCGTGTACTGTGCGATGTCAGTGCACGCTAAAGAACCCCAGGTGGTCGAAATTTCCGGAGCCCTCCACTACGGCGTCTCTCATAGCCTTAGTTGCTTTGGGACGTTAAACCCCATAAAACCGAAGAAGCGGATATTCTGTTTTCTTATTGCTGTCAGCGGAGAGATGCGAAGCGTAACGACAGTATTAGTCCGTCTCTCAGGAATGTATGGGCCAAGTTTTTCTGGAACATTAAACGTTTGTCTGCAACTGCGTCCAGAAAAGCTGCGCCTGCGTTGTGAATACAGGGAGTGAGAAAGCGCAATACTAAATTCGCGCCTATACACGGGGTGAAGATTAGCGTGTGTTCTAACACTGTGTGTCCATTTCCCCACGGCTTTTATTAATACGTTGGCATTAGAATGGTCTGCGCAAGCGGAAATGGCGAGCGCCGTCTGTCAGCCGCCAATGGCAGGTGGTGCACCTTCCACGGCGAACTAACTTAGTATGCTACCTCGGATATAACGAACTTTTGGGTGATAACCTCGGATATAACGAACCTTAACTTTACTCGGATATAATGAACCTTTTATATACCTGGCCTAAGTGTGCCACCTCGGATATAGCAAACGTTCTTGCGTTACCTCGGATATAACGAACCTAAGCATGCCATCTCGAATACAACGAACTTTCCTGTTGGACCTCGGATGAAATGAACTTAATGCGCTCATTACACGAGCACACTTACGTGTGTACCACGAGCCTAAGTCGTATGTAAAGAACTTAACTTTGTCACCCTGGGATATAACAAAACATTTGGTTGCTAACGCGTTCAACGATACACTGAGGATCGCCCAAGTGTTTTTTTTTTTAAGAAGAAATCCTTATTGGCGATTTTCATGAACTATAGGCGGCGCTGCAGTCGAGCCAAGATTGCACCGTAAAGAAGACTCCGTCTGTGATCAGCCTGGGCGCATTAACAAGTTTCCTTCACTGTACTATTGAGTTATGTTTTTCACTGAGGATGAGCACCTAGTTTTAGCTAAATGCTTTGTGTTAGTCGCTGTAAAACACAGAACCAATGACAAACCGATGATCGCCCTGTGTTTGCAAACATCCCCCGTGCAAGGAGAACCGAACACGATTATCGTCCCCTCCAGGATGTTTTTAGGGACGTGAAGATCGCCAAGGCTGAGTTTTCCTACAAGGAGAGAAAGTCAGAAAAATGCAAGCACCCTTCAGGTTTACTGTTCTATTGCTAAGGTAAGCAGAACTATGAGAAATCACTGCATAGAGCTGAAAGCTGAAATGGTTCACAATGGTTTCGCTTTCGACCATAGTGTACTTGCATCTCAATTGCGTAAGTTGACCCTGAGTAGCATATAAGTGAGGTATTCACTTCAGTCGAGCACGCAAGTTCTTGTATGCACACTCGTGAGCACACTTGTTTGAAGAGCTGGAGCGATATGTGCGGAACAAATCATAGCGCTCAAGTGCTATGTTGAGGGCAGTGTGCTCGTTCCTTGCTTTTATTTCTAAGCAGCTTCACTAGCCGTGAAATACAGTACCTGCTGTAAAATTTCGCTGCCTTTACTCTGCAGAGGATCCCTCGAGCGCCCCGATACAAGCCTACACACGTCTATACCTTGCGGCGTGAACTCGATGCCATCGAGTCGGAGCGCGCCCTCGGAGGCGCGAGGGTGCGGGTAGCACGGGCATCTTCGATTTGAGGGTTTATTATGCGGACCGTGAAGCATGACTGTTTCAAATGAACAGATGGACGGACCGGCAGCAGTTACAACGACCAGCCTAGTCGTTCAATTAAAACCAAAGCTATAATGGCACCGAGTCCTTACCTGGAAGAAACAAGTAGTCTCCCTGAAAATGCCGCGAACACACGACCATCAGCGCCGTGACTGCCTTGCCAATCCGCAGTTTCTGCACCCAAATCTGCCGTGTTTTCTGGCTGCTGGGAGTGGTTAAGCAATGTAATGATACCTCCCGGCTTTCCACCTCATTTACGTACAAAAGGACGCGCAGCAGTGCTGCCTAGCTTTCTTTTCGCTGTGACGTTAGGGGAATCACGCAGCGTGAACCTGTCGGACGAGTTCCCCGTAGACGGGATCGCGGCAACGCCACAGTGTGTGGCTATGTCGTGAAAACCGCGCTGCCGATCCTTCTTAGACTAGTTCGCGGCGGCGCGGCGTCAATTTTGTGAAAATCGCCAGCACGGCCCATTAGCAACGAAACAGGGCGGCGTCAGCGTCTAGGAACAGCGACCCATAAAACCTCCAATGCCTTCATCAGCGAAGGAAAAAAATTTATCTAGAAGGTGCAGGGAATTTACCCTAGGACCTTCAGATTGCGAGGCGAGCACGCCATCCATAGGCCACAAACCGCGTTGCCACTAGACGAATAAAAGTGAACCTTGCGTATGGGTTGTCTTACGACTATGTGCTAGTGGTTTGGTTTCGTTTGGTTTCGTTTATGGAGGTTAACATCCCAAAGCGACTCAGGCTATGAGGGACGCCGTAGTGAAGGGCTCCGGAAGTTTCGACCACCTGAGGTTCTTTAACGTGCACTGACATCGCACAGTACACGGGCCTATAGCATTTCGCCTCCATCGAAGTGCGACGGCCGCGTCCGGAATCGAATCCGCGTCTATCGAGTCAACAGCCCAGCACCGTAACCACTGAGCCACCGCGACGGCGACTGTATTCGGATGAGTACATGTGTCATTAGAAACGAAGGTAAAATACATACATAGAAAAAAATAATGCTTTAGCCTTCAAAGCACTTAGTGCCATCCGTATTTTCTTTTTTTTTTACTTCTTTCTCTGCCGGTGTACAGAAACCATCCAGACGTAAACCGGGTTGAGCTCCTATGCCCTCCTTTCGTTCTCTTCACTTATTCTAAGTGTTGCAATCCTTTTTTCCTTTTAAGGAAAAACAACGCTGAATCCTGCCGCAGAAGCATCAAAGTTACGGCAGTTGGTGCGTCGCACGGGAGTTCCGCGGATACGAAAAAGTGATTGAAATTCAACAAATCACCCACGCATTGAAAACAGCAACACCATTATTCACAAGGAGGTGCACTCCACAATCGGCACGTTACTATAACTGATACGCTGCAAACATCCCATTTACTTCTCCCTGAACGTTTGGTGCACTTTATCTGGCCGCTATTGTTCTTCTTTTTGAAGAGCAATTCCTTCGTCAAAAATTTAGGCAGGACCCGAGTACGGCCGGGTGAACCGTCTTTCTTGTTGCAGACACGTATTCATTTTACTTTGTTTGCCCCAACAACCCTTTTGTGGCTGCTGGGACAAAATCTGAGGGGAATAAGGAATAGAAGGGCCCTACCCTGCTATTGAGGACGGGGAAGATCTATGACTGATATCTCGATTTCCTGTGTCTACTTTCCGCTTTTCCGGGTGTTTGCACGAATACGACTTGTGACAAAGGACCTCTGATTTTTCTACGTTACGTGTTCTTTTCCGAACTTAATATTTCCCCGGCTTTCTTCTCATTTTACTCCTCGGAAGGCTTATCATTTCAAATGGGGATAACATCTGAACCACAGCCAAGTCCTGGAGCATGACGGAAACTTTGTATTTGACTTTGATAAAAGCAAAATGTTTCCGGCCCTTAGAAAAAGGAAATGATAAATTTTATTCAATTTTTATGAGACAGCCGATCAATAAAAAGGAAACCAGAAAAACAGACACAATTTTAAATAAAGCACAGAGATCAATATCGGCCGGCTTTGTGCCACTTTATCAAACCCGCACTTTTCGTTGCAGTTGCTGTCAAGAAAAATGCCTGAAAATCAAAAACGGGTGGAAAAAACGCACACCTCAATACAGCATATTAGCGGTCTTTTTTAACCCGCTTAATGAACTTGACATTCACATTCGCTTGTGTGTTTTCTCTGTATGTGTCCCTGGCGCTTTCATGGCTACGCGTATGTGCGTGCGTGCGCGCGCGCGTGTGTGTCTGAGTGTGTATTTGTGTTCCGGACAACGACGAGTTTTTCAGCTGAGAAGTTTCTCAGAAAGCTGTATAGCTGTACTCTGTATCCGAATGGCTGCGCTCGGGTAAGCGCGAATAGGTAATTACTCCCTAATTGTGCCTGTGTGTGTGTGTATGTGTGTGTGTGTGTGCGTGTGCGTGTGCGTGCGTGCGTGCGTGCGTGTGTGTGTGTGTGTGCGTGCGCGCGCGCGTGTGTGTGTGTGTGTGTGTGTGTGTGTATGTGTGTGCGTGTGTGTGCGCGCGCGTGTGCGTGTGCGTGCGCGTGTCCGTGCGTGCGTGCGTGCGTGCGCGTGTCTGTTAGAGTTTGGAACTGATCGATTGCATGTCTGCTGATATTTTGCACATACATGCACTTTTTATTTTCGTTTATACGTTTCGTTCATTTTCAAACTGCACGAAACAAAGAGGACAAACGAGGGAGGATACACGCACACTCACAGAGCGCAGTGTGCGTGTCCTCCTTCCTCTGTCCTCGTTGTTTCGGTCAGTTTGAAAATGAACGAAACGCACCAGCTAGCCCGCCAGAAGATACTTCTTGTTTGTGCGTTGTTTGCCTTTTTTCCGCAAAGCCGCCTCTGCAATGCAAAGTCTCGGGCAGGTGCTTACATTTAAACCTTCCCATCAAAACTGTCAGTTTTTACAAAGGGGTATCTAAGCAACACTACCCCCTTTATTGGCTGCAGACAGTATAAGCTGAGTGTCACCAGACTACACGTTGACAGCGTTTCGCATGAGTAAGAGACACGATGTTCATGAAAACGCATCTTCAATGAAGCTGTTTCAATGCTGCCCTCTCAACGAGCCGATTACGTCCTCTGGATGTCATTATTGAAGTCTCCATCAGTGAGGTTTTGCTTGCTTTACTGAAATGGAAGCTGTCTTTTTCGCTCGACTAGATAATGGTGGCTTCGCCACCCACTGGTTGGTTTATACCAACATACTAAAACGAACTTGACGATATTGACTTAGCATCTATTACATCACGCGAGCAGTTGGTGCGATATCTGATAGCACTGCCAATGGCTTCCTCTATTTATGCGTCTCGGAGACAACCAAAGAATAAAATAGGGCCCTACAAACTTGTTCTGATATATGCACACTTTATCAAAATTCATGTTCAGCTTCCTTGGGACGCCAAAAAAAAAAAAAAAACACCCAGATGTCCCTCTTTACAGTGTAATATGACGGACTTATTTGGTAACACGCTGCCTGATTTTCCTCTCCGAAAACTTCAAGGCACGCACAAAAACACTCAATTAGTTGATGCCGTTCTTAGTGAGGCTTCAACAACCTGCTTACGTGTACACCGGGTGAAGCTATTCAAACGCTGCAAACCATGCTAACATTTTGTAAACCATGCTAAGGCATTAACTTCTGTCAACTAAAAATTCTCCCAGAGGGCTTTGGTCAATGTACTGCCACGCTAATTTAGATCACACTAGAGAAGGCATGGTCTTTGAAGGGTTAGGATGGTAGGGGCAGGGTTAGTTATGATAGGGTGAAGTGCAAAATCCGACCTACGCTATTGCAGTGACGCAACCAAAATGTGTTGAAACACGAGGATGTTTGCGAAATTTAAGGACCATAACTCAAATAACTTTTAGGCCAAGGCTTTCGGACTGAGGTTTGCGGCTTGCAAATTCATTGTTGGGAAGTTTATCTGCTTGTCCTCAGGAACATTGCGCTGAATGAAACTCGGATTTCAAGCACACGGTGAGTAGGTACGAAAAAAAAAAAACATTTACGGAAATGCAAAGCTTTCTTCTTGTTATAAAGGATCGCTTTAATGAACTGATGACATTTCTACAAACAGAGTAGGCGCAAATAAAAACTCTTTTACGCTGCGGCCCCCCGGCTCAGTCACTGAAAAGTGAATATATAAGGAGGTTGCTTTACTAAAGAGAACGCCGGATTGAAATTCATATTCAGCCTTCGACAATACCGGGCTCTCAATAAATGCGCCGAACTTTTCCAATAAAGAGCCAAATATCGGCCATGTTTTAGCACCAGCAAGCAGGTGGCTAGCTATCTTGTTGTTTTAACTTCCAGTTAGGTTAGGCTCTTGACTTTCTCGCGCATAGAAGTGTGGTCGTCTCTTTGGCATGCATATATTTTCTCTCAACTGCGCTTCCCTCACGAGATCTGATCGTTTTTCATAATTTCGCTCTCGCATAAAAGCCCTTCGAACGTCATCCTTGGTATTTGTCGCTGCGTGTGTGGAGTAAAAGTCCTTACGACAAAAAGTGGAGATAAACGAAGTCTGAGAACATATAGTCCTCTCAAATATAGTTCCGCGGAACATGACCGACGTTCTGAATCCCTATGTTTAAAAGGAATCACATGTACGAACGCCCCACGATCTCGAAGTGGTTATATAGCAGGGCAATTTCAGGGAATTGAGTACAGAGTGATCTGTTTGATCGTACCGCCATAATGGGCGCCCATTTTCTTTTTTTGGACATGCGCACATTTGTTCATTATCATTGTTTTTACTGCGGACAGGCGAAAACTCTCCACTTTCCAGAAATAGGCACGGAGCTAGACGACGCACTATTCGCAGTGCCAGAACTTTTACCGGCATCGTTAAAGCTCCTATGTCAAGCGGAAGAAATAATAATGGAGAAGGAACATCCCCGCTTTAAGTACAAACACACGCTGTTTTATTTTTTTTTTCGCCACGACGAAATTAAGGCGCGTTATTTATTGCCTCCTTGGAGACTCGGCTCTTTTCCAAGAGGACGATTCAGCCATTAATCCACGGGAAAGTATCCGGACGGAAAATTTCTCGATTCCTGCTGGCTTTAACGCTTTAACATTGCTGTCTGCATAATATATCTCGCTCAAGTAATCCACTCTACTTCTCTGTGTT
This sequence comes from Amblyomma mixtum, assembly GCF_055824585.1. Lineage (NCBI taxonomy): Eukaryota > Metazoa > Arthropoda > Arachnida > Ixodida > Ixodidae > Amblyomma > Amblyomma mixtum. The sequence continues at coordinate 89,825,120 of NC_143014.1, read as the reverse complement.
TTCTACAAAGTCGCAGGACTCAAACGGTTCTCCGCATTTCTACGTTCGCTTTGTTTTTGTTTTTTTGTTTTTTTTTATCTCTCTTCCTTCTTGGAACCGGTGCCCAATTAAACAGCGTCCCTTTTTGTCCAGCAGGCCGAGAATCTGTCTTCTAGCGCACAATGCGACCACCGCGGCTGAACTGCTGGGCATGGAACGAACACGCCATGGGCGCCCAGTGCCCCGGCTGGTGCAGTTCGCGAAGGGCATTTTGCAGAGCTCAGGTTGGGCGAGAGCGACATAGCAGCGGTAACACAAAAGCACGTGGAATCATATTGTAATATACGCGAGTGCGTGGTTCAAGGGCCGCGTGTTGCTTTTGGGTCTTTTTTTCCCGCTCGCCATCAGACAAAGAGCAGTAGGAAAAAGCTCAAATGTACGAACTGTGCACAGCTCCCCATCCCATCACCACTACATGAAGCGATGTGAAGCCATGCGTAATAGCCTGGCTCGTACCCTCTAATGTAGCAGGCGCCGAGGCAGCAGACCAGCGTGCGGGCTAGAGGTCTCATTAACATGTGCTCCGCGTTCCGTAGGTAGTTTAGAGTCGCATTCACTGCGCAATAAAGTTCCGAGCGCTGTTCGTACGCGGTAATGAGAGCCGCTGGCTCTTCCGGAGCTCAGCCCTCAGCACTTACACGCAGCAGTATCGAACAACGGGTTACATGAGGCGATGCATTTAAAGGATAATTTGTGCTGTACGTTAGCAGCTCGACGATTCTGAATACCTTTCAAAATTTTGGAAACGTTGAACAAGGAACGGTCTGTGTAATAACTGCGGCACACTATTTCTTGTGCATAAAAAGGGATCCAGTTCTCATTTCACAAGTACACACCAGACAACCCCCCTACGGAGCACGCTTGCTCACGCAGTGCTTCTTCTTCTCTGCGGTCAGTAAAGCTCTATTTCGTCTTCACCGAATGCAGTGAATATATACAGAGCGGCGCTGTCTCTAGAGGGTTAATCATCCTCTTCTTGATAATATTCCACGAAGTGCGTATTCGCCTACTTTCTGAAATTGCTGAGTTTTCCCGATTGCGTGGTAGGCATAGTCTCATTTACTTTTTTTGTTATTCACAATGTTTTTGAGCGCTGCTGCTCTTGGGAAAAAATATAATTGTTCTTGAACGAGAACGTTGCACTTTGCAACGCCTTTTCCTGCTTCTTTTTTTTTTCTGGGTCGTTTATAAGCATGTCTTGATGGAAGAGCCGGGAGAACCCATACTACTTACTATAGCTCTCACTCGATACATCACAAGCTGTGGGAACCGTTCATATTGGCGAAAAAATATGATAGTAAAGTATAACCATAAGAATGATACTAAATAAAAACCGTACGGCCCCCTGCGGCCGATTTTACGAAGTTTTTTTTTGTTTTTGTTTTCACTCTTCTGCCTCTTCGCTATTTCAGCAACGTATCTATCACCGAGTTGGGCACTTGTGTTACTCGAAAGCTATGAGCTTTTGTGTCACAAGTTGTTTTGACTGTGGGTGACAGAGTGGAACGGAAAGGTATTCCGACGAAATATTTCCTTCGCTACGCTCAGTCTTGCTGGTGGCACGCTTACGCAGATTCAGGTGATTCGTCACCCTTACTAATCAAATCTTTATCCTCTCCTCAGAGGAAATACCTTCGTATCAACAGCGCAACTAGACGCCGGGCTGATCACAGTACCTGGACCAGCTTTTACACTCGCTTTGGTGATGTTCGCGCGCAGTTTGATGTATGAGCCATTTGTTTTCTAGCTTTTTGGTTACTCCTTCACAGCCAGAATGTATTTTTGTGGACGTGTAGGTAAAGGCACTAAATTAATACTGCCGCCTAATTAACAGTGACACCTCCTTCATTGCCATTATGTAGCTTTAATAGCCAAAATTAGTTAATTTAATAGATTTTCTTCGCTAAGGAGCTTAAAGGCAAAGTTAATGCATGGTGTGCCAGAAGAAGTAAAAGTCTTTGCGGATTACCTCGGACAGCACTTTTATTCCCAAAAGAGAAAATGGAGTGTTAGGCACTTCAGGCACAGCAGATCGGCTATTCAAAGCACAAAACGCGAAGTAATTTTCTTTAGAGCTGTGGAGAGTAAAATACAAACCAAAGAAAGGGGACAAAAAAGGCGCTTTTTCTTGTGCACAGGAGAAGGGGGACAAGAGCGACAAGGAAGAGGAGTAGCCGATGTCGCCCCCAGATGCGAGCCCCGGTCCTTTTAAAGATTTATAATTAAAGTGGAGTACACTCCCCAACCTCTCTTCTTGTTTCTGGTGCTTGTTGAACGCCATTGGATTGACAGCGCTTCCCTAGATGAGAAAATCTCTACCGTACATTTAAAAACTATAGTTTCACGACTCCATTCATGTCGCGCTCATGCTTAAAGAAGGTAGGCCACTGTAGACCCTGTGCCATAATTGCTGCATCGCCTTGATCGGGCATTCAGGCCTAACGAGTAGGTGGGAAAGAAAGCAAGTGTGCTTAGAAAGCAGGAAAAAAAAAAACCTTGAGTTTTAAGACATGGGTTCTGCAGTACTTTCTGTTGATTCTGGAGCACACGTCCTGTTTAGTGTTTCTTTAAATAACGGAACCACACTGCAACTGTGTTTAAAGCCAACACCTTAACTAATCCAGCCACGGCGCAGGCATCCTTCCTATTTCTTTATTTATGCTGTGAATAACCACATGGTTATTGCAGTATTTTGTATTCGGACCAGTATGTGCAGTGCTGCATTTCCTACTTCATTTAAGACTGTCGTGTACCGAAAGTCGCAATGCTGCACTTCTTGCGGACGCCAAAAAGGAATGAGCGCTGGGGATCACATTACGCTGCATCTCACAAACGCTGAAAGCAGTGCCAAGTCCTTTATGACATTCGATATTTATATTATTCGATGTGCGTAACATATTAACCGGTGTTAAAGTTATTGTTCTGCACACCGCTGGAGGACCCTTTGCCGCAAGGCCGTATTGGTATTACCTTTTAGATTGCGACATATTCTGCACTCAGAGCAGTCGGCTTGTTCAACGTCACACCGTACACGAGTATTAACAGGGCGTCTTGAGTCCTACCGTAGATTAGTTTTCTTGAAGAGAACAGTGAGCGCGGACTAGACGGAGCTTTTCTAAACAGGAGATGAATCAGTTTATTATAAGAAGTTCGTCGTCAGGAAAGTGTGCGGTAGCGTATACAGAGTTCAGGAACGGGAAAAAAAAAACAGGAAAGTCTCCAAGATATAGAAGTCCGTGATAAAAAAAAAAGAGCGGAGGAGGGGCGGTTGGAATTAGACAAACGTTTGCCATTCCTTCCCATCTCTTTCTGTCAATAGGTTGGCGTTTTGCAGTGCATTATATTCCCTAGAAGTGTTTTCCCTAGAAGAAGTCCCGAAAGACGCGGGTTCGATCCCGGCCGCGGCGGTCGAATTTCTTTGGAGGAGAAATTCGAGGCCCGTGTACTGTGCGATGTCAGTGCACGTTAAAGAACCCCAGGTGGTCGAAATTTCCGGAGCCCTCCACTACGGCGTCTCTCATAGCCTTAGTCGCTTTGGGACGTTAAACCCCATAAACCAAACCAAACCAACCAGAAGTGTTTTTCGTGTGTTGCCCATTCGGCCCAGCCTACTGGGTTGCTGAATTTTGCATGATTGGTTGGCTCACTTTAAAGGATGCAGTGTAGCAGCTTTAGAAGTTCCTGTTGTCTTGTAAGAAAAAAATTACATTCGAATCAGAGCGAAAGCATGGATTTGTGCTACGTAGAACACGACGGTGAGCAGACAGTGCCGCGGGACGGAACACGTGGAAGTTGATGCAGGCGACGCTCTCCAATGCACAGCGCGAGAGTGGGGTGCGGTTTAAGACGAGGTGTGTTGGCAGCCTAGTGGTCTCGCTGAGCGACCCTTAAAGGAGATCTGTTCGCGCAGCCAAGGGTTCGACTCCCAGTCATGAATATTGATTCAATTTCTTTTTCTCTTTTTCGTGGTTTGACCTCTAACTCAGCTGAAGGTCAAAACTAGGTAACCGAAGATCGAAGCATGAGGTCCCGTAGTGAAGCGTTCACTTCAAAAACAGGGAAGGCGCGGCGCGAAACCTGTCCGCCTCGCTTCACTCGGTACATTTTAAAACGCTCGTTGAATATGCGTGGCAACGTAACATGACTAAGCACGCTCGTTCTTGCAGGAATCTAGTCCGGTTTTAGCGCGAACATGACTGCAAGATCTTCCCTTGTGACTGGCGACGCGGTCAATGAGTGGCGTGCACGACTGAGTCACCCCGACGAAACATCGTGCGGAGCGCGATAGCAGGGGTTCTCCCGCTCATAGCAGTAAAAATGCCTGGCCGCTCTGCCTGCATAGGTTAGAGAGGAACAGGTAACACGTTTAGACGCGCTGTTAAGGTAACAGATGCGCTGCTGTTCGTTCCTCTCTAGCCTGCGTGTAAGAAAGGTGTCACTTTGCAGGGCATGAGTACGCACCTAGTACGTCCCAACTAGTTCGAGCTCCGAACAATGCTCATAGTATCGCACACACTCTTAGCATTACAGATGAAAAATAAGAGATCCAATATTGAAACGGAAAATGTTGTTCAAACTTTCGAATACCTGTGGCCTTCAGATATCATTACACGTAATCGTGTGTGCAGCCTGTGTATATAGTGGTAACCTTAAAAACTGCACAGCGCTGAAAATCTTCACGATGCTAATAATCCCAAAGCAGACTGAGCTTGCGTCGTTAAAACTGATTCGTGCTTTGAGCCAGATAATGTGTGAAGGTAGTCTCATATATCGTTGAGATGCGTGGGCAGAATCGCCATTCTTTCTGAAGTCGTGTACAAGGTTCGCTACACTTCACGCGTCGCTGGCCGTATCATGATGGAGTTCGTTCAATCATCGAGTGCCCATAAAGTTCAAAGAGTCGACGGCGGAACATCTGACATTCTGCTCGCCTTCTATTTTCTGTTGAGCGTAGTATTTAACTCAAATCTAGGCTTTCACATTTATTCTCATACCTTTGTCCTCCCTAGAGCTAATAGATAACCCTCCACGGCGATTTGGTTTCCTGTATAGTAACCCGCTTATTTCGGCTTGACGCACTCAGAATTTAAACCTGCTACGCAGAATTGGTGCCCAATGGAGCGGAAGGTATTGCCATTTCTATGAAGGCGTTTAAGAAAAAAAAACGCGGAAGATTTTAAATACCTGTAACAGTCCCTTCGTCTATCTGCTTATAACCGTCTCAGGATACGCATACCTCAGCTTGAAAGGCAGCTTATCTCTCTTTTTGTTTAATGTCTCGCATATTTCTGTTCTCAAAACGGTATAATTTTCCCCTTCCTTGGGGCAGGCTTTGTCGTCCGCTTTATATCATCACATCCTGCCGCTGTTTCACGAAAAGGAAAATTCGCGTTCAGCTCACGAGATGCGTTCAAGGCCGGTCCTTAAATATATTCGGCAAAAGGAAATGTGGTGATACTACGCGAAAAAGCCCTCTATCTCTCCTTTCTGTAGCATATGTCATTTAGTGCTACTATTGAAACGGAATTCTATAGGAGCACTAGATATTGCCCTTTAAAAGTACTTGCAACCAATCCGCGTCCGCACTCTGGTATCGAATCATCGAGTTTGCAGTCTTTAAAGTAGTGTGTTTACTGCATCAGCAGTTCCAGAAAGACCTGCCGAACGGCGAGGAGTATTTTTCCAAATATTCGGTGAACAATTACAGAAATTCGAGGCTAGCGCTTTGTTCTCGGAAGTCTCACTAAAAGTTAGTCTGCCATTCCCCCTTTCTGAAGGTCTTCCGAACAGCCGTTTGACTAGAGTTACTCGCCGCACTGGTGCTCCTTCACGGCGGTGTTGGTGCTCGAATCAGAAGCAGGCGGGCCCCATTTCATTTCAATTCGGACAACATACAGGATCTAGCTTGTGCATCGTTATTTTTTTTTAGCATTTTACTGCAGCACTTCGCTCTCTGTGGCGCTCCTCTTAATGCGTTCACCGCTTTGCTTTTCCCCGTTAACTATGCAACATCACATTTATGTACATTTATGTGCGCGTAGTGTATTTAGCAACTTTTTTCCTTTCTGGAAAAAAGTACGTATTCAAAGTACCAAAAGACAAGCATCAATCAAAGGCTAAGAAGCTATGGCATGGCGCTCGGCTTTGGTTGTATATAGCGAGTGTTCGGGCAAATGACGTACACCTGAGAGCAAGGCCCACTCACGTGTGTTCCATTTCCTCGCTCCGACCTCCTTTCTTTCCATATATTGTTGTTTAAGCATAGCAAATAGCAGTAATCGCCAGTCTATGTATGGCATGACGAACAGAAAACTGTAAATTTTGACCATCCAAAATCAGGCAGTTTATAGGCAGGCCTACAATGCGTAAGAAAAAAAGGAAATTCATACACACGTCCGCAGAGATGACCAGTACAATATTTACAGATGCGAATACGTATACTCCTTATTAGTGACGATCTTTGCGCCAGTGAAAAATCACGGAACTCCTGCGTAGTGACGAGAAACAACCACAAAAACGATTCTAAGTATACTGCATACGCATAATCAGTCTCTAGTTCAAGTTTCATAGCATGCAATGCCTCTCCGGAAGGTGTCCGACCGGGTTCAATGCCTCCGTGACCTGTGGCTGGCTTGCACCTCATTCATGACACTGCTAAGAATGATCCGCAAAATATAGTCAACACTCTCGCTTGCGTCGGCTCCACCTCTGATAGCAAGCAAATAAATGAGTCGATGTGCAATCGCTGCACATTGCACACTTAATAACGCATAGGCTCGAACAAAAGCACAATGAAGAGGGCCCAACACAAACGCTGGATGGTAGCCATCAAGTCGCCGCCATCACGTAAATCACCGGTTGACAATCCGAGAACAGCAGTCTCTTAGAATTCCAATGATTTCCTTTTCTGGAATTATGATGCAGGATTAAGGCACGACATGCAGCCGGCAAAGTTCGCAGATGCCCACTATGACAATAATATGCCCCTCCCCGTTGTCACGTATGATGGAGACTTTCTTTCGCAACTGCGATATCAGCCAGGTCTGCCAGCTCTGTCAGCTAGACTGCAAGCGCCCTCCCTGCAACTCCACTGAACCTTCTCTGCACTAAAATAGCTGAAGTCTTATTTGAGCAGCTGTTAATTTCAAGACTTTAAAAGAATAAACAATAACTTGACACCCGGTCTTCAGAAATCGGTGCTTCAAGGTACATATCAAACAGTGCAAGGAACGTTAGGTTAAGTGTAAAAGATCCCAAGAGGAGTGTTTTAAAGGCAAACGAGGCATTATTAAATAATTTTGCTTACGTTTTACAAGACAAACAATGTTCAAAAACCCTGAGGACAGGCATCGGGTACAGTTTATTGAAGCAAGGCACTGGAGGTTTTGAGAACTGGCTTCGAAAAACAGCCACGCTTATTTTCATGGATGTTGTAGCGATGTGTAAAGATCTAGCAGACAAAGGCAGTCCTGTCTGCATTTTTGTTCGGCCTCGTCGTTTCGCGCTGCGCTTCTAAAATCATACAATCAGGCCAACAAGCCCAATCCGCAAGTATACGTGAAATCCCGTCCGCAATCGGGTAATCGTACGACTGTTTGCTTAAACTAAAGCTTCCAATCTTATTTCAAAGGCTATCCAACACTCTATTATTACCCAGTCCTGAGAACGGCGCTAGTAGCGCGGTTATTCCTAGCTCGATTCGTGTGGCGGGAAGGTCTTCGTCGTGTTCGAGCTCACCCAAGTTAAATCTTTAATTACAGGCTACGCGTCAAAGAAAAACATGAGAAGAGTCCTCAGCCGCCCAAAGCTCTATACATCATGCTGCTACTGCTGCTGTAGCGGCCTCACTCACCCCTTGTTGATGCGATTCTTACTCTCCCTCAGTCTTTCCTGTCCCTTTCATTCCTTTATAACTCGATTCCTTATTGGACTGTACTAAGTGGGACCACAACGGGTATAGCGCTGCTCCCTTTCCTATAATTACTTTGTCTCGAAAGGAAGGGCGCCTATGGGTGTAGGAAGCCAATTCAGTGGTCTTCTACTTCTTATTCCCCCCCCCCCCCCCCCCCCCCCCCGTGGTCTCGTCTCATATGCATTTATAGTATCCGACATGTTTTCTTCGCGCGGTTTCCGCGTTGACATTGCTCCCTTTTCGAGAACCGCAAGCTAATAGATATTTTTTTGCTGTTGAATGCATGCCTCAGTGCGCCACTTCATTCCCTTGAAGCAAAAAAAAAGAAGCTCCGCGTAATAAATTCTTTTGTGCGTGGTTTCAAGGAGTTAAGAATTTCAGCAGCCATTCGAGAAGGAGCCGCGGCTTTTTTTCAAAAACGTACTGCATTATACCATACACATACACGCACATACGAACAAAAAAAAAAGAATTTTTCAATTCCAGCTCCTTCTGTACGTGCCCGAAGTGCTGGAAGGACCAAGTCCGTGACTGTCTAGTAATTACTTGACAGAGCCGGAAACAGTTTCCTTGTTTGCGCTTGGCCTTCTTTTGTGTCGCCCTTGAAATCCGCGACGCAGCGAAAACAGCTCTTTGCTCGAATATCTTGGCCAGCTCGCGCTAATATAGAGCCCGCAGAAATACCGTGGGGAGTGAATGAACATGACACTGCCACAGCTGCGCCTGAGATTCGAGTGGCCTGGAGTCTGCTTGACCCAGTCTCTCTCGGGCCTTTAATCGCGTTCGAGGCCGCGTAGTGAGACCTGCATTGGATGAATTTGGAGCAGGCTGTGCCCGAGCCCCCAAATGAAAATGAACGCTTCAGACGGTACACACGTGTTATCCAGTGTCCAGCAGTATACCGCTGGTCGATTGCCGTCGACAAAAACCGAAGCTCATAGTTTTTTCTTTATCTTTCATTATTTGTAGACCACAATAAATTCTGGTATCGTACTTTCTAACAAACCTGCCCTACGGTGAAATGCATCCTCCGCTACGGATATCTTGTTTTGTTTTGTTTTTTCCTCGCCCTTTCGCGGAAGGCAAGCGAACGAGACGAAGTGAACCCATTACTCTTCCGACCGATTCCCGGGCGGCGCTCCTGCGGTTGAGCCAGCTGCCGGAGGACGGCACGTCGGCGACAAGAAACACTCATAAATATAAGCTGGCATCCGAGTTGGCACCTGCGGCTGTTTTGCTTAATCCGCGCATAAAACGGCGAAGCGGGCACACAGAAAAAAAAAATCTACATATATAAGGATGCACCAAGAAGTCGCGACGAGAGACGCACGCTCCGTGCCCTGCGGTCAGGCACTAAAACAGACTTCTCATTGAGAGGTGCTCTGGGGCAAAATTGCTTTGTTTCTTTTTTCCCCCCTTTGCTTCGTGCCGCCTCGTAAACAAATCAGCCCGACATGTTCCGCGCACGGAGAGTCTCCAAAGGGTTGTTGCCGGTTCTCCCTTCCTCCTTCCCTCGTACTCTGTTCCGCTAGCAAAAAAAATGAAGTCGTCTCTGTCTAAACTTCCGCACAAATGCGGGACAGCTGGGACTCGAAATCACGAATTAATTGCGCAGCCGAGTCTGGCAGTGCTTGCTGCTGCTTTCAACTTACGCCTCCTCATCGCCAATGAGAATAATTATTCCCGTCCCCGTGGCAAAGTTGTAGCCGGGAGCAGGATCTATATACAGGCATTTCATTTGGACAAAGTGCCGCAGCATCATTTGCGAGCTGTAATGGGCTCCATATATGTTAGAAAGAAGACGGAACGCAAGCACAAGCACTGCTAACAGCCTGTGTTGTCTGAAATGAGGACGATGTCGCTACTGTTGCGTTCTGCATACAAGTTGAGCTCATCTTTTTTATTCGAGGAGGCTTTTCCCGTTAATTTAGCTAATTTCGACGCCAAGGTCCTTTTCTAGGCCTGTCTTTATCAACGTGCTGCGTAGGGCCGACTCGTTCGGGTAAATTGCCAGTGTGGATCTACGCAACAGAACATTGTCATCCTACAACCCATAGTTTCATTCTAATAGAATATACAGCCATACCTGGCGCCGTAATCCCCTTCTTACTGAGGAGCACGGGGAATAGCACGGAACAGTACGCTGATCGTATTCCAGTCAGCTTGGAACAGCTTCTTATCTCTTTCTAATATATTGTGTTGCTTTCGTGCTCTCCAGCCTTCATTTCGTGCGCAAGTGAGTCGACTCATTGTACGATTTCTCTGCTTGTCTTGTATGTAGGCGTACAACAATTAGAGATCAATCTTCGTGTGTCCTTATGTTCCCTCATGAGTTTATCCGTGGCTAAGTATTTACGAAATAAAAACAGCGCAGTAACTCAGGACGAGAAAGAACACGACGCACAACGCCCTGACTATACTATATAGCAACTCCCGTGCCGTCGTGTTCTTTCCAGTCCCGTGTTTCTGCACTGTTCTTCCTCCTTGAATATGATGTCCAACTTGCCAGAGTCTCCGCATTAACACACGGTGCGATGCATCGGTGTGATCCATCAATCCATCGGTTACCATCGGTGCGATTTGTTTGCTTTTTTTTTTTAAAGGAAAAAGTCGTGTTTAAAGTTTTGCAAAAAGGTAGCAGCACTCGCAAATGAGGAATGCTCGCAAAGGAACATGTTACATTCGCTAAGCTGAAAAGGGGGCACACACGAGGGCTAGCTTAATGCTGGCTCTTATTCAATTATGCGCGTAACGCAGAATATAGGAAATGGCGCGCCAGCTAGCCCTAATCGCCTTACTGTATACTCTATGATGACGTATTTGGACCTCCGAGACTCAGTATAAAAAGCTACAAGGACGTTTCAGTTTCTGCATTAGAACTCAATTACGATTCAAGGATTTCAATGCCAGATTTTCCCCTTTTAGAGTGAAATAATGTTTTTGCCGAGCCTGCGCCCGGCAGGACGCGCCGTTTCTTTTTATCTTACTGCATTCAATCCTTATAAAGCGCCGCGGTGACAGGTCGATAGTGGGAACAACAACCGCTCGGAGGATGTTAAACCAATGTACTTCTAATTGAACCTGAAGATAATTTGAATGTAATCGCCTAATTACCACTATCATGGCTAACGGTGGGATGTATACGCACTATGAGACGCAAAAGGGTTTCATACCAAGCGAGCTTCGGATAAACTGCATTGTAGCACCACTTTGCAGGAGAGTCTGCTGTTGAGGCGGGTGGCGAAGTTATCGTTGTTATCTGCATGTCAACGGTCTCGTTTCAATCCGTGGCGCTCCAACTTGGCGGAAACGCCGAAAAGCGTCACGCGAAAGCATGTCATGCGAAAAGCTGGTTACGCGAAAGCATGTGGTATTCATCACGTTTGCTCCCGAGCGGGTTTTGTTGAAGCCGAATGAAATGTGAATAAAATTACTGCGAGTGAAAGCGAAAACGTTCAAATAATGAACCACGAGGAAGAAATACCAAATGTGGTTCGGGCCGCGGTGGTCGAATTTCGATGAAGGCGAAATTCTAGAGGCCGTGTATTGTGCGATGTCAGTGCACGTTAAAGAATCCCAGGTGGTCATAAACCAAAACAAATGTGGTTCAGTTTAGCTATCGAACAGCGGTTATTGCACTTTGTAAATTATTATTAACCACGCAAGTAATTTATCTCCCTCAATCATGTTCTTATCATTTTTCTGCTCGCGTCTGTCTTTGTTCCTATCACCTACCTTCTCTGCGGCACTTATCTGTGGCTGGAAAGCATAGTTTCTGCTGCAGTCACGCGCTGTTTGTACCTTCAAATATGAGTTCGCGAAAGCTCTTCATTTGACGCACTACTTAGTTCAAGACACTCGAGTTGTATGACGCTGAACGAAGCTGTTTTCTCGGTGACTGTGTCGCGGTGATATGCTATTCTCTTGCCATTTCAGTATGAATAATAGAGGCTCAGCAGTGAGCGTGAGCTTGCTTAATTCCTCGGCATTTCTGCACCGCAGTAGCGGCTAAATGATGGTCATTTGTCGCGGAACTCGGGTAGAATGTTGCAATACTCAAAACATTAATACTTAAAAGCAGCGTATTTCATCGCCGTGTGCTTATTACAGCGCCGTGAAAAAGTGTACCACTCCTCCCTTCTTACCGATCAGTGGACGCGGATTGGAAACGCTCTTCTTGATTTCGAGAAGCTGTCTCAACTGTGTGCTTCGCTACGATGTGTCTGGGATTACCTTTGATGAGAGTTCATTTTTCCAGGAAAACTAGTTCATCGGCGCGCAGAAACGACGGGTGGCTTTTGTTTTCGAGTGAACGAAGAGTTGTAGATAGTGCACTCCTCGCAAGAAATGGCCATTCTTGTGCAATATCGGGCTATATATTGCTGCTTCTAAGTACAGACAGAGAAGCGACGCGCAGCGTTGTATCAGAGTGCCGAGCAACGGCAGATTGGCGCCGTTCATTAGAGACGCTTCTTAGCAAGTATCGAAATCAGAAACGGTTACGCCTTCTGCCAGATGTCTTTCCTGACAAGTAACGTCACATTCACTGCTACTGCGTTGCATGATACTACGTCCTACTAGATATTACATCTGTTTTCTCGCTTATTGTCTCACCCCCCCCCCCCCCTTTCTTTTTTTCATCTATTCCCAGGGAAAGTACATTGAGGGGCATTCGGTATATTTGCGGGTATTCCCAGTAAGATAAGAGGAGAATGTTTGCCAACGCTTAAGGTCGCAGACGTCAATCGTGTGATCCATCGGTTGTCTGGACATTGGTCCTGACTTTTATGTCACTAGCAGGCAAGCGTCAAGGGCTTTCCGGCGCAGGCTTGCCACAGATGTTGTCACAGATGTAGAAGGCTGCCCTTCTACTATTTCATTGCTTGCCTGCGTGTGGTGGCAGCGGGATGGGCGCTATTCTTGGGCGGCCCACTGCTACCAATGCGAGCGCAGCTCATCGAGCCAGGAGGCGGCATACGTCACGCTCCTTAAGGTCTGCCGCAGCATCCTGCTGCTCTTCAGCTCACCGCGCACTGCTCTTCGAAAACAGCGCGCGCTACGCGGTCCGTTTACTTTTCCAGTCGCACTCGGGACCAAATCCGATGCCGCAGCCCGGGCGCAAAAGGAGCGCCAAGACGAGCAGCCGTAGACAGCGTCTGGCTTCAAAAGCAGACCGCCGAGCTGGCGCGCCTTTTCGGCCGACTGTTTGCTCTGAACGGCTCGCTCGGGGCGGGGGGGCACACAGAAAGGGCCGTTCGTTTTGTCGTGCCACAGATCGATTGCCCGATTCCGCTCTTGGAGGCACGGCTCTCTTCTGTATTAACATTCATAATGGTGTCCGTGTACGGAGCCAAGGGAGACAACCAGGGAAGAAAAAGGCGGGAAGTGGGGAGCGCGCAGCCAGTCGCCGCCAACGCGGGTGCCAAAAATTGGTGCGCCCCCACCAGGTGCGCGCGTGGGCGCGGGGGGCCCTGTTTGCGCGGCCCCGTGTCGGGCCGGCGCTTTATCTCGGGTGTCGGCCAGTTCGGCAACCCAGCCAGCCGTGATGTGATGACGTCGGGACTCTGTAAATGGAGCCTCCCCACTCATTGGAATTGCTTCCGCCGCGGCTCCCATTCAGCTGCTGAGCACAGCGGAACTTCAAACGAGTTCTTGCTTCTTCTCATTAGCAACTGGCCCGTTGGCTCGACGAGGACTCGTGGGAACGCCCGGGCGCCGACACAGTCCGCCCGGCGGCACTCGCTGCGTGCCAAGCCTTCGACAACTCGTTCACAGTTCTGCTTTAACCGCGAGCTGCGTTGTGCGATGACAAACGCGCTGCGCTCAGAAGCGTTTGCAGAAAAGCGACGTGACGGCGGGCAAGCTGACAGAGGCTTGTTCAAGAGCGCGCATGGCCGAGCTCGGCTTCCTCTAGCCGGAGTCAGCAGGTTGTTGCATGCATCGGCAAACCAGCTCGCGTACTTCTCATATCGTACAGGATCGCCCAATGACGCGTAAAATGTACTGTTGCTGTTTCTCTGCTCTTTTTCATCGCTACAACTAAGAAATCTTAATAAATGCGTCGCTCATGACGTCCAGCTGTGCAAGTAAAAACGTTGTGTGGTTTATAGGTTTTTCCTCAGAACTTCACAATTTCGTTGCCAGTAATATTCTTGGCCAGAGTAGCTTGCTTATAGTTTGCGAAAGAAAAATTTGCCAAGAAATTACCAAGAAATTATAGGATATCTTAAGTCACTATAACGTAAATATTAGCGTCTTGCTTATAGTTTACGAAAGAAAAATTTGCCAAGAAATTACCAAGAAATTATAGGATATCTTAAGTCACTATAACGTAAATATTAGCGTCGCCTCAAATATCAATATCTTCTCGATAGAACACGTAGTTTAACGGTTACACCAATAAGTAGGCAGCCATTTCTTAGACTAAGCTACTTGCTCTAGATAATTTTAATATTTTCGTACCTTCATGCGTTACCTTTACTGTATCTGTTGGATGCGACATGAGCGAATGACCGTACTTAAATTTTTTTTTTGCCCTTCAGCGAAAAACGTCAGGGAGTAATGAAAGCCGCCAGTATCTCTCCTATCGGGGTAAAATGGCACATACTGCATCTCATACAGTGTGTTTGCGCTAAAGTTCGAAATAAAACCCCAGTTGATTTAAGGCTTGGACAGAATTTCCTCGAGGAGTATAAAAACTATTGTCCAATATTCAATGCCAAACCATGTACTCGTTATTAAAGGCAATTTGTATTTTTACATGCTACTCCTCCATACCGTGATCTGTTCCTCCTCGGAACACCATGTTGTATTCTTGCTCTTACTTAGTATACGATGTGTCCTCTGTGAACTGTGTTCCGCTACCTGCATCTGTAAATAGTATTTCTATTGTTTGTATTGATGTCTATCCCTACACATTTGTTAAAGGGCAGGCCCGTATTTGTTTCTTTCATAAAGATTGCCTGTATCTGTGCACTTTTATGTGTTGGACGTCTCCTAGCTGCAGATCCAAGAACTGTTTTGTAATTTTTTTATTGCTTGAATGATGCCACTAAACTACAATGGATTATAAATTGTATTCAAGTTATAGCGCCAATGAACTGCTTATTTTGTAGCCATTGAAATTTAAGCCGTTGAAAGCGTAAAGTAGTTTCTAGTCGCTTATTTTTAATACTTCCTTGGCGCCAACATATGACTTGATATCACACAAAACCTACCCTGTGCTGAAGGCATTTTTTCAGAAAGAAGAAACAAGCCTCTTTCTCAAATGACTTATATCTGTATTGTTCGTTGCTTTATTAATTGCTGAACTGTTTTCGCTTATTTTGATTGACAGCATCTCAAACCACTTTTGACACTTTCATCCTTTCCGAAAAGGCATTCGGACTATTGCCGGACGGCGCTACACGCCCATTACCTAAAATTTACGATTAAATTGCCAGTTTTGCATGTTGACCTGACACTTGGTGACATTTATGTCATGTAAGGTTACCCCCTCTGTACCCTATAATTCTCTTTTCACTCCTAGAAATTAAGACGAGCAGTACGTCATGCAGTAACCAGGTCGGCTTCCAAGTACATACGGCTGCGCTAACTCACATACCACGAAGACAAAACTATCCTTTTTATACCACCCCTGAAACTTTATTAACAAATACAATGATAGTCAGCATTCTCTAGCATGTCCAACATTCTTGAACAAAAATTTTTAATACTGGAAAATTGTAAGCTACTGTCATGGAAATATTCATGCTAGGTCCATTCCTGCGATGCAGCAAAGTGTTTTTTTTTTTTAGTTTGTCCATCGCTTGCATAGAGCAGGTAAGACTGCCATAGAAAACAATAGGGAACGCTTTGGAAGTTCTCAAAAACGTTAACAGCAAAACAATCGTGGCCTTTTGACCGGAGATCTGCGGGTATATTGACTGTTATAGTGAAATCTTACATTATATGAAAAAATTGTGTTCATACACGGTTTCCCGCTCAAAAATGCTTTTGCCCAGAATGGTAGCCACGCTTTTAAATCAAATTTGTTCGCATAACAAAAAAAAGGCGTATATATACATACACAGCTTTCCACGGTTCCGTTCTACTAACTTTTTGAAGGCAAGGCATAACATTTTGCGGCTGTGTTCTCGTCAAATACCGGCAAACAAACCCCGGCAATAAACCTTCCTATGCTCGATTCAGGCTGCTCTTGGTGGTGAGAATTCATCGTGTACTGGACGCGCCAACGTGTTATCACCTCTTCTACTCGGTACATTCTGAACGCTGAATAGTTCATGTTATCTGCATTGTTCTTTTTTTGTCAGTCTGTATTTGACATCATGAACGCTCACAAGCGTAATCTGACGTTTGAGACTCAGGGATATGCGCGATAACCTTAATAAAAACTGTCAGTACAGCGAATTCCTTTCTTTTTTCTTTTTTCCCACCAGGAAGTTGGAAAGTGCTCATGACTGCGCATGAGAGGTTGGTGATACGCCTTGCATTATGCTACACCCGCTGTTATATCAGCGAAAGGTACCTACTGATAGATAGTAGGTACTGAAAGGTACCTACTACCTACCTACTAAATATGATTCCAAACGCTTTCCAACTAGCCCAAGTTTCCGCCTTAAAAAGGTACCTACGTATACATTGCCGGCCACGTGATGGCTTGTCGATATATGAGCCAAACTGAAATTCCTTCATGCCGCACACCGCAGCCCGCAGACAACAGGCGCTAAGAACTATATGCCGCATGCGGAAGCGGTGCTCGCTAGTTGTTTTGTAAGTAACGGAAGAGTTTCTAAGTTGAGCATGTTTATATTGTTCAGAGTAGTATGTGCCACCGGAGACAACCATAACTGAACCCCCCCCCCCCCCCTTTCCTTCAAAGTTTAGCTACTTTCATCTCTGATAGTACGTATACAGGCTGACTTAGCGCTCGTTGAGGGGCGCAACTTGGCTCCTATCATATCATCTCATCATTTTTACGTGAAAAAAAAATTGTTTCAGCCCTTTTCCAGCTTGACTACGTTTACCTGTACCTTAATATTGTTCTGGCTTGTGACTGCGTCCCCAAGGAGTCTTTGTCGCATACATGCAGTTTCCATCGCTGCCCTTTTGGAATTCTTTCTGTGTACCACATCACATAGCATGTAAACGCCAGCGGTGTCGCCTGGCTTTAACTGTAAAGACCTCTCGCTAGTCTCAGCAAAAGCTCTGCCACTCTGAGTGCACATTTTTTTTTTTTATGCCTGAGTCTGCAGAGTTTAAAACATGCACTGGTAGCTCAAGTGCTTTTAATTTGTATTTGTTCTGCTCGCGCTCGTGTCACTGAGCTCCTCAAAACCGAAACTGCTTCAGTGTCTCACTTTTATAGTTCAAACGACTGCCATGTTTCCTACTGACACTGTGGCTGCATTCCTGAATATTCCTATCATATGCACGCTTCTCCCTGTTCCATAAGGGCTACCAACTGCCGTGAATAGGATATTTGAAGTTTAGGGTCTGGCTTTTGATTGCAGGAAAGAAGTTCATGTTGCGTAAAAATCTCACCTCGGCTATAGTCTATGGCAATCTCCCGAAGAAACGCTACAGATACGTTATAGATAACAGCCGGAAGTAGTTGTAAGCAGAAGTACTTTTAAAAGTACGGTTTTAGATTGATAATTTTCGGAAGTTAAAACTCTCGGTTAACTAAAGAACTCGATAAGACAGGAAAGGTGTCTCGGCAAATATATGTGAACTACTTCATGTAGTTTTTCAGCATGAATAAAGGGTGTCTTAGTGTTAGTCGCAATAAAGAACGCAAATAGCTGCCTAGGAACTTTCATTTCCTCAGCCGCTCCTGAGGTCCTCAGGTGAGCTGCTGTGTTTTGAGTATACTATAATGAAAAGGCTGATATATTATCGCCTTCAGGTTTATCTGCTCTATGCTTAGAATAACTCTGATACCACGTTTGGTCGCAGCGCTTAGACGTCGTAAGCCACTGAGTTGCTATACTATACTTTCCGAAATATTATGAACAGCACCACGCGAGGCAACGATAAGGTGATATTTCCGCCGCTGGTGCTAGTTGAGAAGGGGTAGCGCAGATGGCAACGGCGTAGTCAGGCGTCTGCCCATGTGCAAAGCAGCGTTTTCTCCTGCCATAGCCCTGGCTGTGGAACGACAAAAGGCATAAAAACAGCTTTCAAGGATGGTGACTTTAATTTAAAGTAGACGCATGTCACACACAAAAAAGAATGTACGGGTGGACAGTAAAACTGAGAAGTTTAGTAATTGTTTCCAAACGACCGAGCCAATTCTGTCGACGATTAGAACACTGTGGAGTTAACAGCGCAGAACGTAGACGGGTACACGAGACGAAGGAACAAGCGCTGACTCTCTACAACGTTAATATGAAAGATATAGAGGCTTGTGATACCATCTGTACGAAGGCATAAAAGGTGTCACAGACATGCGGCTGTAAACATCACATTCACGCGTGCTCTGCCTTCATACATAAGGTTATAAGAAGCCCCTGTATCTTTCAAATAAACGTTATTAGAAGTCAGCGCTTGTTGTGTCTTAGTCTCGTGTCCCCGTCTACGTTCTGCGCTGTTAACTTCAGCATGTAATACCAGCAAGCCCAAGCTGCTTTTCTGGGTTAGAGCACGTGACTGCGAGACCGATTTAGCACATATTACAGTGCTCAGCGCCCTAACTAAGAAGAGTATCCTTTGATCGGACCCTGGATCCTCGCTTAGTCCTATAAACAGCGTTAGAAAAATGGCATCGCATATCTACAGGCTCGGTATCAACTTCTCTCCATAAATTACAGGACAGCCACCGTTAACTTTCCCCGGGATGAAACCCTCTGGCCGAAGTTCATTGAGACAAAATTGAAGTGGTTCTGCTGAAAGAATTTAAGAAAAAAAAAAACATTGCCGGCCATATACGTGATGCGTAGGTTACAATGATAGCTGTGAGAAATTTCCTGAACACTTGCTGTTCGCCTGAGTTTACTTGCGCATTCTAGGTAGGGTCATACCTACTGCCAGTCGCATCTTTTGAATCAGTCTCAGCCAGATGCGTAGGGTAGAATTCGGCCGCGTTTACTCTTCAGCTTTACAAACGCTTTCGGCTGGTCAAATGTTTAGGGGAATCCCCCAAGGTGGAGTAGATTTGTAATAAGGGAGTAATTACTCATTGGCATCCACCCGAGCGCAGCCATACGGCTACAAAGGAAAGCTATACAGCTTTCTCAGAAACTTCGTAGTTAAAGAAAAATTCGTCCTGGTCCGGGGTTCGAACCCGGGACCACCGCTTCACCGGAGCAGTCGCTCTACCAATTGAGCTAACCAGGACGGCAAGCTTATGGTAGGGCGAGAGCGAATTGATCAATAACTCGAAGTGGGAACTGTGTTGGTCAAATGTTTAGGGGAATCGCCCAAGGTGGAGTAGATTTGTAATAAGGGAGTAATTACTCATTGGCATCCACCCGAGCGCAGCCATACGGCTACAAAGGAAAGCTATACAGCTTTCTCAGAAACTTCGTAGTTAAATAAAAATTCGTCCTGGTGCGGGGTTCGAACCCAGCACCACCGCTTCACCGGAGCAGTCGCTCTACCAACTGAGCTAACCAGGACGGCAAGCTTATGGTAGGGCGAGAGCGAATTGATCAATAACTCGAAGTGGGAACTGTGTTGGTCAAATGTTTAGGGGAATCCCCCAAGGTGGAGTAGATTTGTAATAAGGGAGTAATTACTCATTGGCATCCACCCGAGCGCAGCCATACGGCTACGAAGGAAAGCTATACAGCTTTCTCAGAAACTTCGTAGTTAAAGAAAAATTCGTCCTGGTCCGGGGTTCGAACCCAGGACCACCGCTTCACCGGAGCAGTCGCTCTACCAATTGAGCTAACCAGGACGGCAAGCTTATGGTAGGGCGAGAGCGAATTGATCAATAACCTTTGTAGCCGTATGGCTGCGCTCGGGTGGATGCCAATGAGTAATTACTCCCTTATTACAAATCTACTTCACCTTGGGGGATTCCCCTAAACATTTGACCAACACAGTTCCCACTTCGAGTTATTGATCAATTCGCTCTCGCCCTACCATAAGCTCGCCGTCCTGGTTAGCTTAATTGGTAGAGCGACTGCTCCAGTGAAGCGGTGGTCCTGGGTTCGAACCGCGGACCAGGACGAATTTTTCTTTAACTACGAAGTTTCTGAGAAAGCTGTATAGCTTTCCTTTGTAGCCGTATGGCTGCGCTGGGGTGGATGACAATGAGTAATTACTCCCTTATTACAAATCTACTCCACCTTGGGGGATTCCCCTAAACATTTGACCAACACAGTTCCCACTTCGAGTTATTGATCAATTCGCTCTCGCCCTACCATAAGCTTGCCGTCCTGGTTAGCTCAATTGGTAGAGCGACTGCTCCGGTGAAGCGGTCGTCCTGGGTTCGAACCCCGGACCAGGACGAATTTTTCTTTAACTACGAAGTTTCTGAGAAATCTGTATAGCTTTCCTTTGTAGCCGTATGGCTGCGCTCGGGTGGATGCCAATGAGTAATTACTCCCTTATTACAAACGCTTTCGGCCCTTTCTCGTTCATAACTCCATTGTCGAGCATTTCTCTTCTGTTCTCTGGCGTCAAACCTGCGTCTCATTTCCGATTCTGAAGACACTTGATTGTTTTCGAATCATTCAAAGTCACTCAGCGGTTGCCAACACTACTGTCGAGCAGATAGACGTGGTTCGTGCATACAGGTACCGGTTAGAGGCATCGTTTGCAGCGTGGCGGCAATGGCCGAGCGGCCTAAGGTATCAGCCTAGGAGGCCGATGTGGGCTCGAATTCGGTTCGGGGCACGGGGAAAGCTAATTTCTACTCTACTAAAGACCATCGTATCCGTCCATGTTGTTTTAAATATTGTAACCGAACATAATATCGTGGCCGGTTTCTCTGCATTCTCAGTATTCATGTATGAAATGCGCTCTCGGGCACTTCTTCCTTTTTGTTCAGTCTCCATTCCTTGTTCCTCTGCTCGCGCAGCGGCCGCTATGAGGCGCTTCAGTTTTGAAGTGTTTGTACTGTAGCATCACGAAGCGTACAGCCCAACCGAAGACTCAAATGCGGAACAAAAAACAGGAGACGATACACAGCGCTCTCAGGACAATACCCCACAAAAAATTCTAAGGAAGATTACTATACTCCCTAATGTGAAATTTGTCCGCAGCTCTGTAGGTTCTCAGGCTCTGTAGGCTCATTTTTTGCTTTGCTTTGCTTTGCTTGGTCGTCGGCAAGTCTGTCGACGATATTAGTCCGATAGTAGTATTAATTGATAAAGACGTCGATGCACAACGCACAGCGCGCGAGAATGTGTATTTCAGTCCGATAGCAGTATTAACTGAGGCAGACGACGATGTGCAATGCACAGCGGGAGAGGATGTTGCAGTTTAACACGAGGCGTGTTGGGCTGCGGTGATAGTCTAGTGCTTTCGTGCAGTGACCAGCGATGGTGATCTCTTCGCGGCACCGTGGGTTCGATTCGCAGTCGCGGCAATGTTCGTTTTTATTTATTTATTTATTATTTGTCTCCGCTACATCTACGGTGGCGACGCGGCTCAACCCACGAACTGGAGCCTAAGGGCTGCGCTCTGAAAGGCCTGACGAACAGAAATAAACTACGATAAGATGTTTTTGGGGGCTAGTTGGTTCGGAAACATCATGAAGCGCACAGCTCGTGCTCTTCGTCTCTCACTGAGCGTCTTCGGTCTCACTGTGTGCGAACCAACTAGCCCACCGAAATGTCTGAACGACGCTGTGTAGACCGTACAACTCTCGCTGCAAGGAAAAAAAAAACGGTAGGCAGCACCTCTCAGTGCTCCACCTCTGGGGACAATCTAATGAGATAACGTTTACGGACTTATCGTTGGGCTTCACCATCAGCCTGACTACGCCCACTGAATGGCAAAGGCCTGTCCATATCTCTCCAATTAACCCTGTTCTGTGCCAGCTGCGGCCTCCCTATCCCTGCAAATTTCTTAATCTCATCCGCCTATCTAACTTTCTGCCGCCACCGCCTGCGCTTGCCTTCTCTTGAAATCCCGTCGATTACCCTCCATCGGTTATCTTGCCTTCGTATTACATGCCCTGCGCAAGCCCATATCTTCCCCTTGATTTTGACTAGGATGTCATTAGCCAGAGTATGTTCCCTGACCCACTCTGCCCTCTTCCTGTCTCTTAACGTTACACTTGTAATTTTCCTTTGTATAGCTCGTTGCGTTGTTCTTAAGTTCAGCCCTTTTCGTAATCAGCCAAATTTCTGCCCCATAGCTGTCGTATACTTTTCTCTAGAGGGATGTTGACAAACTTCCATTCATGATCTGAGAGAATCTGCCAAATGCACTCCACCCCATTCTTATTCTAGTTATTTTGCTCTCATGATTCGGATTTGTAGTCACTACGTGCCTTACGTAAACGTATTTCCTTACTATTTCCAGAACATAGCTACCAATTGTAAACTGCTGTTGCCTTCCGAGACTGTTGAATATTACTTTAGTTTTCTCTATATTAATTTTTAGACACACCATTCTGCTCTGCCTGTCTAAGTCACTGATCATGCTTTGCAGTTCATCTCCCGCGTGACTTAGCAAGGCAATGCCATCAGCGAATCGCAGATTACTAAGACGTTCTCCATTAACCCTGATCCCCAACTGTTCCCAATCAAAGTCTCTGAATACCTCCTGTAAACAGGCGGTGAAGAGCATTGGCGAGACCGTGTCTCTCTGCCTGACGCCCTTCCTTAATTGAATTTTAATGCTGACTTTATGGAGGATTATGATAGCTGTGTAGCCGTTGTCGATATTTTCCAGCATTTTAAAATAAGGCTCTTCTACACCCTGATTTCGCAATGCTTGCATGACTGCGGAGGTTTCGACTGAGCCAAATGCTTTCTCGTAATCTATGAAGGCTACATATAGGGGTTGGTTATATCCTGCACATTTATCTTTCTCCTAATTGATAGTGTGAATATGGTCTACTCTCGAGTACCTTTCACAAAAGCTGCCTGATCATTTAGTTAATTGAAGCCTAAGGCTCTCCTGACTCAATTAGCGATTGCCTTAGTAAATAATTTATAGGCAACAAACAGTAAACTGATCGGTCTCTAATTTTCGAAGTCCTTGACGTCTCCTTCCTTAAGGATTAAGATGGTGCCAGCGTTCTTCCAAGCTTCTGGTACGCTCAAGGTCATACGGCATTGCGTATACAGGGTGACTAGTTTTAATTGCACAATCTCCCCTTCGTCCTTCAACAAATCTGTGGTTACCTGATCCTACCAGCTGTTTTACCCCTTTCGATTGCTGCCTGGGCTTTCTTTACTTCCTCTTTTGTTACTGGCGGGATGCCACATTGCTGTGTTACAGTGCATATCTCATTCACATCCTGATTACATTGGCTACAGTATAGATTGCGTAGACCTTCCGGCTACTTTAACTCTTATTCATATATTGCTAATCACTTTGCTCTCTTTGTCTCAGTGCATACATCGGGTTTTTGCCTATGTCTAGTCTCCTCTTCACATCCATAGGGCTGCCTCCGTTCTTTAGAGCATGCTCGATTCTCTCAATATTAAACTTCCTTATGTCGGCTATCTTGCGCTTATTGATTAACTTTGATAGCTCCTCCAGTTCTATTCTGTCTGTGGGGTTCGGTGCTGCCATGCTTTGGCTTTTCCTAATCAAATCTCTTGTCTCCTGAGAGATCCTGGCGGTATCCTGTCGAACCATCCTACCGCCTACTTCTACCCCGCACTCCGTACTGATAACTGTGAGATGATCGCTCATTGCTCGAGTGTTAAGGTCATTCTCCTGAGTTGAATGCGAATGTCTGTCCTGAAGCGATATCCTGAATTCCTCTACTTTCCCTTATTGCTAACTCGCTAATATCCTTCCGCTTCACTAGGTTCTTTCTTTCCCTCTTCAAGTCTAGGCTAACTTGAGAGCTCACCATCCTGTAGTAGGTACAACGCACCTTTCTGAGGACCTCCACATCCTGCACGATGTCATGAAAGGGTTATCGCACAGTATGAAGTCTATTTCATTTTTAGTAGCGTGTCGAAAGTAAAAACCGAGAGTAAGCGAGCTGCTGTTTTTTTTCGGGAACGTAAGCAGTGTTCGACAGCCAGCGCTTGCATTGAGATGTAGCAAGGGAACGGGGAGAGAATGCCAGCGGAGTTTCGTTGCAGCCGAAATTGTCCCTATTGGTCCGTTGCACAAGCTGTCTTCGTGCGCCTGGCGTCTCAGTTATGAAGTCAGGCAGGCGTCGCATGTAGGAGCCTCAATAGCGGCTAGGTTTGATGCCCCATCACCTTCTACCGTTATCGGCCGTACCTAGCTAGCGTTCCGTTTTCCGGGCAACTGCATGTGCATTGTCTGCAGCAACGGAAGCACGTTTACTAGCCATATACCTACGCAATCGTTCAGCGATCCGTTCTAGGGAGTGGCGTCAGCAACACCAAGCATCTTCGAAGGCACTATGATGCAAGCCGCGGTACGAGGGACACACACAGACCGGGCTCGCCTGAACAGCCTCTCCGCGTGATTGCCTCGACGCCCACCGAATCGGTTCGATGAAAGCGAGCCTCCAGATTCGTCAGGGTGTTAAAAATTCTGCGGCCTTAAAAGGGCAACGCACTTTGAATTGGGCCGCCCGTGCCGACATCTGCGAACTTTCTGAACTAATGCCTCGACATAGATGAAGCAAGTAATTACTGAAATTCTAGTCTAGTGTGTGAAAAATGCTGTGATATAATAACTTTTTTTTATTTATGTCCTGGCAGTTTAGCTATATGAGTATTGAAATCACGGCGAATTTAGGCTCGTCGTGTTTTGCTAATATCCACACTGCCATGAGACCCTCAAGATTGCTCTAAGCTGTGCAGGAATAGCATTTAAGTGCAAACAGCAGCTTTTTTTTGTCATTTGCAAACAGAAAAGAACAGCGTTAGGCATAACTCAAAGACAAAGAAGCGCTGCAAGCAGTAACTGCAGGTGACTGTCGCTAGGCGAGTACCCACCTCGGCAGCTCAGGGGTCATGGCGCCCGGTTGCTGAGTCGAGGGTTGGATGTCTGCCCCAGCGGCCTCGCTTCGAGGAGGCGAAGTGCAAAAGCGTCCGTGACTTGATATTCCTATGAGCGCTCAACAACCACAAATAGTCTAAGTTAATCCGCAATCCACAACTAGGGGCGTGCCTCACAGCCCGCAGCAGTGGTTTGGCATGTAGAAACCCATTAGCCAACCAAGCTAATTTATACGGCATCCTTCTTTCTAGCCCATGATTTATTTTATTCACTGTGCCTGCAATACCACTGTTTTAAGCAGCCGATGACGTAGGCTTTCAATAAAATGTACTATTTCATCTCTCAGCACCCATCCGGAATTAGAAGGCGCTCTGTCGAGTATCGAATATATTGATCCAGCTAGCAAAACCAGCGGTGTTCCCACAAAACGTTCTCAACAATTCCCATCGGGTAAAGTGGGGTTCGGGCCCAATTTAAAGAGCTTGGTAACTAGCTTAGCAGGGGGCTGTTCATTTGTGCACGTCACCCTAATGAACAATACGGGCAGGCGCACAACGCGTCCCATTGTTCACGCTTTCTGTAACAGGCAACGGATGCGACACCTGCAAAAGGAAAATAATAGTGTCAGTATTTTAAACGCAATATGCAACACTTCGCACTGCACCTTCCTCTGCCCGTTCGCCTTGCACGCCGCAGGACAACGCTACGGGCAAGTTCTGCTTAGGAAATAGGGGTGAAGGTAAAGTGAAAGTACACTCCTTAAGAATGAACGGCCGTCCAACACAGTACATATATAGGATTCGGTTATTCCGTAACTGTGCTCAGCAACGTGCGTCCGTTACAGTGAACAACGTTGCTTGGACCGACGTGTTGGAATATAACGCATATAGACCATCCGAGTCATGGAATGACTGAATTATTGATTAGAAAACCATAGGAAGACACCGCAGCCTAGCCATTGCGCTACTACCATACATGCCAGTTCTAAGCCAGTCGAAGCGAGCGAAGAGAGACGGAGCAGTTCACTAAACTTGCCACGGCGCGCGTCGATGCCATTGTGCTTGAAGGCGGGCGTTCCATGCAAGCCGGAGTCGCGGCGGCAGAGAGTGACTGTTCTTTTGCTTTTGTTTTGCAGCGACCCCGTGCCGGAAGCCAGAGATGAGCGAGTGAGAGGAGGCCCAGCTGCGCAATGCCAGCCCTCGGAGAAGCGAACGGCTCGTGGGACAGCCCGGCGTACAGCCTGCTGGAGCTGCTCTATGGCAGCAACGCGTCCTCCGTGGAGCTGGAGGTCCTGGGCAACGGGACGGTGCTGGACATCGTGCGCGACGCCAACCTCTCGCTGCTGGAGGAGAGCAACGCGAACACGACAGCAGCAACCGAAGAGTCGGTCCACGTCCAGCACGCGGCCCTCGGAGTGCTCCTGGGATTCTTTTGTTTCGCGACCGTGTTCGGTAACGTGCTCATCATGGTGTCCGTAGCCAAGGAGCAGTACCTGCACACCGTGACCAATTACTTTATCGCATCACTAGCGACGGCGGACTGTCTGGTGGGCGCCGTGGTCATGCCGTTTTCGGCTATCCACGAAATCATGAACAAATATTGGATTTTCGGCCAGGACCTGTGCGACGTCTGGCACTCCATAGACGTCCTGGCCAGCACCGCGTCCATCCTTAACCTCTGCGTCATATCGCTGGATCGCTATTGGGCCATCACCGATCCCATCAGCTACCCGTGCCGTATGACGCAGGCCAGGGCGACCACCCTGATCGCCGTCGTGTGGGTCTGTTCCGCGCTCATCTCATTTCCGGCCATCGCCTGGTGGCGCGCCGTGACCAAGCTGCCGCCCGCCGCTTTCCAGTGCGCCTTCACCGACGATGTAGGCTACCTGGTGTTCTCCTCGACCATATCCTTCTACGCGCCGCTAATGGTCATGGTGTTCACCTACTACCGCATCTACAAAGCCGCCGCCGAGCAGACGCGAAATCTCAAGCTCGGCTGCAAGCAGGTTCAGTCCTGCAACGGCGAAGAGTCCACCTCCGTGACGCTCAGGATCCACCGCGGAGGCATGCTGCAGACTGCCAACAACTACAAAGCCGTCTTTTCGACCTCGAACGAGACTTTCGACCGGAACAATGTGACCGGCACTTCCAGAAACGTCAAGAACTTCTCGCTCAGCCGCAAGCTGGCCAAGCTCGCCAAAGAGCGCAAAGCCGCCAAGACGCTCGCCATCGTCATGGGAGTGTTCATCCTGTGCTGGCTGCCGTTCTTCGTCACGAACATCCTGATGGGAATCTGCGGCGAGGCGTGCGTCATGCAACCAGACCTCGTGTTCTCCACAGTCACCTGGCTCGGATGGATCAATTCGGGCATGAACCCCGTAATCTACGCCTGCTGGAGCAGAGACTTTCGCCGGGCCTTCGCCAACGTGCTCTGTTGCTGCTGCCCCGGCTACTTTCGCAAACGGCAGCGGCGCCGCGACCGGCTCCGGCGCATGATCAAGGAGGACGCCAGCCTGCGCTCGCACAGCATCGAGGAGGCCGTCCTATAGCGACCGTCTGTGGACACCTTCTAGCCGCCTGTCGCGTGCTTGGCTGTGTCCGTTGGTACCGCGCCCTACGGAGCCGGAGCTGTTCTGGTCACCATACGGGTTTGTGTACATGTCATATCCCTGAGCTCATTTGTACCGATTAGTTGCATTCCACGCATCATGACAACGCAACACTTATTCCTAGGCCAATCACTGACCTGGGGAGACAAAACTGCGCAAATTTTGCAATTCAGCTTGGTTCTGTTTCTTTAGGAAACATAACATGCGTTGGAAAAGTTAAGAGGTTCACAAAACTACTCTTGTGTAATTGCAGTTGTACACTAGCCTGCCCATTTCCCGTGGGTATCATGACTGGATAAGGCTTGCGCGGTGGCCAGCCATATGCCGATCTTCCGCAAGAGGAGTTTTGAAAATGCACTTTCGAGCGTAACTGTGTAGACAAGCGAACGATGGAAACTTGCCTGCAGATTAAAACGGCAAATAAGGATCAAATAAAACGTCGAGAACAAACATAGTTGAAAATAATGTTTTCTTCGGTGTCCGTCATCAAACTATTTCCAGACAGAACCTGCTTCATTTTTGATTTTGTACAGTTACTTTAAAAGAAACGAGAAACCAGTACACATAAAGTATGCCACAACGTTGCTCATGCTCAGCGTTTCAGAGTTCATTCCAACTCTAGCGCTGAAGAGAAAGGTGCAGGTGTTCAGAAAGCACAGCTGAGCGCAGTAAGGGGTAGCTGTTTTTACTATCTTCCGCACGTTTGTGCACATCTGTTTTAAGGGCTGTATTGAAGAAATTAACGCCTGATTCACTGAGAAGTTAGAATACATCCGCCTTCACTAACTTTTGGCTGCAAAATATATCTTTTCTCTAGTGCAGCTAAACCCAGACGATATGAGGGAACAGCTGCAAAAAGGCGTGTTTTATCCAATCGGCTGCGAAACGTGAATGGACACGTTATAAAGCTAGAAAGTACTTTGTTCAGTTTCGCCACTACGTACTATTTTCTCGACACAAATTTTTGTGAATCGCAACAGAAGAGTGAATCACCGTAGTGCTTCAGCCACAGCGCACATTTTGATAAGCGCACAAAATCGAGCTCGCTCTTGTTTCTGCTTCTGTCTTGCCAGAAGTTAAATAATGCCTACGAAGGTACACGTAAGCATCGAGCTCAATCTACTACTTTTATCACGTGAGCGTTGGTTTCCACGTGATCTGTTTTCATATACTTACAGTTATAGATGGCACTCAGTAAACTTTTGCTTAACGTTGATCTTTTGCGCACTTTCTGGTTCACGAATTCAATGAAAAGGGTGAGAAAGTTCCTTATTTAAATGTATATAAAGAGAACTGTTGGCATTTTAGGCAACGCCAGCCACTTCTTTTCCTGTTATGTTGCAAAATACTTGGTACCCCATATTCCGTCAACTCATCTTAATCTCTTCACCACATGCACTGCGCACATTCAACTCCTTTTTCTAATTCGTTTAACAGATGTTTCTCTTTTTTTTTTCAGAGACATTTACCATACGTGCAGTGTATTGTGTAACATATACCAGTGTATGCCGCTGTGTGATGTTTGCATGTTCGTGCTCACGTACACATCTTGTTTCCTGCGTATTTACAAAGTCTATTTATCGTTCAACACATGTACATAGCTATTGGTATGAACGTCGTTGTGTATCCAAACGTATTTACTGACCTGTGGCGAGGAAAGCGTACACGCGTGAAAGGTTTGAATGATAACCTTTATTGAGAGCGGCCAGGCTGTTATATTGTTCAGTAAGCCTTGAGCCATGATCTCCAACATTATGCCTTTCACATAAGGGTTCATAAGCTCAAAAGCGTTTGTTTCATGCGCGGATGCATCTTTATTTAAAAACTGTAGCCTTTTGAGATATGCTGTTCAATGTCACCTTCCACCCGTGTTGAAAGCATTGTACTATCAAACATCAGATGCTATAAATAACGCTTGTTGCGTTTCGCTCCCTCAATCTTTGTGCGAAGCAAAGTAAAGGCGTTCACAACGCCTGCAGTGTTGTACTTACTAGTCTTTGTACTACATGGGTGTTATTTCTTTAGAGTTTATGCCTTTCTCATGTACGAACTCCTCTGTCCTCGGCTTCCTGGCAATGATCGGCTTGTGCAGTGTACCGGCCCTTTGGGCTTTATCACTTAACATCTCAGCTATTGGTCGTCTTGCGGCTTTCACAGTCCTTTCCTGTTTCTTCAGAATACAAGTTATCACTTTGTAATAAGTGAGTAATTACTCACTGACATCCACCCGAGCGCATCCATACGGCCACAAAGGAAAGCTATGCAGCTTTCTCAGAAACTTCGTAGTTAAAGAAAAATTCGTCCTCGTTCGGGGTTCGAACCCAGGAGCACCGCTTCAGCAGAGTATTCCAGCTAAAAAGCTGTCTAGCTAGGATGCTGCATATCTTTCCTTTGTAGCCGTACGGCTGCACTCGGGTGGATGTCAATGAATAATTACCACTTTACTACAAATCTACTCCACCTTGAGGAATTCCCCTGAAACATTTGACCAAGTTATCACTTTGTTTTGGATGGTGCCAAAACTTTCACTTCAGCTACCAAGTTTCGTAACTTCTCTCCACCAATACCACACATTTTTTTTTAAGTTAATAATTGTCCGTCTCAAAGCACCATACAAATTTTTCACATTCATAACGTCACATCCAGCAGTTTATTTGAACCAGCAAAAATATCACGTCACATTTCGTGCTGCTATACTCGCTGTGGCTATCAGTCTGCCGGAAAGCATGCCAATTTGCTTCCCCGAGCCATATAAACAAGTTTAAAAGTTACCTCTCAGAGGGCGCATGTCTCAGAAATTATCGCATTTGTTAAGCTTTTTGTTGTGCTTACATTTATGGCGCAGCTAAGAATTTATAACGAAATTACCGTAACTATAATTTACAAATGTAGCTGTTAACTCGGCTTTGCGAGGGAATATTTCAGTCTTTTTGGATTGAAGAATAAGTGAAGTGCACTCGCCTGGTCGAAAAGGGGTTTAAATGTTACAAGAAGACCTGGAATTATAAACAGATAGTCTTGTGCCGCTAAAACTTTCGCGTGCTAGCCGTAATAGTGAAATTGGAAGGTGAAAAAGCTTAAATCAAACTTTCATCTTAGTCGTTTACTGCGCAGGGAGTGGTAAGCACTCCCTGATATATTTTTTTAGCTTTTAACCCAAATAATGAATGAATCAAAGAGAGAAATCAATATTTTTTACAGTATGCTAGCCAATTTACCCACATTCAAAAAGCTATGTTAAAATTTGTTAACGCTACTAAAATTTGAAAAATCAACGTGCCTGTCGTCAGTTAGCAACAATTAGCAACTGATCTATTTTCAACAGTTCGTCCGAGTAGTGTGAAAGAAATATCGGAGGTCTAGAACCAACTCGAAGGACCAGGCACAATAGCCGAGTTTTTCTCCATGGAACGTCTTCCTCCAGCAAATGTTATCAAAAAGTAAGGGACGAGGTATTTCTGAACGTTTGGTGGTTGTCGCACATTCGCGACCGCTTTTTCTTCACACAGCTTCCTCACAGTGACACCAAACAGTTTAACTAGATAGCTCTGGCTACTGTCAACATGTTCACATTAAACTTTGCATACAAGCTCCTTTTATTAACGATTATATGGCTTGCAAAAGGTATGTCGCGAACTTGTGGCCCTGGTAATTATAGAGTTAGATGAGGAAGGTACAAAAGTTGTAAGTTCCAACAGAAGTTATTGTTTATCTACGACGAAAAAGAATAAAAACACACCTCCTAAATAGCCAAAGTTGTAGGGTTTATCATGATGGTTTAACATGATGGTTTCGAAGAACATGAAGCGTTCCGCGGAAGGGAGCAAACCTCTAGGCGAGTAAGGACCTAACATTTTGGTGACCAGAGCTTAGTCGCACTGCAGAAAGAGAAAAATAGAAATAAGAATCTTCCACCTAACATCAACTAAGTGGCGCACGCGTTTACACAGCCATCACAAAGCTGAATGCTAAACCACGCGGTATTTCCCACTTGAAAGCATTAGGCTTGCTACAAGCATTAGGGTCAGTGCGCCTGGGCAATGAATGTGAATCTCTAGTCTTTGTGAAAAGCCCAGAGTTAACGGCGTTCGTGACCGCAGGTAGACCATGTACTAAGCTGCGGGGCTGATATGGCATTCAAGGCGCTTCAAACCTATAGGTTTGAAGCGCCCAGCCTCTCACACGCCCAGCCAGAAATTCTAGAGGGGAAAAACCCTATGGTCCGACTACAGTTTCGGTCAGGTGAGCAACAAGATTTTTCGTTTGCACAAAGACGTCCATGGCGTGTTCTTTTACTTTTATTGTCGCAGCATCCGGCAGACCAATAAGAAGCATGAAAGTGTCACCAGCATTTTCCGGAACAGCAAATGAAGTAAAGCAAGTCGTACAAATTCCACCATCCGAACAGTTAGATGCTTTTGCGCATTACGAGAGCGTGCCCCACTGGGCCGAAATGTCTAGTTGATCAGATGTATATATGTTAAAAGCTGTGGCGCTAAATATCGCCGAGGTTGGGCAACATGTGTCAAACATTGCGCCTCCAAATGGCGTGACGCAGTAGCTCCTTACAGAATATAAAGGCGACTTAAACTTGTGGAGAATCTGAAAATATTTGAACTGAGTGAGCCCTCTACGTCCCAACATGCATGGCTGATTTGGAGGCTGCTGAGAGCATAATTTCGATCTGATGGCAGCCCTCCGAGTACGCAGCATCAGACATTTTGTCTCGCGTCGGTTTCCATACGTCTTTCCTTTGACCACTCAGTGAAAAGTTAATGTTAGCTTAGTGATCTTGTTTGTGTGCGATACACGTTGGGTACTGTGGTGTGTAGCGCTGAACAAAGACCGATGGCGATGCGTCACGGTAGCTTCTCTGTACTCGGAGTGTCGTGAAGCAGTGAAAAACAACACATAACGTGTATAAGGCGTTACATGGTAGTGTGTCCCCGTTCTAGTCCGCCATTCCCCTATGGTTATGCTTTAGTTTAAAGAATAAACCTTGCCTCGGGACAATTTTTTTCATTTTGACCATTTTTAAACAGGGCACACAGTGATGTTGAGGGCATTACAGAAGCAGTTCAGAGAACGTACGCATAAGTTTTAGAGCAATTATTTACAAGCACTGTCTATAGAAATTATTTAATAGGCCTTGACAACGCATGTCGCCATAAGAATGTTTGAAATTCATGCTCATAACATTCTTGTTATATTGGTTGTTCTTGTTTCTTGCGAATATCTCAACCGTCTTGCCTATGAGTCTATGTCCAGTGGATAATCTTGTGTCCCTGTTGTTTCCAAAACGTTGGAAGCCTGGCGTCGTAGCGGTCCTGCTGCTGACACCGCTGGCAGACATTATGGCGAATGAATTTTTCAGGTACTCATCTGCTTATTGTTTGCTTGGATTCTTGTAATTTGTTGTCTATTGTGTTGCCTTCTTCACAGCCTCTATCAACCCATGTGTCGCAAATAAACGTCTGGCAGTTACAAATAAGCCTCAGTATGTTTTTCTTTCATACAACATGCCCAGGATTTGCAGAAATATTAATAAGCAATGCCTATCAGGAACCATAAAGCCTTTTTGAAAACAAAAGGAATTCTCGCATTGGCGTTAGCCAATAGTTGCTCCAGCATGCTCATTTCCTCCTTACGCCAACTCCGACATATTGTTTCAGCAAGAAGGTGATTGAGAACTAATTTTTCATCATGATAATTTGCGGCCACTAAATGTGGAAATGCTCGGCTTTCGATTGAATTCATGCATGCGACCAGGAAATAGAAGGAGAGGTGGGTGGGTGGAGATCCAATATCAATCTTGGAAGCCATAAAGCGACTTCGCACACAGTACAGTGGCTGACATCTACCTACGGGGGTTTTCCGAAACCATGCAGCACGTGATATTTCCAACAGGCATCGCCTCATGGGCGGCCAGATTCACGAACCAATTCCCCCGTAATAATTCCTCTCTGGCCGCCCGTGTTTTGGCACTGGCCGGTCAAATTCGGAAACGAGTTGATAGCCAAGGCATGGCCAACCGTGAACTGACCTTTTGCTGGAATTTCTCAATTAAAGGGACAGTGAGGACGAATTATATTTCGCGTGTACTGATATACTGTCGCATTCCAACGACAATTAAAGACGGCTGAATTCGCTGAAAACGTGATAAAAAGATAAAAAAGATAAAGATAAAAAAATTAACTTCAAGTGTCGCCGTCACTGGTGGATTTCGCATGTAAACTGCTTTGCGTCGACACGCTTTTTTCTGCGGTGTCTGAGCAAGAACGTTCATTTAAAAACGAGGATCACGGAATCCGTTTCGGTGTAAACGTCACGAATTTAAAAAAAGAAAAACATTTAAAGGCTGCGTTCTCAGCATAAACGCGTCTTTTGATGCCGGACAAGCATTTTCATACCCAGAAAGAACCATAGGGTGATTTTTACTAAAAACTAAAATTTAATAGAGTTGTCTCAGCATTCCTTAAAGCCGCCTGTGGCAAACAGAGCACATTAACCGCTAAGGGCGTCACGCACCAGTTCCAGTAGCTGTTTTTCTGCTTAATAGTACCAGGGGTGGTATCCCGAGGCAAACTCTTTTCTCTTCAATGTAAAACCAGAATTCTTCGCTTTCCATTCCTGGAAAGAAGTGACTATCGTAGAATAAAATCACGTTTTTGTTTTTTACACTGAACATCAAGAAAAGTATTGTGACCGACAAACCTAACACAAAAATACGGGGAATATGCGACGAACGGCAGGCTTTAACCTCTTTTGGTATCTAAAATAAAACGCTATTCTAGGTGATTCAGAGTAGAAGAAAGGAAAGAAGATGAAATTCTTCAAACACAAACTGACAAGAAGAGGATGGGATCCTCAGTGCACTCTCCAACGTTTCGACAAGAGAACTTCTCTTCGTCTGGACATCTGCGGTCATCAATAGCGGCGGCTATATAAAAACCTCTCACTCCGAGAAGGAGGAACCGGGGTTCGTGTGAAGGTGAGTATGCGAGTAGATATATTTTTCTTCTTTTTCAGGCCGTACATCCAGTTTCCTCTTCCTTTTTTCTCAGCAAGAGATGAGGGAAAAAATATATTAAGAGTGAGAGTGAAGGTATGTTTATTTAGAAGGGGTGGTTCTTGAGCCTAAATGAGAAAGAAGAGGTGGGTTACAGGCGGTGCAAAAGGCCGACGTCATGGCGAAAGACAGAAGCGACTTTAACAGCGCCCTTGAAGAGTTAGAAGGTTTGTCCGGTGGCCGAATCCAGGTCTCGTAAGTCGGCACCAGGGTACGGTCAAGGTGGCGCTCCTTATAAACAGTGCCCCCAAGGAGAGGGAAGAATGGGTGCAGTCGATTCCTCTTCACCCTTAGTCCGGGGCTCCGTTGGCTTCCGTGATCCAACGGCCACGCTCGATCAGCCGTCGCCGGTAAGTCGGCTTACGTAGTGCTGTACAACATACGGCCTTGGGGGGGATATAGGGTGTAGAGCTGCGGACGGAGCCAGACAAACTCACAAAGCGCGCTTCTTTCTTTTTTATTGCGCCAGCGTGCCTTCTGGGATAAAGTAATAATTTGCAAATAATGATACATGCCGGATTCGCATTCATGGATCTCACACCAGGTGTTCTTGGTGCTCATTTCGTGCTTACTAGATAAGGGGCCCACCCTTGAAAGTAAATGTCTGTTCAAATAAAGTTCCCTCCCTCTTTCGACGCAATGCTAGCTTCACTTCGTTCAAAATCTTATGCGAATCAGGGCGTAAAGTGATAGTGTGCTGTGCCCCCTTCTAAAATTCACGCGCCCATGCCAGTCAATATGAATATGATTTCAGGAATCATTGCAGGATTTTAGGCGGACAATCGCACGTGCTGACGCTGGAATTAAGGATTAAAAAAAAAACATTTGACATCTGCTTCGACGCTAGGCTACTATAGCTGATTTGTTTCTGCAGTATTTTAGGACAATATCCATTTTGCACATTGAATACAAAGCTAAAAAATGGCAAAACTCCGGAATAACTTTGATTCTGCAGAGAAAATGTGCTCCTTAAGAATACGCAGCTTGCCACATGCATGGGATTGCTAGGACTACAAGGCACACGTTCTCAAGGTCTTCGTAATCCCCGCCGTAATTCTTGTTCGGTTTTTGTTTTGTTTTATTTTATTTCTTGATCAGTGCGAAACAGAGCTTTCTCCTTACAGCGTCTTCGATAAACGACACCCGTGCGCACTGCACCACACCGGTGCGCATTTTATCTTCGATAACTGTATCGGTGTGGAATGCAGTGCGCATCGCATTCGTTTCAGGGCGACTCCAGTGCAAGTTAATCAAAGACGCCTATAGACTGGCAGCTCCACATGGCTGTTTCCACTCAGGCCTAAAGGCTGAAAGGAGTTGAAGGCATCATTATTGTTGCTCCAGCGGGAAGCTTGCGGCTGATTCTAACAATGAAATCGCCAACGGATGTTACATATCTCTCTTCGCCAGACGTATCCTGTCGCCCGCCGCGTTCTTAGTTAAATGGCTATGGTCTTGAATCGTGCGACATAGCAGAATGAGGCGCACATACGAACTGCTGAGGCTTTCAGGTCTGATTCGGCTAAGGGCTCCAAGTTGGTTTCCACGAAGTTCCCGTCGATTGTGCAGCGTATTGTCCGCTGAACTCTTTCAGGCAACACTTATTCAGCACATTAGATGTGTTCATAAACGGAAGCAAGGTTCCCTCGAATATCGGTTCTAGCGAAAAACATTTCCGGAGCCGGCCTTTAAGGACAGGAACAAAACGTGTTGTCGTATAACTTAATGGAGAGGTTGAAAGCGCTTGCGTAATATTAAAAGACTGAAAATGTCGGTTAGGTTTACTAATTTTGCATCGGTGACCACGACTCCGCGCACCAAAAACGTTCCGGAACTGGGCCCGAACCCTTTTGGTTGTGTTTTTATGCGAAGCATATTGCTAGAGCTACCACTCACGCCGTCGCCGTGGGACCCCTAGCCGTCACACCCGCCCATTCCCGCGCATTTCGAACGCGCGTTCACACTCGGTGTAGGTGAAACGCTCGCTCCACCGGGCAGGCAGACGCGGCTTCCGTGGCAATCCAGGCGCTCACCCAACGCGCGTCTCGGGGTTAGTCGGCGTTCCGCTGTAGCCATGCCGTTGTCTTCCCCCACGACGAAGGCTTCTAGTGGTTGTATTAAAATGACCAAGTATTCAACCAAGGAAAGCCATGTATTACCAAGCCCAGCCACTAATATGCTTCGCATTCCCCAGGCTTAGCCAAGCTGAGCCTCAGCAATTTTTTTTTTGTAATGCTTTAACGCTTTTTTTTTGATCCGCTAACAAGTTGATTGCTGCCGCGGTGGCGCAGTGGTTATGGAGCTCGGCTGCTGACCCGAAAGACGCGGGTTCGATCCCGGCCGCGGCGGTTTAATTTCTTTGGGGGAGAAATTCTAGAGGCCCGTGTACTGTGCGATGTCAGTGCACGTTAAAGAACCCCAGGTGGTCGAAATTTCCGGAGCCCTTCACTACGGCGTCTCTCATAGCCTTAGTCGCTTTGGGACGTTAAACCCCATAAACAAACTAACCAAATCTAACAAGTTGATTAAGGTGCGCTTCAGGTTCATTGCTTCCATGGTTATAAGTCTGCGGCATAACGTGAGCATGTTTCCAAAACGCGGCTGGCTTGCATATCAGTCAATTTACAAAGCAAAGTTGCAGTCGAGGTTTCGCACGAATTGCTTCTAGATATCAATGCCGGCATTCATCTTCTGACACTTCCGGGAAACTTGCCCGGTCGCAAAAAGTCGGCTGCAAGCCGGCGTCGGCGAAAATCCTTTATGTGCCCACCGCAAAAAGGAAACAAGTTATGCGGTACTGTAAAAGAAAGTTATCAATAAACGAGGCCTCTCCACATTTCTATAGCTACTTCTGTACGCAGTTGAGTGTTTCGGCTAAAAAAAAAAATCGCCTGCTGCGAAGGAACGTGACAGCGCAGATCTTAGGAAATGGCAACCGCTTTCAAACGAGTTCCAGCGCACTCGAATCAAAAAGAAAAAGCCTTTTTTTTTCTAGGACCTTATTTTTGCAACCAGATTGATTTTTTTTTTTTCCTCGGGAAAAATCTTATTTCGCCTAACTACAGCGACGTCATGTGTTGGAGCTCCGAAAGTTTTAATGCAAGCGGCTCACTTTGGGCACACTCTGCCTCAAGTGATATGCCAGCGCATGAGTGTTTTCATCCTTTCCGGATATGGCCGCACTTTTTTTACATGTTTTCCAATCAATTTTAAAGGCGTGCTTTCTCACCTTTACGGACATAACACCAAGAAGTATTTGACAATGCCAATGGTTATAGGGACGCTTCATTATGGCGCCAATAGGGCTTTGCTTCAATGCCGTCAGAGATACCAAAGCCAAAAAAATAACAACGAAACCCCACCACACTGACAACACACCGTGCAGCGTCAGTTATGCAGACATATGAAAAGACCATTCACCAAGGTAACAGTAAATGAGCCAAACTCTGAATCGCTTGTACGGTACTTTAACGCTGAGGAGAACACCGCGTGGTCTGTGGCACTGAGTGTAGGTAAACTCTCCAGCTTTAAGCGAAAAATTATGGACCTTACAGTCCTCTAAAAGCAGCCTATTTCCCCAGTACCAAATGACATCTTGAGATTCGCCTGAGACACGAGCCGAGGAGGCTTGCTCTCCATTGCTCAGAAAGGAACTTTAGCATCAAGCTTGAGGGGCCTCCAACCCGCCGCGCTGGCTCAGGGATTAGAGGTCTCGGCTACTGAGCCGGAGAGCCCGGTTTCATGCCCTGCCACGGCGGCCGCGTTTCGATGGAGGCGAAACGCAAAAGGCACCCGCGTGCTGTGCGATGCAGTGCATGTTAAAAAAAAACCGGGTGGTCTAAATTAATTCTGAGCCCTCCGCTTCTGTGCCCCTCAAAGCCCACGTGTCGCTTCAGGACATTAAACCCAACAACTTGCAGTATTTCTTGTTTTTGGCCTGTAGTGTCGCCAACTGCGTAGTTGATGCTTGCAGAGGCTTCTAGGTAGAAAAGACTCGGTGTTGACTAAACTGAGTTTCATTTCAACGGTCAGCTATTTGTTTCACTGCATCATGATTATATTAGGCCAGTTTAGTTCAATGTTAGCAGCACAACATTGGGGCTGGAACTGCAAAGTGGCAAAAAAAAAACTGAAACATCCTTCAATGACGGTTGCAGTTTCTTTCTCTTTGAAGCTCCCCATCTCTCCTCAACCTTGATACTCCAAGTGGTCTGTCCTTTTTATCTGCTTTTATCTTGTGTTTTGAAGCTACCCTCGCGCATGTGCTCTGCTCTCCTCTCTGACACGAAAACCAGTCAATAACGTCATTTTATTTGGTAAGAGTAAACAGAAGGAACCCCGAGGCCGTGAAGAGCGGCAGACAGCTGAAAGAAGAGCACGAATGGGTCGGAAAGACAGTTTCATGGCCCCTTCGACGACACGGCGCTGAAAACAGGAAGGAAAAGTTTCGAGAAGCGAAATACTTAGATTCCGTTAAACATTAATCGCCAGGACATTTATCGAAAGGAAGTAACGGCGTATGGTGTCCTTCCTTCTTAAGAAATAAAACGTTTTCTTTGTTTTCCGCTTACACATTGTATTCCCCCCGAAAATGATGCGCAACACTTTGCAGGGACTGCGCCTGCCACCGCGAGCTGGTTTATTCATAGTGCTTGCTCACTGTTCCATTAAATCAAGGTAGCGCAAATGCAGATGAAAGGAACGTCATGGTCACGTACGCAGTTGGAAGTTTTATGAGACCCAAACTTTGGAGGTGCGAACGAATGTTAGGAACGCCAGAGCCGCGACAGGGCCGAAAACGCAGTCTTACACTGATGTTCCACCAAGTCTGAGGCGTTAGTCGCCTGCAACACCAGTCTTGCTTTAATGCAAGGCTATAAAGTTAAATGTGATGCACCACCTTGTAATTTG
Source organism: Amblyomma mixtum (assembly GCF_055824585.1). Lineage (NCBI taxonomy): Eukaryota > Metazoa > Arthropoda > Arachnida > Ixodida > Ixodidae > Amblyomma > Amblyomma mixtum. The sequence continues at coordinate 89,785,523 of NC_143014.1, read as the reverse complement.
CGATGTATCGTAGGAGGAAATAGTAAAAAAAATCTGCTTGATTGCGAACCTCATTTTACTTTGGCAGTTTCAAGGCAAAAAAAAAATTTGCTTGAACATTCAGCTCTTTTTGAAACTGCACTTAAGTCACGACTGAACTCGGCAGCCATATTATAGGCTTCGTACACCTACAAATTTGCATACAGTCTTCAGGAAAAAAGTATGTGATTCAGAAAATTGCATGGTAAAGAAGAACTTACAAAAAATCATGGGCTTATGAGCTTTAGTTTGTCGTTAGCGTCACCCACGAAAAGGCGAATTCGTCGTGAATCGAGTGGCTCTTGGTTTCATGGGTGCCTCCACAGTTTACGACGCTAATTGGGGCGGGGATTACTTAAGAAAAATAGCGCTCACCGCTGATCCATACCTAAGACGCAGACGCAGCTTGTGTTCTCGGCATTCTGCACTGTGGAAAATCACAGTGCTTGGGCTCTCAATACGTTAGGGGCTAGTGCTGTTTAACTCTCCGGTTAACGAATGGCCACGGTGTGCCAGTAACGCACGGGCAGTGTTCTGCCTTCAAAAGAGGATTATGGAAGATGTCTTCTTTCACTCCCACCTTCCTCCCTTCCCTTACGGCGCGGTTCAGGCGTCCACCGACATATGTGAGACAGATACTGCGCCGTTTCCTTTCCTCAAAAACCTATTTACCAATTTAGATCGATATCTCATCAGTTAATAATCTGTACGGTTCACAAAATGGAGATGAATAACTTCCCGAGCCCCCTCTGCTTTTTTTTGTTTCCTGTTTTGTCAAGGACAGCAACTTCCTGAAGAGCCGCACAATCTTCTGTAGTAATACTTCCGGCGTTCTTGCAACAAGAGGCCCGAACCCGTCAACAACATCGCGCCATCTATGCAACGCACGAAGTGAGCCGGATGCAGCACTCGCTAGCACTCGACGCAGCTGATAAAATGATGGCAGAGCACAAATCGCTCCCGATGACGCCCTCCGTTCCCCAGTGCGCGAGCAAAATCGAGCCAATTAAGAGCCGCTGCAGGGTTCAAAACAGAAAAGCGAACGTACGAGCCGCTTTCCTTTTAATCTGTAGGATAGGGCGCAGTCACACGGGTGGAATCCGAGATTCCGCGGTCATGCCTCAGTTTTTTTTTCTTCTTTTTCTGAGCTATTTCTCTGGAACTATGCAAGCCAATTACGACGAACAAAAGTAACGTGCATGCGCCCGGTCCTAAGCGAAAAGAGCCCATAACCTTCCCGGTGCGCCGTTTCCTCTCTCATCCCTGCTTCATCCGCCCTTTACCCCTGTAACTCATCCACCTGCTCGCCGGCAACCCGTAGCACTTCACGACAGCTTACCGTCGCTCTTATCACCGGCACTCTTCGCGTTTTGTCCCTTTATTTAACTACTATCCTCTTTTTATTTGAAAGAGCCTAGCAAAAACCTCTCGCCAATGAAAGTACTTCGACCGGACTCCCTGATGAATTGAGTGGGAAGTCGGGCGGTGTGTTCGCTTCGCGCAGAGTGTTCGGGCAAAAAAAACAAACAAACAAATTCGCATGTTAGAATTTAGCTGACGTGAAAGAAATGAATCTAATATTAAGTCTTGTTGACTACTGCGCCACACGAAACGGGAAAAAGACCCTGTAAGTTAATTTATTAACACTGTGCTTCCCTTCGTGCAGGATTCCTTACTATGAGGAATGCAGCACGTGGAATATCCCTCTCACTGCTGCCCTTTCTACATTAGGTAGCATTCAAGGTTGAACCCTTTGCAGCGCTGCCCAAGTGATAACTAAGTATGCACATACCGTCGCAGCATATCAAGCAAGCACGGGCTATATCCGTTCTGACGAGTCCATACTCTCCTCGATCGTTATGTTAGCGGAGAGGCCACAAAGAGCCTTAAGCTAGACTTCGGCGCAAATAAACGAGGACAAAAAAGTTGAATGCGCACAAGAGCGCCGCCTCTGCATTCATCTTTTTTGTTGTTGTTGTCATCTGTTTGTGCTTCTCTAACTCTGAAGACATTCCAACTCGTCCAGTTCAGCATCATCCTAGAGTAACTCGACATAAGAAGAAAACAACTCCAGATCACCTCACCGGCATCTAGGATTGTAACTTAAAAGAAGGATAAACAACTCGTTTGGTCGCAGTACTTTAATGAATATCTACTGTAATCGCCTCTTAATTCCGTTTTGTAATTGGAAGTTCTCAGGAAGACCTGCCACATCGGACAGGATCCCGGTAAAGATTCTTGCTCTCTTTTCTACTCTGCGTGATATGGCGAGGGGCGCCGTAGCAGAAAGTTTCTCTAAACACGCTAGTGACTGGACAACACACGTTCGTTGCGGCAAAAAGAGCAGTCAAATTCATATAACTCGTCAAAGGAGACCATTTTTGCCAAAAAGTAACCAAGCTGCATGATTTGCTTCTGACTTGTACAGTAGAGCTCTCACAGTTACCCTAAAGATCAAGAGGCCTTGGAATTTGAGGACAAGGGTTCTCTTTGCCTTACAGAGATTTAGAGCTCAGCAGAAAAGGCAGAGGTCTTTCTAGCTAGCTAAAATAACTAAAACCCAGTAACACAGTGCGCGCCGCTTGCTTTTATTACGTGTCTCTGTCGCAGCGCAGCGCACATTGGAGCTGTTAACCCGTCAATTAAGCAAGTGGGCACAACAAGAATGGGGGCGAGGGGGGAAGACGCTATGTATTTATATCCTGCACATTACAGTTTTGCTCACGTCTTTTGCTTTCATTCCTACTTTGTCACATATCCCTGAGAGGTGAGATGAACATGTGCAGTCGTGCACCACCAGTATGCCGTCCGGAGCTATCATACATAAAGACAACCGCTGCAGCTCCTCTGCCCATTGGAAACAAGACCAAAATGAGTTATGCGTAGCAATCTACAAAGGGCTGCAGCAAACTTCCTGGCTAACAAAGGTATCACTCGAGAGGGTAATCCATAATTCACATTAATAAAACCATCACTTTGGACATAAAGAAAAATCAAAACATAACACGAATGAAGCCTCTTTTTTCTCTATTGAAATTTCCAGAAAAGGGGACACCATGGAGCAAAGCTAAGTTTTCCACTGTCAGGGCAAATTAGCTGTTTTTAGCGTAACAGCGCTACCGTGTGATACGGTCTGAAATGAGGCCCCTGGAAAGTTTTACCTGCAGCGCCATAATAGAAGCGTGGCGTGCGACGCCTATGGAAATATGGGGCTAAAGCAAGTTGCTTGCAGCCCTCTACCCCTCTACAGTAGACACCAGTGGGTGCTATAGGTGTGATAGCTGTTTGGTTTGTGTTCATGGTGTTTTATTGCGTTAGCAATACTATTGTAGATTTCGCCTCGTCGCGTAGCCCCGGTCGGTAGGGACGGATGGCCTTGAACAGCTTTTCTTCAGGCGCGCTCCGCCAGATGGCAGCGCAGTCGGCGCGCCGCGTGGCACCGGCGCCCAGCAGTTTGCTCTGTCTACGTGAGATGGCGCCGCTAGCAGGTCCGAGATAGAGTTCCTGTATATGCTCCCGCAGGGAGCAGAGTTGCGCGAAGGTCCGCCATCATGTTCCAGCTGTGCGGGAAAGCCACTTCTCGTACGTACAGGGGCTGCGTAGCTCGCTGTGTAGGGCGCTTGGGCTTTTCTTTCTCCTTTAAATAGAATGGCTTGATGGCAAGTTTCTAAACGTAACGCTGAAAACTAATCTGTGATTTGTCCAGGGTGTGCATACAGCACAAAAAAAATCGCCAAAGGTTAACAGCAAATCGTAATCATGACAAACTGACGAAAAAAGACTGGAAACGGCCTGCGAGTTTTTTTTTTCTTTCTGGAACCAGTAATTTCAGAAGAACAAGCAGTTACGGTCCAGATGAGACAGCGTCTGTCCCATCCTGTCTTCCTGCGTGCACTTCTTAAGAACAAAAAGAGTATAGCGATGAATTACTTTGTTCCCAACTAGCACCGTCGCGTGTTCTGTACGAGCTATGCGCGGAAAATACGAAAACGTATCTCTCTAGAACCACATTAAAATAATTTTGCAACTTGTTGTAGGCAAGCAGACTAAAGCAACGCCAATGCATTGAACGAGGCGAGTCTGACATAACGAAAAAATTAACACTCAATTGCTTGCCCAACCCATTTCACAAAATGTACCCCGTTGCTAAATGCAGTGATAGGGCGGATCTTTAAAGGACCTTGAAAGTACTCTTACACGTAGATATTATTTAACTTTCCTCGTTTTTTATCGAAAAGCACTATCGTTTCACCTTAGTTATTAAATTACAATTGTTGTTGATTACTGTGGTAGGTTTTCCTGCTTGCTTCATCCTTATTGCTCGGAAAAACTAATTTAATGTTCCGCTTTGCATTTTTGTACTCCTTCTTCGTAGATTCGGCTTAGGTCGCAGTATCAAAACATTTCGCGACTCCTGGATTTTTTTAAAGCCGAGGTTATAGGCTGATTTGCTGTCTTCTAGCTGAAATTATTCGCGGCATCAAGATTTACGACACTTGTTTACATGCGATTTTTGCCTATCCTATCCTCACATCTCTCACTTTATAGCGACTCAGGTTATGACAGGGAACAGTACATGGCCTCTAGAATTTCGGCTCCGTCGAAATTCGACCGCCGCGGCCGGGATCGAACCCGCGTCATACGGGTCAGCAGTCGAGAGCTATAACCACTAAGCCACGCAGCGCTGCATAGGCAAATGAAATGTTTATGCAGGTGAGACTGGCATCAAAATGCAGCAAAACTATGCATGGAATTTGCTTCTTGAACATTCATTGTCCCTTATATTTCACCTCGAACCATCACTACAGAAGGCTCGAAGCAGAAGTAGAGTAAGCAGAGCCTGCCCTAGTGAAGGGCCAAAAAGTTGCAGATGCAGACTGTAAATTCTGTACAATTTTAATGCAGTGACATGCTACAAATACTGCTTCGAGCGACAGGTATAGGCTCAAACTAGTATCCATAAAAGGACACTAAGTAAAAGATATAGACAAACAAGATTTTCGTTGCCTGTTCCTTATTTGAGAATGTTCCTTATATGTTCCTTATTTGAGATTCTCCGCAAACAGGAGACGTTCATTCTCAAGAGCCACTTGAGGCGCCGACGCACTTCGGCCGCCGACCTTCCACATGGCACTGCGTAAAACGCTTTGCCGTTTCCCGTGCGGTTGCTGCAGTTTGGCGCACTGCACCCAGTCATAGCTGACGACTGCGTCCGTCACTGCCACTTCAAAACACCAAACCTGACGCCACAGTTGTGCACGGAAAACAAATGAATGTAGCCGACAGCGCGGGCTCACATGAGGCGCCGAGCTCACAAGGGATCGCTCGGCGCTGCACCTGTGAAGTCAGCTTCTCCGCGTAGTGTTGAACACACGACGTCACGAAAATCACGTGATCGCCTCTCGGCGAATGGCGTTCGGAGCGGCGAGGGAAAACAGACGCGCAACTCTGCTACCTTTGGTAGCATATACAGTAACTCTATCTCGGACTAGTGTTCCTGTATATGCTCCCGCAGGGAGCAGAGTTGCGCGTCTGTTTTCCCTCGCCGCTCCGAACGCCATTCGCCGAGAGGCGATCACGTGATTTTCATGACGTCAAGTGTTCAACACTCCGCGGAGAAGCAGACTTCACAGGCGCAGTGCCGAGCGAACCCTTGTCAGCTCGACGCCTCATGTGAGCCCGCGCTGTCGGCTACATTTCATACATTTTCCGTGCACACCTGCGGCGTCAGGTTTGGTGTTATGCAGTGGTTGTGACGGGCGCAGTCGTCAGCTATGACGGTGCAGGGCGCCAAACTGCAGCAACCGCACTGGAAACTGCAAACCGTTTTACGCAGTGCCATGTGGAACGTCGGCGACTGAAATGGCTTTTTAGAATGGGCCGCGATAACAAGTTTCGCAAATCTTGATGCCGCGAATAATTTCGGCTAGAAGACAGCAAATCTCTGCTTCAAAAAAAATCCAGGAATCGCGAAATGTTTTGATACTGCGACCTAAGCGGAATCTACGAAGTACGAGAATGCAAAGCGGAAGGTCAAATTATTTTTCCGAGCAATAAGAATGAAACAGGCAAGAAAACCTACGAGAGTAATAAACAACTATTATAATTTATTAACTTTTGTGAAAAGATAATGCTTTTTAATAAAAATGAGGAAAGTTAATAATATCAACGTGTAAGAGTACTTTCAAGGTCATTTAAAGATTCATCATTTCACTACATTTAGCAAAGGGGTACATTTTGTGAAAGGTTGTTGGTCAAGCAATTGAGTTTTAAATTTTTTCGTTATGTCAGACTCGCTGTTCAATGCATTGGCGTTGCTTTAGTCTGCTTGCCTGCAACAAGCTGCAGAATTATTTAATGTGGTTCTAGAGAGATGCGTTTTCGTATTTTCGACGCAGAACTCACACAGAACATGCGGCGGTGCTAGTTGTGAAAAAAAGTAATTCATCGCTATACTCTTTTTGTTCCTAAGACGAGCACACAGGAACACAGGACGGGACAGACGCTGTCTCATCCGAAACCGGACTGCTTGTTCATCTGAAATCACTTGTTCCAGAAAAAAAAAAAAAACTCGTAGGCCATTTCCAGTCTTTCTTCGTCAGTTTGTCATGATTAAGATTTGCTGTTAGCCTTTGGCGATTTTTTTCATGCTCTGTGCATACCGTCGGCAAATCATAGATTACTTTTCAGCGTTACGTTTAGAAGCTTGCCATCGAGTGCAATTTGTACGCAATTAAACGAAAAAAAAAAGCCCCAGCGCTCTACGCAGCGAGCTCATGAGCGCAGCCCCTGTACAAACAAAAAGGGGCTTTCCCGCACAGCTTAGAACATGATGGCGGACCTTCGCGCAACTCTGCTCCTTGCGGGAGCATATACAGGAACACTATCTCGGACTAGAGTTCCTGTGGGAGCATATACAGGAACACTAGTCCGAGATATATACAGGAACACTAGTCCGAGACTCCTGGCCTACGAAGCCGGCGTTAGCAGCATTACAGAGGCTAGAAGGTTTTCCTAGTGTCGCGACCGGGCCGGCGCAGCTGAAATAACTTGCTATGCTCAAGGCAGATGGCGCTGCCGCCCGCTGGCGTGCGGGCGGGCGCAAGAAGCCCCTATGGGTAGTGCTCGCTGGTTCAGTCGGTTGATCGTGTGTGGGTTGCTATCACTGCTTTGACAAGCGTTAAAGTGTTAAGCAAACACTGGCATAGGTTCTCTTCTCATTTAGATTCGACACGGACTAGCTGTAACACCGACAGTGTGCCGCGGCAGGAGCAAATGCAAGCGTCACGTCGGGCCTCACCTACTGCGCCGTAAAGAAGCGTAAAAACGCATTTTGTACATGATACCAAAATGAGAAAAGGAAGCGGCACAAATTGCAGGGTGGAACGTCTTTATTACACAAGATTCCATGACAACAATGTACTAATGCCTTTTTTTGTGCGACGTGCCCTGTGCGAGGCTACTGACAGCGCCTCATTTTCAGCAACTTTTTTTTTTCTCGCTGCGCGCCGCTCTCTTTGTTTACCGACTTTACAAGGAAATGCATCCTAGTCGAGGCGTAAAACTTGACCACTTCTGTCGTAATTCGACGTCCATGCTCCGCGCAGCCCAAACCTTGAAGCTCACGTCCCTGAAGAAAATGCAGAAAGCTGACCGTGCTATCTGCGTGTAGCTCATTGCGGCTGAAAAACACCGTAAATGCGTCCTCAAGCTTAGCTATGAGCTGTTCAATTGGCCTTGATGGATAAACTAAGCCTCCATGGTCAAAATTTCGAGTAAGTGAGGCATTGTTGTTTGACTCGGCTTGCAAAGGCGAAGTGCTGAAACAATTTGCACATTCGGGGCAAGGAAATCTTTTAAGGATTTTTCTTACAACATACCCAGCTACATAAAAAATTAGTCTGCTGTCACTTTTTTTGTCTACACAGCCCTGATGATCGCTCAGGCTGCTGTGCTCCTCGAGCAGCTCTGCAGCAGAAGCCAAATTTCCGCCATCCAGTAAATTATCGACAAGTTCAGTTATTCGTTCATTTTTTTCTTTGGGAACATCATATGGTTGCAAGAGGGCAGTCACGACTTCTGCAGGTACGTTTGCTCCTTTTGGAGGCTTTGCGAGGCTGTAGAAAGAAAGGTTGTTGATAATTATCAAAAACTGCCCCACAGTTGGATGATCATTGCAACCGAAGAACTGGCGCACAATCCCAAATACTTTCTCCATCCTGTCTTAGGTTTGCAGTCAACAAGTGCAGCGACGTGGTCAGGTATTTTACAAGCGACAGTGTGCTTTGCAGCGTTACACGCAGCCCAAGGGCAGTTCCTGCACTTAAAAAGCCGCCACCATACTGTGCAGCATGTTCCTCCCATTCCTTGAGAAAAACAATGAACTCATTCAAAAACTGTGCACTTCTTGAATCAGCACGAAGGCCTTTTGATGGGATTCTAGATGACATTATAAAAATTAGTCTTTCCATTAGTTTTACAAACCGTTCTGTCGGTTCGATGTTTCTGACGTTGTCCCTTTGCAAATGGTCCCGGTAAAAGAAAATACCCTTTAGTACCTCCTGACTGAACAGCTGAAATGCAAGGTTTACTCGCATTTTTTCGAATGCGTTTGGATGCACATGTGATTGCGTGATGTGTGGCATCGCCTTCAATGTCACAAATCGCCCGCGCGCACTTGCCAACAGGCTGGGCGAACGGCGCGGCTTGCATAGCGCGCCAAAAGCCGCACACCTGGCAGCTGCAGCGCCGCCTACGCTGTGCATCCAAACCGGTTTCACAGGGGCCCCTTGAAACGGCGGCCGTTCACGACACTAGGAAAACCTTCTAGCCTCTGTAGCAGCATTGGCGCGCAGTGCATCGATGGCATTCGAATGTTATCGGTTAAGCAATTAGCTTAATTTCTAGTCAGACCATATAAATAAATAACACAGAGTAGGAAATTGGTCGAGTTGGGGAATCGAACCAGGGTCTCCGGAGTGCGAGACGAGCACGCTAACCACTCCGCCATGCCAGCTTTTTTTGTCTTTATTGCCTGTTTTGACAGAACCGCCATGTCAGCTCGATGGTTTGGAATGGTGGTTTGGAATGAACAAAGGCGCGTTTAGTGAATACGGCGTCTTCGTTCACTCCCATCTTCCTCCCTTCCCGTTACGGTGAGGTTCAGGTGTCCACCGAGATAAGCGAGACAGATACATTTCCTTTCCTCAAATACCAATTTACCGACGAGCAAGGTGTACAGCCGAACGGGCGATGGCGTTCTGTACACTCCCTGGCAGCGTGGCGGAATGGTCACGCAACCAAATATGGTAGCGCCGATGCTCCCGCTCTGTAAAGCGTCTGTAAATGCGCGCTTGCCTTGGCGTGAATGCTATGCTATGCAGTCCTCTAAGGAGAAGTGGCAGCGACAGGAAGAAGCTAGAAAGCGACAACGTGCACAAGAGACGCTAGAACAGCGTGAAGAACGTCTTGCAAAGCGTCGTGCTAAGGATGCAGCTCGGCGACAACGTTCTACCTCGCAGGGTGGTTCCACGTAATCGGTCACCGATGAATCTCAACACCTGACTGCTCAGGAACGCCGCAATGCTACCAGGCGAAGGCAACGCGCCGAAGAATCGCCAGAAGAACGCGCCCACCATTGCTAACGCAATTTACCTGGTTTAACCAGAGCTAAACCGCTGCCAGTTTTTTAGCGTGTGCCTTTAATGCACTTCCTTCCATCGTGACATTTGCTCTAAAGCCGGGACTGTCCCGTGAAATTCGGAACGGTTCGCAACGCCAGTCCATATACGCATGTAGTAAACTTCGGAGCGTTTCCCTTTCTCTCCGATGTCATGACGTCTGCCTCGAAAACTACAACTGGAAAGGAGTGGGGTCACAATGATGCACGCCTAAGCCTGCGATCTCGCTAAGTAGCATTTCGACGCTGAAGTGGCGTCATCGGCGTCAATGTCACAAACAGAATGGGGGCCGGTAGCCGCCTCCAGTTAATTAAGTGGAGCTCTTTCTGGCAACGTTTTCTTCTCTTTTTTTTTTAAGCATGAAATTGGCTTTTGACTCCCGTTCTCGGCAAACTCAAGTGAGCATCCTCCGGTAACCGGAGCGAACCGGAGGAAGAGCATGGAGCCGTAACTGAAGCGAACTTTGTGAACTTTGCGATACTTTCCGTCCGAAGGATACTTTCCGCTGGCCCTGCAGGCGCTAGATGGCGCCACGCTCCCATCAACAGCGTGCTAGCCTGGCGCGTCGGGACCAATCAGCGTATGATCAGTGGCAGGGCGCGGCACGCGGCAAGCGGCGGCAGCGCTGCGCGCTATGCTAAAAGTACCGTTACCGTAGACTGCTACCTTCATGCGCTAGATATGCACTGGTACAACTCACATCATTCCATTGAAGAAAGTTTCAATTTACTGGTATCACGTTACCTCAACTTTATCCAGCCGCCACGTAACTAGGCGTGTGCAGGCCTCACGCGTGCGTCTAGTGCCTGTCAGTATAGCCGCTACAGTAGCGGTAAATGACAACGCGGTGCTAAGACTTCCTACATACCTTCAGTGCAGAGATCTGTGCGCGAAATTAAATGAAGGCTTCTTATTTAATTATATAACTCGAAGTTTGCGATTGCGCTTTTGAAATGTTAGGCTTTTTTTTTATTTCAGGGGCTCATAGTTTTAAACGCGGTATAGGCTTCCGAAAAAACTTTACCCTAAACTTCGTGTCGTGAACCTTTCGTTTGCAGCCACTATAGTTGAAATTGAGGCATGCTGGTGATGCCGCAAGAACATCTGCCGAAGGAAGCTAGAAAAATTAAAAGATTTTACACGGAGTGGGTTTAGCCCTTTAATGCGCTTTGTATACAACTGTGCACACAACGAACTCACAGCTCTTTCTCGGTGTGTGTTGCGCCTGTTTCAGGTGAATTTAAGATCCTTCTTGCCGCAAATGAGATGGTCTTTTACTCCCTACAGCGAACGCAGTAAATAATACTCCGCGAAACAGTGAGCGAGGTAGCCTGTCGTCTTTCATTTTTGTGCAGACAGATTTTGCCGCTAGTAAGAACACCGTTTTTTTTTACAATTTTAATTGTACTGTGCCCCTGTGAAGCAGAAATTGATTCCGTGATCCATCCTGTCTTTACGTCACAGGTGCTGGCAGTTCGATTTTTCCATTTTAATTATGACAATTTGGGCGAAATTTACACATCCCTGTAAAACATCATCCCCTGGAATTCTGCGCTGGAAAACTACTAGCCTCAATATACTGTATATAAAGAGAATTATTTGTTTTGTGTGAAAAAAATGGCGCCTCAAAGGGCTAGCGGGTTAATAAAGCCGCTGCAGTAATACATGCAGCGCACGAAATTTATGCACTCAAATGCGTAGGTGGCCTCGTGGATTGATCGCGAAGAAATCTAAGATACAAACCGCAGTACAAAATTTGAAAAAAAGATCATGTTAATTTCGACTTAGTTTCATTTGTGCACCTAACATGCACAGCTAGTTTGCTTGCATTTACTTTGGGAACGAAACTGTCATGTGGGATCTAAGCATTGCTTTCAACTTTCTTTTGCAGTCCGCTGTTCACATTAGCATATCCAGAACCAAGAATCTTGACGTAACTGCGGCAATTTGCATTACAATTTTTTTGACTGGCAGGAGACATGACTACATACAAACTGCACACCAAGCAAGCATGCCCGGGGAAAGCAGGCCTCAGGAGATAATCCTTGAATTGGAATGCTACCAAAAAGAGGCATACAGTCAGGAAATTCCCCACCTGATGACCCGTAGCCTATATTTGCCGTCTCTGGTGGGCCACAAACACATTCACACGCCCCGAGGCGCCCACAGAATGCTTCACAGAAATCACGCAGGCGCACAAGTACCGCAGCTGAACTAGAGGTTGTAGATGCAAGAATTGAGGCAGCTCAACAGCCCGTAGACGACATTACTCATTCCTTGCTGTAGTTGCACCTGAGAATGGCACAAGGGGTTAAAGGAGATGCAAAATAACGTGAGAATGGAGCTCCTCCTCATTTTTCTGCGTTACGAACACTCGTAATGTGATGCAACTTCTTGTTCAGCGATCCAAGCAGGAATACTTTTAGTTGGTACACTACGATACATTTGAGAGAGAGAGAGAAACCCTTTAATGAAAAGCAGAGGATTTAGCCGTCGTTTAAAAATCACTGCCATGCTATTCTGCATGGGGAAGGGAACTTGCGAGACAAAGATGGAAGGACATTTGATGATATTAAAGGCTCCCTGCAACACCGTTTTAGCATAGTATATAAACTAGTTCAATCACGGTGGCCAGGAACGCCTGAGCCAAATAATACACTTCTTTCTACACGCAGCAGACAACCTACAACTGCGCTCGAAAGTTGGCGAGCCCTTTCCTACGACGGCGAGCCCTTTCCGACGATGTCGAAACTTTCAAAAAAGAAACGAGAACGCGCAGTTTCATTAAGGACATTTATTTTGTAAATCGGAAATGAACAAATAGTTATTTTTTGTACCGCAGCAAAGGTGTTGCAAAGCATTTTCAGGAAAGGATGCTGACATATTGCATACAATAAAATTTACGTAAAGCAAGCACGTGACTGCTGGATAGGGAAACGCTTGCTGTTGCGCTTTTCACCAGGTTGAAGTTCGAGTGCGCGTTGAGTCAAACGTTTTCGCACGCGTTCTCTCGCAAGCCTGCTGCGCAGATGCGTATGCACATTGCCGAACTGCGACTAGTTTCCTTCACACGGCGCAGACGATGGGGGAATTCGAGGTAAGCAACATGCGACTGACGTCAACGGTTGGTTGCTACAAAGACCTTGCCACCGCGCAGACAGCTGCAAATTCTTAGCAGACTCCCAAACAGCTCTTTTAGACCAAATGTTACAGTGCGTAGTCAAGTGATATTTTGCAGAAAACTACGCCTGGAAATTTCGGCCGTTTTTTGTTGCGAAAGCAACACAACGCGAGTCGCCGAGCCATTTCGCGGAGCTGACGAAAGGCCATACTGCGCATGCGAGAGGAGCAGTGACGTCACACGGCGCACAGCTGGCGTGCCGCCGCCGTCGCTGAGCGGGTGACTCACGAGGTGCCGCCGCCGCGCTCTCCAGTTCTGCATGGGCAGTAGCGGGGCATAAAATATCGTGCCGGGGACGCCGCCGCTGCCGCGCGCTCTCCATCGCCTCTCTCTCTCTCCTCATTGCTTTCGCAATCCTCCATTTTTAACCAAAGCTAAACCACTGCCAATTTTTCCCTCCTTATTGGTAGTGAAAAAAGCTGAAAGAAAAAATTTTTTCCCAAATTTTTTATGTTTTTTTACGCACATACATCTCTCGTCAGGAAGTTTCGACCCCCGGAGAATTCCTCTGCGCGTTGGCAGCCAGTTAAAGATAACGCCTTAAAATATTCTTACTAGTAGGAAAATATTCATGAAGCGACGTCCTTTGAAATCTCAGGCATACCGCATCTTTGTTGAATAATGTTGCAAGGCCCTTTAAGGTGGTGGACTTCGATATACATCAACAAAAAAAAAAACTAGCTTTGTTTGCGCATAAATACACAATACCTACCTTGAGTTACAGAGGTTTCAAAGTTCTCCGAAGCAGTCGCTATGTTAACAGCACTGTGGTAGACACAGTGGATCTTCCTACTCCGAACTCAATGCAACATATCGCATGTACATTCCGGAAGCCAAATACCTGGAAAAAAATTATTTGACAATTGCTAAGCTTCCACACCTCCTTATTCGATTCTGTGTATAATTCATTTGCTCTATTTTCCGGATTAAAATGACAGACGGTAAAGCAAAAGCTGCCTTATGCAGGGGCTACGAAGATTGATTTTCTTCCAGCTAAAAATGACGGTGATTTTTCGACCATCGAGGGGACCAAAATGCACAGACATAACATTTCATTAGGTGCTGCATTGTGATCGCATCATCTGTTGATGCCTTTACCAGAAGAAACGTCACATCCTTCCAGCCAATGGGCGAATTTTATGGCTGACAACGCATTTGGGCCCAATGGCGCTTCTGATCCTATCGCATTAAAACAGAAAAGATCTGTTTTATATTGGCAGTAGCAAACAACACAATGTGTACCTTTCGATGCAGCGCAAAGTACTTCGTAAAGATTTCTTCAGAAAAAAAATGAGGGGGTGGGGGGGGGTGCACTTAAGCTCCGCCTTAAGGATATGACGCGATAGCGTAGTAGGTTAATTCCTATGTATGAAAATGGTCATTCTCTACTTTACATTTATAGATCCCTGGAGTTCTTATACCCCTCCTGGCGCAATGGTTAAGCAATGCACCACTGCCCTGCGGTGGCAGGTGCTCCAAGCGATGGGCCTTGTGCGACCCAGGTTGCTCTTCCCGAGCGACAAGTCATTAACTTAACGGCCACCTGCCACGGTGGGCAGTTTGCTTGCTGTCAGGTAGCCAGGTTGTGATGACTCCGCAAGGTCACGTGACCTAGCTAGGTGGTCCACCTGCCTCGTAGGTTGCTCTGTGGGCACCACCTGCCAGTTATGCTCGCAATTTTTCGCTCACAATGCCTATGCCGCCAACGCCGACGCCAGATTTTCTGGACAACGGGGCCTTTAACGCTATCGATTTAACACTCTGCCTTAAAGGGTGGACTAAAGATCGTCGTGGAAAAATTCTTTATCGCTCATATTTTGTTTTTGGAGGGTCTCCTTGAATAAGCAGTCTCAGCCGCAGACAACACGGCCGCAAATTAAGCCCACGGAAGTAAAAGTACGCTTGGACTATTTGCTTTCTCGAGTCTCAACCTCATCACTCTGCAATGTCCAATGAAAATACCATAATCCGTGAAAATACCCTAAGTAATTTTTATTACTCTTTTTTGGACACAACATAATAGTTTGATAATCCCTACATATTTGTGGTTCAGAGAAGATATCCCCGTAATAACCATCCCGAAGCAAGCTGTCTATGCTTTCTCCTCGTCTGCTGCCGCAGCGGTGATTCGCCCGACCGTCTGCTCCTGCTGAACATAGTCCAACCAGCAACCCGCACATTTCCAAGGATCACTCCGCGTATTACTCATCCAATGGCGAAGCGGCAACCCACCACGCGATTGGCTGAAAGGCACCCCCGCTCGTCGTTTTCGCCATGGCAACAATATTGGTTGACCCCTCCTACTTTCTGCGGTGAGTAAAAAAAAAGCAGGAACCGGGACGTTTAATCCGATTTGATAGCGACATCGGCCACTCATGATAACAGTTCGAAGTTTCTTAACATTCTCGGAGTGTGTAGATCGAGTTCCCGCGATAAAAGGACGAACTCAAAATCATCATTAGTCCACCTCTAAGCATACCACGAAGAACAGGTTCTATTACCACGCATACCCCTAAAGCGTGGCCGCTCAGTGCGGACTGGAGCATCGCCCGAAGCCGGCTGGAGACGCCTAGTTCGCGTCGCCACCGCCCCGGCGCCACGGCTCCGGGACGTCTGTTTGGTGTTGGCATGTTCTCGTCATCCCGCGCTATTCGGTAAAATTGTTTGTGCTCAAAGAAAATAGAGGGGGGAAAATGCTAAGCGTGGTGGCAATTGCCACAACCCCGTTTCGAAGGGAACGTTCCGAAGTCCCATCCATTGCTGGAATGCTGCGCTCTCCCCTAGGCGTCGGAATCAATCAGGTTTATTTTCACATCAAGGATGTGAGGAGCGGGGACAAAAAGCCTATGGAGGCTTGACGGAGGTCCCCGCCCCCTACAGCAACTACATTGCACACAAAAACCCACAATCACACAACGGTACAGTATTTGTTATGCCTGTGACATATTTAAAACAAAAGCACATTGCATCAAAAATAAGCACGTTCATTGCATCAAAAAACGCATAACCATCAAACATATCACGTCAAGAGGGAAGGCATAACAGCAGGCTGAGTTAGTACAGTAAAGAAAAAAACTATATGTTGTTACTCTTCACCAATTACAGTTTTTCACAAATTGTTTAAAATGGACGGCATATTATAGGACAGCGCTTGTCTCCCGTAGTTAGTTCGCGTTCGCGGTAAATACCAATTGTCTCCGATGCGCGTATTGTAGGGGCGTTCTCTGCATATTAGTCTAGACAAATCAGCGAGAAATGCAGTTCTTTGATTAATATTTGATGTGTACTGTTTACGCAGCAGGACAGAGTACGATTGCACAATAGGTACAATGTGTAATGCCTCAAAGACAGGTTTGGTGTGTGCAGCATTTGGAATGTTGTTAATTGCACGAACAGCTTTTTTCTGTAGTACATGGAGTTTTGTAATATTGGAGACAGTGATTGTGCCCCAGACTAAGAAGCAATAAGTTATAACACTGGTGAACAAAAAGTCGTACAAAAGTTTGTTTATGCATTGTGGAAAGTTGTACCGAAACTTGGACAGGATACCTACTACTCTTGAAATTTCGGCAGCTGTATTATCGACATGAACATCCCAAGATAAGTTCTCGTGAAATGTGACACCAAGGCTTTTAACGGAAGAGGATACGTGTATTTTTGATGAACCGATTGATAACGTTAACTCAGAAACATACTTATTCCGGGGTCTAAAAAGCACAGCTTTTGTTTTGTTTATATTGATATTCAGCGAACTGGAAAGTGAACAGTGGTGTAGCGAACGTTGGCACCTCGTAGCATCTATTTCCAGACTCGGCGCTCTGAAAAATAGGCTGGTGTGATCAGCGTAGATAACAAATGTTGTGTTAGGGTCAATGTTTACGATATCATTAATGTAGAGATTAAAAAGTAGCAGTCCGAGTATGCTACCCTGGGGTATGCCGGCAGCAATATGCTTGGGGTCAGATAGGGTGTTATCAATTACAACCTACTGAAAACGGGCCTCTAAATATTATTTATTTATACTATAAAAACAACTAAAAACAACCTAATTATACTATAAAAACAATGATCGGCGCTGTCTATTTTCAGGATGTAAGAGCTCTGTTTCACTAAATATGAGAGCACAAATTCAAGTTATGATAGTGTCTCGGTTTAGGAATAATGCCAGCAAGGCGGCATTATTGCGTTTGCCCAACAGGGATGTGTGCTTGTGCGTACGTCGGAAAACTAATGAGCCACAGGACTGAAGTGCGCGCTTCCCTGTGTGGTCGTGCATTCCGTTCATGGAGGTTTCGAAGAAAAATGTTACCCTCCTGGGAACCATCCGAAGCTGTGTAGCCCATTGTGACGAATTCGCTGTTTGCACGCTGTGTATTCATTCCCTCATAGAGCTTCGATGCAAAGTTCGGTGTTAACATCTCACCATCCCGCGCTATTGAGTAAAAATGTTTGGAATCACTGTTGGCAAACTGTGTGAAGGTAAACGGGGCGCAAATATGCAACTTACAGCTAGGGTCCAAGAATTCGTGTTTGTCATTTTCTGACAGATGTTAGGAAAAAATAGGAACACGTTTGTTGGATAAGAAATGTTCGCGGTGTCTGGACCTTCGATATAGTTTTGAGGTGTCCGATTCGGCCCTTCAAAAAAGTCGGACCACCTACAAGAAATTGGAGCGCACACTTGAGCACCACCTTAAACGTATGACGCAAAAGTATTAATGGGTTAATGCAAACATAGGTTAATGGGTTAATGCAAAAAGCCCGAAGCGAGTACGGTAGGCAAGAGGAAGACACGCTCTGACACGAAGCAACGCCCGCTCAGTCCTGGCAATCCCGGCAACCTGTCCCCTTGCAGCGGTCGCAACTCGTAAACTCCGCGAAGACGCGTTCTTCCATTGCCGGCGGCGGGATGCAGCTGGCCGCAACTGGTGCCTTCCATCGACCGGCCGTGACTGAACCATGTCTTAACAACAGGCTAAAAGAAAAGAAGAAAAGACGCATTGCATATGCTACCACTATCTGTCTCCTTGCGTTTGAAAATGTGGCATAATTCACTGAAATCTGCAGTCTACTAACAGTTAACTACTAATGAGTGCAGTTAACTTCTGTAGCGAAAGGCAGAACCACGATTTTTATATTCTTACCTGCTTCCGTGAATTTCTTGTAGTGTCGATGCGAGAGGCTGCACTCTAAACACGAAATGACTAAAAAGGGTATCAGCTGTCATCTAGAGTACTGCTTTCAAGGGGCAGGGTATGCCATTCAAGCCTTGGTGTAGATTTCCGCCACTAAAATAGGGAAAACTTACGGTTGGCAACGGAAAAAAATTTCCTTTTCAAAACAGGCAAAGTTCTAGCAGTTACGAAGGTTGTAACCAAAGTGTCAACCTCCTCTATTGTTTGCTTCAGGACCTCCGGTGCCGAGTTAAAAGCCTCCTCATATGGCTAACTGCATCAGAATACTACGCTTTGCGGTGGGATATGCCTCTGTTGCCAAGTACAAGCATTCCGGATATTTAATTATCGTAGTGCACTCTGTAACTTGGGTAGCATACCCTACCTCTAAAAGGGAGTGCACCAGAGGACAGTTTACTCCCTTTTTACTCCAATATAGTCTTATTAGAGTTTAGAGTGTACTTCTCTGCAGCTCTCGTTACATCATAACGCTGGAACCAGACAGTTATGCAAATTAAAACCTAAATGGCACCTTTCTACGACATATAGGCTAGGTGAACTTAAAAGAACAGTTTGAACAAAAAAACGCGAAAACATTCCGGCAAGTTCACGGCACTTCAGCGAGCGCGTCTGAGCGTAATTCTAAGCCTTGCTCGTGATGACAGCGGCTCTCGCGAAACATGAAGTTTTGTAAGCGGTTCCTGGGAAAGTGAGTGCAGATCAAAATCTCAGGAGTCATTTTTAAGTTTTTTTTTTTTAAATACGTTGGGTCACCTTGCATAAGTAAGGACATCTGCACATAACAACTGCAGTACGAGAATACAGGCACACGAGGAAGACCTGCGAAAGGTTTTTGGTTTGGCAGCATGAACTCACCACCGTGTAAAACTCCGACTCTTGTTTTCGGTTCTGCAGAACTGGCGTTGACCACCACCGCCTCGGGCTGGGCCCATTCATCAGGGCAATTCTTTTCTTCAGAAAATAATATTGCTCCAAGAGCCAGAGAAGGCACCGACGATTAGTGTCAACAACCGGTTGGAGTGCACCGCCCCGTCCGATTGGCAGTCCGCCAGATCGGCCACTGCGCGATTTGTTGCCTTTATCGCAATTCTCTTTTTCTGGAGAAGATAGTGCTCTTCTAGGAGCAACAAAGTAGAGGCGGTGGACGTCTCCATTTCGAGGAAGCCACTGAGCCCACGCGCCGGAGCACAACACTACGCGCCTGCTCGTAGTTGCGTACAGAAAGAGCAAAACCTACGGAAGTATTTTTTTTCCTCGCAGAAAAGCGTGTGATATATTCAACAAAGAAAGTTACGCAAATAAAATAAAGCCATCACAAGATGTTTGATGTTTATTTTCCGTAAATTATTCCTAGAGAATCAAAGGCCGCTGACGCCGCACCGACGGAAATCGCTAGGCGCTGCAAGCATGAGAAATAAACGGCCTTTACACTGCGACAGCGACTGCATCTCGTCATTGCAGCTTTCGTTTTAATGTGCTTGCGGTGTGGCGTGGCCTGGTGGCGGGGTGGTGGGACATGTTGGCGTGGTGGCGTGCCATGGTGGAGTGGAGCGGAGTGGTGTGGCGCGGTGTGGCATGAACTGGACGAGACCTATTTAAAAAATGCGTCCACTATCATCTGTCTGCTACCGCAAACACAGGTGGTTGCGGCACGTGCTTCGTCTCACTGTTTCGCGCTCACGCGCTGTCCTGTTTTTTAAGTTTTGTACCGTGGATTCTACTCTAATTTTCTTCTATTCCTTTGTAGTTATAGTGCAGTTGCAAGTACTAGCACTAACTATTACTGGTTAACATTATGCATCTTCTCGCCTTTGCTGGCGCCATACCATTTCGACCAATCGCGAGTTTTGTAATGCCACTTTTCGGGCGAACGCCACTTTTCGTGCCGATGAGCCATCGAATGCTTTAGCATTAAAAGTCACTGCGCATTGTCACAGTCGCAGCATGCGGCACTTTACAACTACCCCTCACACTAACCACAGAAAGTGTATTTTCTCCACCGATTACTGCTCGAAAGGTCATTCCAAATTAAAAAGTAAGCTCTTCGCCGATACAACGCCGCAAGTGAAATGAGAGTTCATAAGCTAGCCGTACATGCAGTGTCGCAGCGTCGGCCTCCGGGTTGTTCTTATGACTAACGGGCGGTGAGTCGAAGCCTTCTTGTACCACAAGCTTCGCTTATGCCACTGACTTGGCCATCGCCCTCACATGGGCAGTTTTCTCGTAACTATATGTCTTAGCAGTCGTTGTATTTCGAGAGGTAAATGGTTCATAATTTATTTTTGCAGAGTTTGCCGATTTGGCTGATCGGTTCCAAGTCTCCGCATACTCGTCGCCCCGTAGGATTGACCGGGTCACGTGAGCACGACGCCTCCGCCGCCTGTGTCTTGCAGCATGTCTTACCTTCGTCCTCATCGGGTGGGCCGCGTGGTGACCAGAAGACGCCTCGAAACGCGTTTCAAAAAAATGTCCTGAAATTCTTCAAGTTCGCCCTCACCTGTATGGATCACACTTCGCCAGTAGTCCTCCTTGGTGACTTCGACGTCGACGTCGTGAAGCACGAGCAATTCGTTGTCGATGTCGCATAAAGGGACTCCACTCTCGAAACCAACCCAACCCAACTTATTCGACGACACGAAACGCTTTCATCGGTCGGGATCTCAAGAGGCAGCGCAATTTAAACGCGGTTACACCGAAATGCCCGCATTTCTCCACCCACAAAGCTGGCAGTCAGGACGCAAGTAACTGAAACCGCAGGCCGCAGCGATGGCCTAGTGGTCTGAGCATCCCCCTCGCATGCGAGAGGTGCGGGATCCAGTCCCCAGTGCCGCCCGGCACCCACCGGTGATATACAGTGGGTACAAGCTTTCCTGAGGTGTGGGGCTCAGCTTATTTAGGGTGAAATGATTGAGAAATGGGTCGTTGACCCCGCCTTGAGTTAGAAGAAAATACCTTGTTCCCTGGCGCTCTTTGGTCACACATGCCCTTGCGCCATAAAAATCCATCAGCATCATCATCATCAAACTAAAACCGCAAAAAGCGAACAAAAGCTGCGGCGAAATGTAATAATACTCCAGTAAGTCATTTTAAATGATTTGAGCACGAAGGGACAGGAGCACAGAAAAAGGACCACGACAAGACCGGCGCTGTTTCCCGACTGATATTCGGTTGTGAAACACCGCTGGTCTTGTCGTGAGCTTTCCTTCGGGTCCCGGTCCCTCCACGCTTAAATCACTTAAAATAACGCCATATCTACAACTAGGCCAATTTTTTCTTCTTTTACGGTACACACCAGTAAGAAAATGTTTCCGGACTAACTGGTGCTGCGTGTTTAATTACTACAAGGCGAAACACTGACTATTGTGTTGCCTTGTGAGGCGCTTGTGCTCCTCGTCTCGTTCTCTAATTGTGCCGTCTATTTCGTGGCTTATTATAATTAAGCAATTATATTCATTCTCTTCATTTAATACTTGACCATGAACATATCATCAAAACAGCAACCATCACTAAACTCCTTACGCACTGCATCATCCTTTCTTGAACCATTTATCGAAATAAATACTGCTGGCCCCTCGCTATGCCATTGCGGTAACCGTCTGTTTTTTTTTCTTTTTCTTGCAATGTCGAAGGTGGTGATGCCGGGCAGGTAGGCCGTACCGAGTGCAAACCTCCTTAGTCGTCGGCAAAACGCGTCGCACTGTAGTAACTTGTATCGTGAGTACAAAAAAAAATTCATGTTTCGAATGCTGACTTTCACTAGGACGTCGGCGCCACGAAACGCATCACTTCTTTATCGTGCATGCTGGTGTTGCAGTCGGGCAGGAGTTGGGGAAGGAGAGGCAATGGAAAAGGGAGACTGCATACTTCAGTGCATCATCTTGGGAGGAGACCCTGCGGGGCGCGGTCTTCGAGAGCCAAATCGCCCTGGTTTTCCGGACTCAGTCCGAGGCTGCCTCCAAACGGCTGCTGGACTAGGAGGCCCTCCTACAAAGGACACCATCATCATCCTAACTACGTCCACTGCAGGACAAAGGCCTCTCCCATGTCTCTCCAATTAACCCGGTCCTTTGCCAGCTGCGGCTACCGTATTCCCGCAAAATTCTTAATCTCATTCGCCCACGTAAGTTTCTGCCGCCAGCTGCCACGCTTGCCTTCTCTTGGAATCCACTCCGTCACCTTTACGGACCAGCGGTTATCTTGCCTTCGCATTACATGCGCTGCCCAAGCCCATTTCTTCCTTTTGATTTAGACTAGAATATCATTAACCCGCGCTTGTTCCCTCACTCACTCTGCCCGCTTCCGGTCTCTTAACGTTACATTTGTAATTTTTCTTTCCGTAGCTCGCTGCGTCGTCCTTAACTTAAGCTTTTCGTTAGCCCCTACGTTTCTGACCCATAGGTGAGTAACGATAAGATACAGCTGTTGTATAGGTTGGTTGGTTTATGGGGTTTAACGTCCCAAAGCGACTAAGGCTATGAGAGACGCCGTAGTGGAGGGCTCCGGAAATTTCGACCACCTGGGGTTCTTTAACGTGCACTGACCCCAGGTGGTCGAAATTTCCGGAGCCCTCCACTACGGCGTCTCTCATAGCCTTAGTCGCTTTGGGACGTTAAACCCCATAAACCAACCAACCTATACAACAGCTGTATCTTATCGTTACTCACCTATGGGTCAGAAACGTAGGGGCTAACGAAAAGCTTAAGTTAAGGACGACGCAGCGAGCTACGGAAAGAAAAATTACAAATGTAACGTTAAGAGACCGGAAGCGGGCAGAGTGAGTGAGGGAACAAACGCGGGTTAATGATATTCTAGTCTAAATCGAAAGGAAGAAATGGGCTTGGGCAGGGCATGTAATGCGAAGGCAAGATAACCGCTGGTCCGTAAAGGTGACGGAGTGGATTCCAAGAGAAGGCAAGCGTGGCAGCTGGCGGCAGAAACTTACGTGGGCGAATGAGATTCTTTTCGTTTGTGGGATATTGGTATACTGACATTCACGATCTGAGAGAATCTGCTATATGCGCTCCATCCCGTTCTTATTCTTCTTGTTGTCTCCCTCACAAAGGATATATTCGTCAATTTTCTTCAGTAAAAGTTGTTCTCTCTCTCGCTCTCTCGGGCAGCAGTTCCCCGTAGTGTACACGTCTACGTCTCTTATTTTACTGATACTTAGGCACAATGTATTTACCCCTCATATTGTGGGTTGCGCTACATTCAAACTTTCACTTGTAAAAACTAACAGACTTGCATGGAGCTCTTCTTGACGTAAGTGGTTCATGAATTGACAAAAAGGCAGTTTCTTTCCTTTTTTTGTTACTGCTGAGCAAAAGTGTGTTGAACGTAAGCGCTCCTATCCGTGTGCGCACACCTACGTTTTTCATTTACGCATCTCCAGCATTGCAGATTCGAAGTGCTAATGCAAAAAAAAAGAAGGCATGCTGACGACGACTTTTCTTGTTCAAAGGAATGAAATAAATGCCTGAACTATGCTGCCAGCTTGTACCAACCTCTTAGCAGCCTTTTTGAAAAACGGCAAATTGTGCTGCATTAGCATACTTCGATCAGTTTAACAGATTAGTAGCAGTAGTCCAAAGGTACACTAAATGCAAACGCTGAGTAAAAAAAGATTGATATATTAATGTTCCGTGACAATACACATGGTTATTATTTTTGCTGCGAAGAGACGTTAAGCAAGCAAGAAAACCACGCAAATTTTGGACGGACGGACGGATGGACGGATGGACGGATGGACGGATGGATGGATGGATGGATGGACGGATGGACGGATGGACGGATGGACGGATGGACGGATGGACGGATGGACGGATGGATGGATGGATGGATGGATGGATGGATGGATGGATGGATGGATGGGTGGATGGGTGGATGGGTGGATGGGTGGGTGGGTGGGTGGGTGGGTGGGTGGGTGGGTGGGTGGGTGGGTGGGTGGGTGGGTGGGTGGGTGGGTGGATGGATGGATGGATGGATGGATGGATGGATGGATGGATGGATGGATGGATGGATGGATGGATGGATGGATGGATGGATGGATGGATGGATGGATGGATGGATGGATGGATGGATGGATGGATGGATGGATGGATGGATGGATGGATGGATGGATGGATGGATGGATGGATGGATGGATGGATGGATGGATGGATGGATGGATGGATGGATGGATGGATGGATGGATGGATGGATGGATGGATGGATGGATGGATGGATGGATGGATGGATGGATGGATGGATGGATGGATGGATGGATGGATGGATGGATGGATGGATGGATGGATGGATGGATGGGTGGATGGGTGGATGGGTGGATGGGTGGATGGGTGGATGGGTGGATGGGTGGATGGATGGATGGATGGATGGATGGATGGATGGATGGATGGATGGATGGATGGATGGATGGATGGATGGATGGATGGATGGATGGATGGATGGATGGATGGATGGATGGAGCGCCCCCTTTGAAACGGGGTGGTGGCAAATGCAACCATGCTCAGCTTTTCTTCTTTATTTTTTTTTGTTTACTGTGTTGGCAATTCTCATTAAGAATCGCCACCATCTTTACCTACGGTTTCCTACAATTCTAACCTTATGCCACATCTCTGCTTTTCAGCCACTAATCCTGCAATCGCTTTTTGCTGACTTCCACTGCAGATTTATTTACATGACCATTGCTATCTTTAAACCCTAGGGCCTCAGGAAGAGTGACTGCGCCTGCATCGACATCCGGATGGATACCGGATGTCGATGCAGCAAGCAGCGCCACCAACGTCCAGTTCCGGTACCTGCGGTCGCCAACGTACAACAGTGTTGTGGCATGAAAGTGCACTGGGGCTTGACCGTGTGCAGCTGAGCATCATTACTGTTCTTCCGTGTGGTCGTTCCATTGTCACTTCTGAGCGATACTGCACGCGTTCCCGTGTTCCCAATAATCCGGACGTCACCATTTTGCACAGTACCTTGCTCCATTTATTTGTACGCTGAAGGTACACGGTTTGACGGCCACTTTACACGGAGAATCCTCAATCGCTTTTTATTCTGTAGCGCTTTTCTGTGAATATCACTTTCGCTACTCTACAACCAAGTGTCTTCGCAACTGTACGAAAGTACAGCGCGGGAAGTGCTGCTTGCATTTTGCTGCTTGCAGACGTGCGGAAGAAATGGTTATAATCTGGTATGATTAACTTTAAACACACTGGGTTGATGCGCACGCAGATTTTCTGATGACGCATTAAGGGTTGGACAGAGGATTTTGCGGGTCTTACCATCCCGAAGCGACTCAGTCTAAGAAGGATGCCGTAGTCGAGGGCTCCGGTTTAATTTAGACCGAAGGGGGTAATTTAACGTGCGATGACATTGCACAGAACACAGACATTTTTTGAATTTCACTGGCATCGAAATACGCCCTCCGCTGCCGGGATAGGACCCGCGACCTTGGGGTCAGGAACCCAACGCCAAATCCGCTGAGGCACCGTGGCGGGTCCATGACACAATAAGCGTTGATTACATTGGACAGAATTAAACAGCTGCCAGATTAAAACTTCCTCATGCATAACACTTTACACCTTCGGCTACCGCGAACGGAAGGTTTCGAACCGAAAGTTGAAGGCGTTGGCTGCTGAAAGTAATCCACTTGAAAAGACCCTGGCCTGCTCCAACTAAAGTACTTCCAAGCCTGCTCCGAGAGAAGTACCCCTTTGCCAAAAGTAACCAAGCAACAGGTTTTTGCTTCTCAACCATATAACGGAGCCTTTACGGCTCTTCTAAAGACCTAAATGGGTCAGAACGAGAGGACAATAGTTGACCTTACTTTACACAGATTTAGAGCTTAAGAGTTGCCATAAGTGCTTCGCTACGCTGCTAAGAAACAAACAACCGTTGCCCGGCTACTTATGCAAAGACGGTACATACCCAGCAATTGTGGAGAAAAGCATTTTTCAGCGAAAAACCGTTCACGAACGCAATTTTTTCATATAAGATTTCACTACAACAATCAATATATCGACAGATCACACGACGTCAGTGCTGTATTTTTTTTTCTATTCACGTTTTTGTTATCGTCAAAAGCGTTCCCTATTGTTTTTTTATGGCAGTCTGAACTGTTCGATGCGATCGATGGAACCACTGTAAAAGAAAGATTTTGCTACATCTCAGAATAATGGACCATTATCTTCAATGTTTCCACAACAGTGCCTTACAATTTGCCAATTTTCAGAATTTTTGCTTGAAAAGGCTGGACATAGAGAGGTATGCTGCAAAACAGTTCAACCCCATCTGTACCACAGTAAGGGCGCAATTATATTTGTCAGGAATTGCCAGCAAATTGCTGATGGCTACCTAATGGCCCAAACTTGCAATACTGCAGCACTTTTGCGACAAATGTCAGCTCCCCAGGTTGCTACTCGGCCAAAAACTTTGAAAAAGTGTTGAAGTAGATGGTTCTTCAGTATAAACTCTCTGCATCAGCTCGCTGAGAACATCTGTGGGATCTTAAGCATCATGCGGCTTCAATATTTTTTTTCAAAAAATACTTGTGAGCATCATTACACGGGCAACACTTGTGTACAACGATTCCGCCAGCTGTGAATGACAAGGTACGTCGAGACTACTTTCAGCAAATATTTTACAAAATGTTGTAATGCCCTGCAAATTAAATACACCACATTAGAGTTCACCACGCGATTTCACGCGAATTTTTTACAATCACAATTGAACCACAGGCCAGTCAGCACATTTTAGGACCCGTAGCGCAGATGCAGGAATGTATGCTTTTATGCTTTGCGCTGTATGGGAAACCAACAATATAATGCGATGCGACTCTGGAATAGCCTGCAGGAGCCAAGAGGTCGCACGCGCTGGATTAAAATATTAGGGCATCCTGCTTCCAGTTCAAATTGTGCAAGGAACTTCATTTTTAAATCACCTACTAAAATTTGACCAGCGGACGTATTTTGCGCTGTGTAAGCAACAGTTGTCCTTGAGATCACGCCCTGTGCTTTAGGGCACATTAGCAACTTAGGCCATCATGGACCAAACGCAGGGTTATTGATATATTATCAGCAAGTGCTGCGCAGTACAATATGATCTGCCGCAAAGAGTACTACGTGCAGCACATAATGCTCGTGTCAAAAATGCTTGGTTCAATGTGTTTCTGACATTTATTCCCACGAACTTTCTTCACAACGCTACTCACATTCGGTTCGCAGTATTGGCGCTTGAAAAATACGCTCTCCTGTATTCTTTAACTTTAGCGTTTGTGAGAGCCAAGCTGTCACCGCAGAAAAGAGCTTGATAGCAAGTTTTCTTGCTTAAAGCGCAAAGTTCCGGACAACCGCATCCTTCGGCACAGTTACTGGGCGTGCGGTTGGCGAAGTGGGCGCGTACGCTTCAGTGGGCACGCAGAACAAAGAAGTCAGATGCACTACTACGCTTATTTTAAAGGGTAGGACAAAACTACGCGTAAAGCAAAGAACCACTGCGATACTTCCCTAAAAACAGCGTCATTCAGAAGCCGCTCCGCGCGTTGCGCATGGTTTACCCGAATTACGCGCGCTCGCAAGAAGCGCTTTCACGCTTATCTTCAAAGTGCTCAAGCATCGCAATGCCCCTGAGAGCGCGTCTTGTCGGGACCGGAAAAACGATAGCCAACATTCCCAGCGACGCAAGCAGGAAAAGGCCACTCCGGAAGAAAGATAGCTCCACAGCTCTACCACGCTGCCTGTCAAGAGAACGCCGCGTCGCAGCTCCACTCGCTGAAACTGCTTTTCTGGAGCACAAAGCAGCCGCTTTGCACAAGCGGCGCCCAGAGAAGCCTCGTGGTTCCGGAGTTCCCCGCTGTCGCCCAGTCTCCAGGCGGCGCTGTCTACGGTCGAAATAAATGACCAAGAAGAGCTTTCCCGCTTTCGGCGTAACCCTATACAAACGCTGGGATCGTGACTATATACCGGCAGTTCATGCACGATTGCTCAGTGAAGAATAACGAAGTGTTATTTTTGTGCCCAAATGTAGGTCTAGCATGAGGGCGCTTGAGCTTTTAGAGCTTTTAAGTTTCGCATCGAAGCGAAGCACCGTTACTTCACTGCCGTAGAGGGGCCACAGTGAGAGAGATCTCTGAGAGCTTTAGAAAATTATGACTGAACAGCCTGAACCATGCGAGGAAAGTGGGTGGATGAAAAGCGCGGGACGTGAATAATGAAGCGCACAAGCGGGGAACAAACTTTAATGAGTTGTGAGCAGAAACAGGGCTTCTTACTGCTGGTATCGCGGTGCTTTCGAGCTATCTGAGCGTTTATCCAAGTATGGCGCATAAAAAGAGCGTTTTTTCACCGAGAGGTTTTCTATACAGGTGCAAATTTTCCCCTCCAGCATCCATTACCTTAGTCCCTGGCGTTAACTATATCTTGTAAGGGGTGCGAAGCATGCGAGTGGCATGATCTACTTGCAGGTGTCCTAGATGCTGCTAACCAGGTATGGCGCTGTCGCGGATTGTACGGGCATTCAGGCTGCTCGAGGGGTATCTGCTCAAAAGTCGATTCAACATTATGCTTGATTCGATTAGTCAAATGTTTTATTTGATGCTTTCAGGGGTTCTCGGCGGGCTGCTTTCGCTCGACAGCTTTCCCTTTCGTGGGTTTTACAAGAAGGCCCCTGCCACAATCAATCTAAAAGCTCATATGCCTGAGTGCTACTCTTTTGATAAGGCTTCGAGCTCACATCCGCAATCAGGCAAACAAAATCGCTCTTCCGAATATTCCAGTACCTTTTTTCTGCATGCTACCGCTTCATCAATTCCTCTTATATTATTTACATCATCAAGACGTGTTCACATTATTTATATCATCGAGACGTGGCCAAGCTTGGCAAAACCGAACTATCTTCACTTGAATGGAAATCGACCGTCTTTTTACGAGGTATGCAGCGAGCAGCAGCGTATGGAAGCCGCGGACTAATTGCAAAGTTCACTCAGCGCTAACACTATGCAAGGAACCCAGTACCAGAAAAAATAGCCAGAGAAACAACCATTTTAAACGAAGAAATTGGCTCTTTTTCTTCCCAATTCCGAGAGCTGCAATGTCCAAGGTAATCCAAAAGTCATGGGAAAAGTAAACATCAAACAATTCAAAAAGTATAGACTGTAGCGTGATGCGGTTTTCAAAGAAACACTCGGAAATACACGAAGTTCTTTTTTAGTAATGAAAACCTGCTATTACCACAATATTTGCATTAATCGCCCATAGGCAGAGGTCTAGCGCCTCACCACAAACTACTGACACAACTGTAGCACCACCTTTCGGCGGAAAGTGTTACTCAGCTGGAAAATTTTTCGCTATTGAAAAAAATACTCTCCTGATGATGACGATTATTTTTTTACGGCGCAAGGGCAGCTTTGGCCAAAGAGAGCCATGGAACAAGGTAGTTTTCATTACACAAGGCAGGGTCAAATACCCAATTCCCAAGCATTTCCACCAGATAAGCCAGCCGAGCACCATACAGCGGAAAGCTTATACCAGTAGTGTCACCGGTGAGTGCCCAGCGCTACGTGGCACCGAACCCCGCACCTCCCGAGGCGGGTGTTCGTACCATTAGGCCACTGCTGCGGTTCCCATATCCTTGTGGCAATTTCTGTGAAAGCCGCATCGCGGTAGTGTCTACAGACTTTTCTAATTATCGAATTTTTAACTCTTTTGTGACCTTTAGATCACCCTGCATATTTACGCTCGAAAATGCACAGGCAGCAGTTATTTCACTTTAGCGTCACAAGGTGTTAAATTATTTAAGGGCAGCGGTGGAGCGCAACGTAACATGTGCAAAAGGCGTTGCGCGGACGCTGTCTGCCCGTTACGGTTGCGAGCACGTAATGGATGTGCCCAGCAAAGGTTCGATAGCAAATTGTGGGCAACCAGGGACGCACTGATGAAATTTGATCGATGCTCATGTGGTCCGTAAGCATGTCCTGACAACAGTGGATAATAATTGCGTCTTTATTGTGCTCACCAATCAAGCTCTTTTCGCAAATCTTTCACGCGATGCCTTTGCGTTGTTTTATGTTTTGACAGGCATACTAAAGCACCGTGGATCTCAGTATGAGAGTTCAACAGTTTTCAAACTTTCACTGCGATACTCCGATCTACACCAGTATATTTGGGGTACAATTAGGGGTTCGACTTTTCGGTTAAACCGAAAAATATTGATAAAAGTACGGCGAATTCAGTTCTCCAAATTCGTTTTAACCGAAAAAAGTCACTTTTGTTGGTCTACAAGGCACAGCTAGCTCGCTGTTGAGTGAGACTTTAGTCAAAATTGAAAATGAACCAAGTAGGCAAGCCAGGGGCGTGATGCAATGGTGGCATTGTTGGATAAGAGCGCAGTCAGGAACGGCGCCAGGTCATCCGTGGTGGGGTGGGTAATACTGGGCAGGCATAATGCCTTTGTGCCACTGCTCTTTATAAAAAATAAAATAACATAAATGGCTTGCAGTTTAGAATTTCTAAAACCGAGACATTGTGCGAAAGCACAGTTTTTTGCGGGTGAACACCACCGCCACGTACCTGAAAGCGCGATTGAGGATTGCACTGACCCAGGGTGCCAGTTATGCACGTGTTCAACTTTTTCATCGTCAATGATAACTTACCCAATGTACTGCGGCGGCCTCTGCTCCAGCGCCGCATTTCTGCAGCAATGTGGACAGTGCCAACGAGTATTGCTCTAGTGCCGTGTTTCTGCCACAGCGGTGCCCATGCCAACGCATGCAACGCACATCTCTCTGCCACTACCACCTCATAGCTCAAAGCGCGAATATTAGTTCGACAGTAGTATTAGTTGATGAAGACGACGATGCGCAATGCACAGCACGAGAGTGAGTAGCAGTTTAACACGAGGCTCGTTCGGCTGCGGCGATAGACTATAGTGCTCTCGCGCAGTGGCTAGCGAAGCTGATCGGTTCGTGCCGCCGTGGGTTCGAATCCCGGACGCAGTTATATATTTATTTGAGTTATTTTTATTTACTAGTTTCACTTGGCACAAACCCACAAACACCCCAAGATCTTTCTCAGGGTTGAAATGGTGCTTTCGCACCAAAATGCGGTGGGCTTCCACTGAAGGAGTCCAACGGGGGCTGCACTATTATGAAACATCGTCCACAACATGGTCTCACCGAAGCACTCGGCAGATTTTTCTGTGGCCTGGCAAATATTTTGAGTAGCGGCCGCGCCGCTTCGCCTTCCCTAGGCGCCGTCACTGAGTGCAGATGTGCTACCGCGACGATTCAGCGGCAGTTGCTACCTCCAGGCCGCACAGCACGTCGTGCCGTGTTCTCTTGCTGAATTTAGCGCGTAAACCCAACGACCACGGTTTCCGAAACAGGAGTGGGAAAGGGGGTCGGTCACCACCCTAACATTTCTCTAGAGGAAGTACCGCCCCCAGTCTCTGCCTGCTACCACCCTGATTAGATTTCTGAGAAAAGCTTCGATTGTAGTACTGTATTAATGGAAGGCACAGTGGGGCTTACCTGATTGCCTTCGTAGTCAGTCGCAAAGCATTTCATCTCAGTAATATGCACTAATCATGTCCCAGTAGAAGTCGTTGATTGTCTCTCTCCTGTTCATGAGCATTATTAGAAGAATTAAACAAACTATGTGCAATCTTTTTCAATGCATCCAATCACTACTCGTTTGTACTATGATAAGCAATGTGAGAAGGAACATGGGAGCGCGTGCCCCATAGCCTCAAACCCTCCTTCTGGCGATGCACGGCGGCCGCTTTTCACAACATCGTGGAAAGGGTTCTGCTGTGTTGCCGGCTTGTAATAAATGGAAGAACGCACCTCCCTTTCCACTTTGTTTCTTAAAGCAGCCGCCACGTATCGCTACAGGTAGGGTTGGAGGCTATGGGGCACGCGCTCATGTGTTCACGCTCATATTGCTCTTAATAGTATATATCATTATAAAGCTGCGCATTTCATTCTAAGTTTTACATGCCTCAACAAATACAGCTTTGAAGAGTGCAAAAAAAATCAACAAGGAATATAAAATTTAATTACATAAAACATGCAATGGACAAAATAAATAGCAAAACAAACTTGAAATCCTGCCCCCTCAACTCAAAGGAAAGTTTCTGATACCCTGACAACGATAACATGCACCTTAGCTCTAGGAATTTTGGTTTGGTTTATTGGGGTTTAGCGTCCCAAAGTGACTCAGGCTATGAGGTGCGCCCTAGTGTAGGGCTCGGGAAGTTTCGACCATGCAGTCACATCGTACATGCATCGTACATTTAACATGCACTCACATCGTACAGTACACTTGCCTCTGGAATTTCGCCTCCTTAGAAATGCGGCCGCCGCGGCTGGGGTCGAACCCACGTCTTTCGGGCCAGCAGCCGAGCGCCATAACCACTGAGCCACCGCGGCGGGGCCGCTCTCGGAAGTAAATTTTCACTTGCGTCTTTGTCTCCCGGCTGTCTCATTTAACACGCGCTACTTTTTAAAAGACAATAGCAATTTCTTCTACAAACAAAGCTCCAAGTACCGTCATTTTACCGTTAATGACTCATTAAAAATTCAGGGGGCACTTTGTTGGTCGACTCCGACGCGTTCGTCGACTCCGCCCGCCGTACGAGGGAGAATTCAAAAAAAAGGCAGGAGCTGGACGTTAATTGGATTTAATTAGGAAAATCGGCCACACAGGCCAATAAATCGAAGTTTTTAAGAAAGCTCGGAACGTGTAGATCGAGTTCCCGCGGCAAAAAGACAAGTTCAGATTCCTCTTCAGTGCACCTTTAAGCGTAGTGTTGCTGCTTGTGTCACTGATGTGTGGTTAAGATTTTAAGCTTCGCCTCTAAGAGTGGAACGCGACAGCGTCTTGCAACGCTGCCAGTAGTCCACAGAACGCCATCGCATATTCGTCTCTACGCCTTGCTCGACGGTAAATTGGTTTTTGAGGAAAGGAAATGTATCTCTCTCGCATGTCTCGGTGGACACCTGAACCTCGCCGTAAGGTAAGGGAGGAAGATGGGAGTGAACGAAGTCGCCGTATTAGCTAGACGCGCCTTCGTTCATTCCAAACCATCGAGCTGGCATGGCGGAGTGGTTAGCGTGCTCGTCTCGCACTCCGGAGATCCTGGTTCGATTCCCCAACTCGACCAATCCCCTACTCGATTTTATTTATTCATGTGGTCTGACTAGAAAGGTTAATTAAGCTAATTGGTCTTTACCATTGTTGTAATGCCATCCATCATGTCCGGTCACTGACCCGTCAAGTGATTGAACTCACTAGAATGTTCGACCCAATGTATATGAAACATCTAACTATTAATGATGGTTAATGATAGTTAAGCATGGCTTGCACATTTCGTGATACTAGTTAATGTATGGTTAGTGACAGTTAACATGACCTTAACTAGTACACTGATTAATTAGTGTTAGTTAAGGTATAAGCGCAGTGCACAGTCCCACATGCCACTTCTTAACTACTCCTAATTACCAATTAGTCATTTAATTATTAAGTACAATGTTATAATCAAAAATTCCCTTTATATCGTGTTCCAATATCTTTCGATTGCACCCGATTAAGTGTCCATTGGCTATTGATTGGCATATGCCCATATAAGGCATGCATCCGACACGCGGATATATTTGTTAACACGTCCTGGTCAGGATAGTATGAGGCATTAAAGGCTTTCGCCTTAATAAACTGTTCATGCTGCCCAAAAACGCTGATAAAGATTCTAAGTAACTTCTGACCAAACCCGATTGCCACATTAAATCACTGAGAAAAGTCAGTTATTCCTTCGTCGAAATGATTATTTACCGAAAAAAAAACGAAACATGTGTTCTGAATACATACCGAGAAAGATCCGCCGAATTAAAAAAAATAAAAGCCGGAAAGTCCTACCTCTAGGTACAATGTACTAACTGGGGCAGAAGTCTCCACGACCTGTGGGAATAGCAATCATATTCTTATTTCGAGGGAGTGGCCCGAGCCCCCACTAGTGAGAGTATAATTCGAACTCAAGGGCTCTAATATGCGCTAATAAAATCTGGTGATAGTGGCAGACGCAGCACTGATGCGCCTAGATAATTTTTCTGGCTTCCTGGAGATTTTTTCCTCCAGTAGTATGTTTCAAAGAGCACCATGCCTCACAGAAAAGACCTGAGACAGCACATTTGGTTATGGTTTGTCGAAGGAGTGGCGGCCGTCTTATCCTGAACCGAATGAAATGGTATTGAAGCCTGACAGTCAGCTAATATGTGAATTAGTGAAGTCGTTTTATATTGGAAGTGAGGATTACAGGTGTGTTCGCAAAGCTCCTGCAAGGTGGCATGATGGAGTTGGACTTTATCGACGTAAAGGCCTTCCTTCTAATTCTAAATCTAGTGTCAGTTTCAATCTTTCCAAGATAAACGAGGGGGTGGGGCCTTGCATTTTTTTGCTAATGTGTGCCTCTGCCTTCCGCGCGTGCTCTTCGTGCGTAGTTAGGCATGTATAACATTCCTTGCTTTACACAACAATATCAGCAGTGACTGAAACACTTGTACTGTGAAATATTCGCCTTTTAATGCAGATATGCATTCCTGGGGTGCAATTACGGGACAGCTCTCATTTTGAAGGTAGTCTCAAAACAGTCTCAAAGCCTCGCTCCAATAGGTCGACCCTGACCACGCCCTAACCGTGGTGAGGGCCGACCAATAGCAGCGGGGCTTTGAGGCTGTCTTCAGATTGAGAGCGTTCCATAATTCGGTCCCTGGGCTACACCCCGCAATTTCCGTGTGGGCGTGCGGATTCTGAGCCCATCCATTCGTTCGTGCCTACTATGGTGTCCCCATACTAGCATCGCTTTTAAATTCTGATCTTAAATAAGGCTCCGATGCCAGGCAGCAGTATAAAAAGGTTTCATGCTTCAAAGATGAGAAAATGCTGGTTTTCCCAAAGGTATTTTGGCGTTTTTAAGTTGAATCCCTGATACAGGATGGTGCCCCTACCGCATTGACTAAGCGGTTAGGGCGTGCTCGCTTGTTGAGATGGCTGGGGGTGCAGCATGAGGAGCAGGCACTTAGGGGTACCTGACTTGGCCGCAGCCATTGTGCATGTTTCAGCGCAGGTCGCTTTGGCGCGAGCCTGTTCCCACCGTTTCTTTTTTTTTATGGACACTTTCATTTTCAAATTCCACTGAACTTCTCAATACTGGTTAGGTCCCATAGCCTGACTGGCTAGGGGCGGGACCGACTGATCAGTCTACCAAAATAATTCGGCAAGCAGCAACAACACAGATACAAAACATAACAAAAACAAAATACAACATAATATTGAATCTCTTAGTCTACAGAGGGGAACAGAAAGTGATAGGTGACTATTTGTCAAATTCTACTGCGTATACATTCAACAAGGAACGCCTCATGGACACGGAAAAATTCGTGTGGCTTTCACCTGTCCTCACCTCTTGATTCTTTCAATCTTCTTTCGGCACGAGGCAGTGATAGTGGCCATTTTCGTGTCAGTTTATAAGCCCGTACACTTTTCTTTCATTTTCTTTCCGTTCTTGATGCAACCACGCACACACGCGCACGTGCGCGCGCACACACACACACACACACACACACACGCACACGCACACGCACACGCACACGCACACACACACACACACACACACACACACACACACACACACACACACACACACACACACACACACACACACACACACACACCTCTCTCTCTCCGTCTCTCTCCTCTGATGCTGAGCCTGACGATGTGCACTGACGTCCCGGTCGCACTGGCCGTGTTTCGACGTAGGCGAAACGAAAAACTCTATGTTTTATTTCGGACCCCTCCACTGCGAGGCTTCCTTTGTTTCTACCTTGTTTAGTTCTTTAATTTATCGCTTCTCCTACGACGAGATTCGGGTTTCCAGTGAGAATTGAGACAGGTGCTGCATCCAGTAAATCTCCACTGGCTCTGGTTACTAACACAACTGCTTAGTTATGAATCGCTATGATAAGTGCCCTATGCATTTTAAACGAGAATTTTTCTGCATTCCCTTATTCTTAGGAGAAACGTTAGGTTATTAATGCAGAAATGAAATCTTGGCGTCCGTCTCTTACTTTTTGAGCGTGCAAAAAAGCGGCAGGTTTTTGTGTTTGCCGCGCTGAACGAGACGCGCGATAGTAAGACGCCGCCAAGCGCTTCGAAATGCTTCTAGAACACTCTGCGCGCTATAACATTACGTCTTATAGTGTGTGGTGAATGGACTGTACCTGTGTAGGAAACAATATGGCAAGCGCACGCAATTATTCTTTTTTTTTTTCATTCAGTCTTGCGCAAGGTGCCTGTTTCGTTTTCGAGGCAATAAAAAGAGACATGTCAAGATGGCGTGGTGGCATTCGGCGATCTGGGATGCCCAGTATTACATAGTAGCCATTGCATCTTGCCTCGTGCCACTGTCGAGACGGTCTTGTGACCTTGCGAACCAATAAAATCGCATTGCCTGTAAACGCAATGAATGACCTTGAAATCTTGAAGACACCGCGAGATATGCATTTTACAGGTGTACACCATAGTTGCAACAACTTCAGTGCGACTCCTTGAAAGCTCACAAAATAAACCCACCTTGTTTCAGCACACTCGTTGCACTATGTAGTTGCATTTTTTTTTATTGCAGTAGCAGCAACAATGGCGCTTGATGGAAATGCCGGCACTATATCTGTGAAGCCACGGTGCGTGAGGCTTCCTCCCTGCACAAGTGACAACCACCAAACTGCGCCCTCAAGCACCCGCCACCAGCCCACCTACGCCCACTCTCAGCTGCACTCCATAAGCATCCCACACCGCAACCTCCCCACCTCACCCCAACCGTGAACCCCTTTTCCCTACACATACCCAGTAAAGCATTTATGAGAGTATAACCATCCAATTAATCATCAAAGGTAAATCCAACTGTTAGCGCTGCTGCCTCGCATCAGGTCGCCCTGTCAATTTTTAGTGCGCAAGCACTTCTGGCCGCACTCCCTGGGTATCAGTGGTGTGTGTCTGTCTAAAGCCTCCGAGTAGCAAGTGTAACTGGCTCACTGGGTAAGTGGACACCAAAATAGCGCTGTAAGTAGGCGGCGATGTCCACCTACAAACTTGGGAAGTTAATCGTCTTTCCTTTTCTAAAACCAGCTGAAGGTTTAGACTCCGTTGATTTTGAGAAAAGGAAAGACGCATAACTGGCTCCCTGAGTCAGTGGACACCTCAATCGCGCTTCCAGGTACGTGGAGATGGTGACAGAGAGATGTGCGCTCCATGTGTTGGCGTTGACAACGTTGTGGCAGAAACGCGGTAAGCCGCGAGTAAGCCGCCGGCGTTCATTGGTTTCCTTGGCATTGGCGTTAGCAGCGACCAGTTTATTTTGAGGAAAGGAAAGACGCCTAGCCAGCTGCCTCGGCGAGTGGACGCCTTAATCACGCTTTGACGTGCATGGTGGTGGTGTTCACCTGCAAAAAACGTGTTTTCGCACAATATTTCCTTTGAAAATGCTAAACCGCCAGATATTTTTTTTTCTTTTGAGTGCTTTAACGATTTTTCACGGTCTTCAAAACTGCTGTTTCTCCTCAACCCTTTTTGTCGTCGTAAAGCTGCATTCTACTTTATTTCACGACACCCAGCTTCTGTAGTTGCACTTGTACCCTTGCTACCTTTTTGAAATCGATAACCTGTTCGTGCTTACTTAAGATTTCTTATAGATAAAACTGCCACAGAGTACCCTTAAGCCGTGCATGCATGATCCAAAGAGGCGCTGATCGAGTCAGGCGTCGGACTTAGTAAGGTAAACCAAACTAGAATGCTGGGTGTTTATTAGAACTCGCTACCAATTCAAGCCGTTCGCGGTGCGCCCTGTGAGCCGCAAGGGCGCGAGTATTGAGCCAGCTGCTGCTCCTGCTCTCCCGCGCAGATAATCCTATTCTTAAGCTCTAAATGGGATTATGTGCAATTCTTCGAGAGGACTAGCGAGTCAACACTATCAACCTTGCCCGACTGTTGAGGTGATTGGACTCGACTGTTCGACTCCTTCCGGCGATATACTCCGGCGCATGCATGAACCTGGTGAAGGTTTTTCGAACTCATATCGACGATCTCCAGTTCTTTGCTGTTACTGGGTGTTTACATAAATGCAACAAAGTCGGGTTGAGTTGGCCAGTCGAGCTCTTGTAAGCACTAGCGGATAGTGTTTAGCGACCGTCGATTCGGGCCAAGCCAGCCCAATTGCAGGGAAGGAACGGACTCAGCCCGAACCGACCACCGAAGTGCATGTAAACGCAGCCGAGTCAAGAGGTTGAATTACTTGCAGGAGAGAGGAGAACAAGAGATAGGCTTCGTATTGACACCGTTTCGCCTCCCAGCGATCAGCAGTATGCCGCGATCTTGGACGCCGCCTTTGCTCAGTCGCAGTAGCTCTTC
Organism: Amblyomma mixtum; assembly: GCF_055824585.1. Taxonomy (NCBI): domain Eukaryota; kingdom Metazoa; phylum Arthropoda; class Arachnida; order Ixodida; family Ixodidae; genus Amblyomma; species Amblyomma mixtum. The sequence goes on along the minus strand of NC_143014.1, from coordinate 89,747,005 downwards.
TCGACGCTGGGAGTCGCTGCAGATGCGCCAGCCTTGACTCGCCATAATCTAGTTCATGTAAACGTGTAGTTCTCGAATGGGGTGGTCTTGCTCAGCCTGATGCCTGATTCGTCCCGTTCAGGTCCATATAAACAAGGCCAAGTTAAAGATAGCAGAGAGATCTATGTAGTTTCCTACTCATGAACATGGCCGCTTACGAGAACTATGTGGGGGAGGTCGAATGGTGTCCACCAACAGCGGGTGACGATGTGAGAACACAGTTCAGCTGCGGTTACTTCGGTGAGGTTTCTAGGCAACAGCGGCAATGTACGGTAATTTTTTCGCCAGGTGAAGTTACGCCCCACCACTTTCGTGTCGCTAATGTGCATGAGTGTGCTGGGAACACGTGCTTTCGATCAGTTTATCTGGTATATGGCGGGTGGACCAGAGCGTTGATGGCTGATGCATGCGGATCGTTGGGCGCTCGTGAGCGGTGAAGTTGTTTTCCATACTTTCAGCGTTATGAAATAGTAGCATGCATGTCACCAGGCGCACAATGCCTAAAAACTGTTCAGTGTAGTGATACGTTCTACGTTGTGTGGCTCGTCTTATTGAGGATGTTTGTATGCACTGTTCACTGTTCAAGAAATGTCCAGTGGTCAGGGGATTGTTGCACCGAACAGGGCGTTGGTAGCCTCAGAAGCAAGAGAAAAGGAATTCCACACCGCAGCAGCTGTACGGTTGCATGCGAAACTTCTTTGAACTATACCAGCCTTCTCTTTTAAACTAGACTGAGAATGCGTCTCTTGTACTTGCGTCTTTTTTGTATTAACGGCTATCAGTTTCTAGTTTCCTGTAACATACGCCTACTTTCTGCTTAACGAGTTATTTTTCGAAGTAATGATGATAATATCACTCATTCCCCATTTGTGTTCACTAAAGTAGCTAAGTGGTAATAACAGATAATCACTTATTATTAACAGGGGCAGAACAATGCATGTTTTAAATATGCAGAGATTGATCACAATTTAAGTAACATTGCCTTACAATTTGTAAATTTTCATTAGAAGCTCACTTTGTCATTCATATCGAACCTACTGTCGTAGACGCCTCATTCCGGATACGTAGTTAGAGTGAGATTTAGCCTAGCGCGATCCGCAATCCGCTACCGTGATTCGCTTACGCGGGAACTCAGTAGCGCCTGCACATGAGGCAAGTGGGCACCCGCAGATGACCCTCGGCGCCTTCTGCGCATGCGCACTCAGCGCTCCACGGAACCGGATCGTGGATCGCGCTAGGCTAAATCTCTCTACTATCGCTAACCGCATGCGTGGATACCTACATTGGTATTTCTCTAATGTTTCGTCTTTTTTAAAACGGCTACTTTAAAAAAAATGCGTTTCTTCAAGAGTGGAAGGTGCTAAGGAAGTTTGAGACTCAAGCCACGTCAATTCGATTACTTCGCTGGAGCTTGTTTAAAATAATCTAAGATAACCGCAAGCATATCAAACACGAAAATTAACTTGGGCCTTCAGTACGCCACCTCGCTGTGAAGTTTCTCCTTTAACTCTTCTTAAAAAATGCTCCACCAGCCGTCACTGCGTGACGAGCCCATCCTTCGATCACAATATATACCTCTTCTTGTAAACCACCTTCAAAAAGTTGAAAGTGAATCATGTTACACAGTCTGTTTAAATCATTCTTGCCTCGTAAAGTGAAATCACTGGAAACACTTTCCAGCAGGAGTTTGAACCCGTCAAGATTACGTTTCTTTCTTTTTTTTATCAAAGCCATGCAGCATAGAAGGGTACCCTCCCAGGTGTGAATTTAAAATGTGTTGGTCAATGTAAGTGCTGTTTCGGGCTCGTTTTTCTGGTATGCTTCCTTTTTTGTTGTTGTTTCAGGCACTCCGCCAACCGCGCAAAATGCTGTAAGATATTGTGCTTGAGACCGATGGCTAGCACACTCAGTTTCGGCAGTTCTGATCGTGTGCATGCACCCCATAGCGCTGCGTGCTCCGACGCACGCTATGTTCACATCAGCCGCTCCGCACTTTCTTCGATGACAGAGTCTTGTTGGAAATTGCGCGAGTGGGCATTTCTTTTGATGCTCTTCTTCTTGGTAACTGCAACACCTGTTACCTACACAATAAAAAAAAATTGAGTAAACTCCCTTATTCTCTGCACGGTTACTTATAAGTGAAATTCACGAAATTACTGGCACATGAGACCACATACATTTCTTATTAAGGAGTATTCTAGATTTCTAAAAGCATATCATTTGTACAGAGAAAAAGATACGCGCGCACGTATCCGAAACACGAGAAACGCCAAAGATTCGCAAGATTAGCTCAGAGGTAGTCTCCCATCTTAAAAGGCAATGTCCATTTACTTCTAAACCACTGGTGAGGTTGCCACACACGTCTCGTACATCTTCCTGGTATACTTTAGCATTCTAGATAGGGCAGAAGAACGAATATTTGGGCGGATTGGTTTAGATATAGTTTTGAAGTAACAAAGAAATCTGCTGAGCTGAGTTCCTGTGGAGACATACTGGACCGTCAAGACGTGCAGCACGTGTGTTGTAAAGCCTTCTAGCACTCCATAGTAAAAAAAGATTTTGACTTTTTAGACAGAAAACTACCTCTCCAGTAATCATGGCAAACTATGCCATTTCACGTCGTGGTTGGGTTACACACTCGTGTATCACTGTTTTCTTTTAAGTCATCACGTTAGGCACAAGAGCCGTCCCCTAAAATAAGCATGTACTTACTCACTTATCCAAGCGGTGTCCAGTACAAATAAGCCTCTATTCAGCTGCGTGTTGTATTCACCCCTGATCTTCTGTCGTCAGACCATTTTGCGTTGTTCCAATATGTCTAGTTCTTGTCATAACAAATAACTGAAATTTTCAAATAGCGAATCGAATATACTACATTCGACGAACGAATCAAATAGTGCACGTTCAAAATGATTCCAAAGAAATTTAATGCGTTTTCAAGTTTTGGAATAGTCTTCGAACGATGGGCACGAAGTTCGAATAGGACACGCAGTGTTTTTTTTTTCTCGACTACTGTTCCACAAAAATTAGGAGGATGCTTAAGCTTCGCCTTGAGAGCAGATGCGATAGCGCCTTCTCCTCTGTGTTGCACTCCACGGCATTCTACGTCACTATATACTCATGCAATTACTATGACATCAGTACACATCCCAAATACACACCACAACGCGTTCACTAGGTGCCCCTCTAACACTTGATCCAACGACCCTTCTTGGCCTATACGTTGCGTGCCCACCTGGCACGCTGTGGGCCTGTGTTCGAACCCCATTGCCTGCTAATTTATTTAAATGAATTACTTGTATGTTCTGAAATGTCCCTATTAAAGGAACCTCCTCCTCAATTTCGGCTTCTTTGGGCCCTCCGCCAATTCATTAGATTAAATTGGAACTCAAGGTATTTTCGCCGACTGACGCAGGATGACGGACAACGTCGGGAGTTCAGCAGAACGAGCTTCTTACGCTACTGCGTAAAACAAGCTGCAGTGCGACTCCACACAACATGCTCGGTCTTCGATCGGCCTGCGCGAAAAGGAGTGTTTAGCACCGCGACGCGATCCACTGGTGTGTCGGCCGACACGACAGTGTTCAGCCAGGCTTAACAAGCCGTGCCTTCATTCCCGATATCATGGAGGCCATTGTTAAAACTCCACATCTTCTCGTCTTCTGAGATTTGACGCTGACTTCATCGCTGTCGTGAAGAGTAGAAAAAGAAATTTTTCCTGTGCGTATGACATGACGGCCGTAGAGGTAATATTCTCACTTCATGTTGCATGTCCCCTAATGATGATGAATGCTGCGTCTTTCGACAGCTACAGCTTTAACTTCATGACTTATAGCGCCGTCACGAGCGTTCCGCTGCTTGGCATGAATATTCGTTGTGTACGAATACTAACACAGACATGAAACTCGTATTCGATTCGGTCCTTTCAACTACCCGATTCATATTCTATCCTGTGTATTAACAATACTCTTCGTATTCGATTCGGTCCTTTCAACTATCAGATTCATATTCTGTTCTGTGTATTAACAATACTCTTCGTATTCGATTCGGTTTAGAAAAAGTACCAGCATTCGCACATCCCTCGTTCTTTTAAGCGGCGACTTCTTACTAGCTTTGTAAAAATACGAACTGCGCATTTCCAAGCTTTGCATACTTTCTTCTAGGTTCTGCTGCCCCTAAACAAGTACGCAAGGCTTTGCCGGAAAGCTTTATGGTGCTGAGTGCAGAACAGGACAAGATACTGTAACTTTCAGACGTAGTGTAAGCGCATGACGAGAATAGGGAGCCTAAGCAGCTTCACGATGCGAGTTTTGCACATGCTATGGTGTTGCACACATTTTCAAGCTATATCCATCCGAATTTCAAATGTAAAAGGAAGCCGGAGGAAGAAAAAGATCCTGCCACAAGGGCGGCAAAACACCACGACCGTCAAAAAGCTCGCAACTACTACGCAGCAGATAACCAGGATGCTCAGCCGCACCTGCAACAAGCACCACGGCGTAAAAGAGAGGGATACAATTCACCTGGTGCAAGCTTTTGTGGTCTCACGAATAATGTACGGGACTGCCTACCTCAGCCTCGGCCAGTCAGAAATAGCAAAACTAGAATCAGTGATACGGGTGGCTTACAAAACGGCACTGGGTCTCCCAAAGACAGCATCAACATCGCGCCTCATGTCTCTCAGCATCCACAACACGCTCCAGAAATCTGGGAGGCACAAAGATTGTCACAGCTGAACCGCCTGGCCATCGCTCGAGCAGGCCAGACCCTTCTAAGTAAGGTGCACCTCACCGTACCCGACACGGTCGACCAACGGACGAAACTTCCGCTATCGATCCGCAAGAAGATCCATGTCCACTAAATCCCCAGAAATACGCATCCCACATTTAACGCGGAGAGAAGAAACGCCAGAGCTTGCGCAAGAAATGGGATAGCCGCCCGGACACGCTCTACGTGGATGCAGTCGGTCCAATCCAAGGGCGGATGACCATCGCCGTAACGAATCCCGAGGGCAAACTGATCAACTGCGCGTCAGTGCGCACGTCCAACCCCCTCACGCAGAGGAGGCAGCCATTGCGCTAGCGCTAGCTACCAACCGACACCCTAATGTACTGATAGATTCACAGAATTTCTGCAGAAATAAAAACAAAGGACTAATCAATAAATCAGGTCTCACACTCTTAGCCAAACGTCCTCCTAGTCAAGCCTCAATCATATGGTTTCCAGGCCACACGGAACACGCGGGAGGTAATGATGCCGCCCACCGCTACGCCCGAGCTCTCTTATACCAGGATTCCCCTAGCCGACGAGGCCAAATTAGTGTTTTATATCTTTAGGCTATAATTCTGTTCTGTACGCTATCATCACCTGCTCACTCTCTGGACGCTGGCAATGCAAAGAAAAACTTGAGCGGACTCTTAAGTTTACCTTAAGACTACCACGCGATAGCGTTCCTTGCTGGCTTAGAGGTAGCGTGCCAGACTCGCGAGCCAAGGGACTTCCAGCTCTTGACCAACCAATTTTTAAAAGTGAAATTGCCTGGCTCTAACGTCACCACCCTCTCTCTCGACCAATCAGGATATTCCTGTCACAACGCCGACAAACGCCGGTTTTTCCGCTCAAACCACTGCTGCACTTCTCCTCAGGACGCTCGAAACTTGTGAAGAATGGCATTTCTAATTAGTCAAGCATTAGAGCAGCATTATTCAAGTCGTGTAACCATTTAGTCAAGGCAATTTAAGTGTCGAAGCACAGGTCTCTCGACTGTCAACCGCTGGCTATCCACAGTATGTCATTTCCTGGGCGCACGAAAAGATGGCAAAATTGGTAAAAAATCAGGGGTGCACTTTGTTGACCTAAAGTGCAGTGAGGCGAAAGCCTTAAGCGGGGTGTTGCTGCTTTTGTCACTGATGTGTGGTTAAGATGTTAAGCTTCGCCTCTAAGAGAGGAACTCGACAGCGTCTTGCAACGCTGCCAGGCAGTCCACAGAACGCCATCGCCCATTCGGCTCTACGCCTTGCTCTTCGGTAAATTGGTTATTGAGGAAAGGAAATGTATCTGTCTCGCATATCTCGGGGAACACCTGAACCTCGCCGTAACGGGAAGGGAGGAAGATGGGAGTGAACGAAGACACCGTATTCACTAGATGCGCCTTTGTTCATTCCAAACCATCGAGCTGGCATGGCGGAGTGGTTAGCGTGCTCGTCTGGCACTCCAGAGACCCCGGTTCGATTCCCTAACTCGACCAATTTCCTACTCTGTTTTATTTATTTATCTGGTCTTACTACAAATGTTAATCAGTCTAATTGGTTAATCAAGAAATTAACTAAACTGAGTCCCACTTACTTGGAGCACCACTATACGATCCCTTTAATTGGTTGCATGGCTACTAGCCAAAGTACAATTGGCCCCGTTTGAAATTCGCGCACTGTGACGTTAAAACCATGTCGACCAATTGAAAAGCTTGACATTTCTGTCGACAACTCCTGCTTACAACGACGAGGCATTAAAGGCTTCCGCCTTAAAAAATGTCAGTGGACCATCCGAGCATTCTCCAGAGGATAGGGAACGGAGTAAATTTGCAGCCGTACCTTATATTCATCGCACGGCTCATGGGCTTAAAAACGTGGCTGCTGCCCGTTACAACGTTGACGTTTTGTTTTCTGCTCCGAAAAAACTCAGGCGAGTTTGTCGTGAGGTAGAACAAAAGGCCGCCGAAGAGGAAAGTGCGAGCACGTGCAGAGAATGCGATATATGACATGTAAAGCCGATGGTACCCTGCAAGAAAAATGTCTACAAAATTCCTGTATTATGCGGTGCGCTGTATGTCGGCTAAACCGGTCGTTTCATCATTACGCGCCTCAATGAACACCGTAGAGATAGAAAGAATGACACAGGCACTCACCTCGCATGTCATGTGCGAAAACACCGGGAAACTGATAAAATTTGTGAAGCCCTATTGGACCAAACATCAGTAATCTTTACTAATCGGAATAAAGAGAGTCGGGAGATTGCTGAAGCATAGAAAGGGAACCAGCGAAAACAGACGCAAGACAAGAACAAAGAATGCACACACCACAACGCTGGACTTACAACTGATTTATTGCGATGAAGAATTGCTAATTTTAAAAGAATTTCCTGCCTGCGCACACGCCCTACAGAGAATACACATCGCGCACCACATGGTGAAATGGCTACTATAATGATAAAACTTGCACTCCTTTTCGGTGATAATCACGGACGGCTCACTGACGCATTTCTGCTTATTCTTTCTGACCATGAATGCCTCCAATAGCTCACGCTCACGTTTAGATTTCCCCCGACCGATAATGCTGGCAGTGTGAAAACTAGAACATTTGCAGTCCTTGACATGCAAGGCTAGATTGCTGCCTGTGCCAGTGCCCAAAGTTGTGCGATGTTGCCTCAGGCGCTCATTCAAGCATGCTCCGGTTTGGCCTATGTATATTTTCCCGCATGACAATGGGATTGAATACACCACGCCCACTGCGCATGTGGTGAACATAGTCTGGTGTTTCGTCTTGTAAACACCAGTTCTGCGCTGGTCTGCAGAGGTTTGGGCGCACAAACCGGATAGTTTGCAAGGAGCAGAAAATGACATAGTGACACCAAACTTCTGAGTCACTTTTTTCAGACCATGTGAAGTCTTGTGGAAGTAAGGCATGACTTCCAACTTTCTTGTTTGCACTTCTACTGGCCTGGCAGCCTTTGAAGATAACTTCGGTCGGGTCGATAAGGTCGGGGGAAATCTAAACGTGAGCGTGAGCTATTGGAGGCATTCATGATCAGAAAGAATAAGCAGAAATGCGTCAGTGAGCCGTCCGTGATTATCACCGAAAAGGAGTGCAAGTTTTTTTCATTAGAGTAGCCATTTCACCTTGTGGTGCGCGATGTGTATTGTCTGTAGGGCATGTGCGCAGGCAGGAAATTCTTTTAAAATGAGCAATTCTTCATCGCAATAAATCAGTTGTAAGTCCAGCGTTGTGGTGTGTGCCTTCTTTGTTTTTGTCTGGCGTCTGTTTTCGCTGGTTCCCTTTCTATGCAATATGAACCGACTAGCCCAGAAGTTTGCACTCCTGAATTGCTGAAGCATACCACATTGCCAAGACTGATCACTGTATCAGTGAGCCATCGCTTGCGCTAACGGGAGGAAGAAATTTCTTTTCTAGAGTGTCACAGCTAATCTTTGATTGTTCCTTAGTTTCTTTGCCTTGTTTTTTCTTACCTCGTATTTATTCTGAGCGGTTTGAATAAACGCATTCTTTGTTAGTAAGCGCTCGCCGTGTGTTCCTTCAAGTGTCTCGTCTTTTTCTGCGCTGTCCTTCATTCTAGACGGAAGTGACGTCACCAACCAGATTCTCCTGTGTGAAGCCTCCACATGCCAACCAAGGCAGGCGGCAAGTGGTGTGCGGGAAAAGCTCGGGATTGCTCGGGAAGAGCAACCTGGGTGTCACAAGCCCCATCAGTCACATCAGGAAATGTCATCAACAGATTCTAATGCTATCGGTTTGCCAACACATAATGGAATTAGGTGTTCCTAAGTTATTAAATCGAATTATTTCAGCATAGCGAGAAACACCTGAAAACCCATAGAATCTATTTTTATATTGAAAAAAACTTGGATTGAAATACCCACCAGTGTTCCTTAAAGAATTACAGGTTGCCTAAATTAATCCTCATCCATCCACAACGCTGTGCTTCAAGCTCATGTGCAGCTTCGGGACACGCTGGACACCACATACCGTCATACCATACCATGCCATACCCCTCTCATCCGTAAACATACGCTGAAACACGTCACTGGTCCTTATTTTCTGGATTGATCAGCAAATGACCTATGTTACTGATTATATAATTTTCCACGACTCCTGCCTCAAGCGGGACTTCTTGGCTAATCATGAATACAGGCGCCGTCAGGAACTGAGGTTTCATGCTGCAACCAGTAGGTGGCTTCATGTTTTTTTATTGTTATTTCATGTCTTTTCGGTAACAAACAGGCTGCCATTTTGCTTTAGTTCTCACCTTATCTTAATCTGTATCGCCGCTGACGATGACACTTGAATTTCACTGCGCATGTTTTGCTTCTGGCGTTCGTCCAGGAGGATGTTCGCCCATACATACCGACGCATATCGGCTCTGACAAACGCTGTTGCAATTTTATTCGAAATGAATAGACTATGGGGCATTCCTCAACAATTCGGCGCACACTTTATGGAGAACATACACCGACATTCCAGACAATTTAACTTGCCCTTATTTGTGACTTGAGCAATCCGCTTCTCCAACAATGTTTTAAACAACTTTCCCGAGGCTCGAGAAGACAGGCAAAACTAAAGAGCAAAGAACGCCCGCGGGAAGAGTGGTTTCGTCATTTTTTTTCTCTCTCTTTTTGACAGCGCAGATCACATTTCGTTGGAGCACCAAAATACGCACTGGCTGTATCTCGGGCAAGCAAACCTGAAGCTCACACAAACCTCACGCTCTTATAGAGCGACCGACAACCGCTTTCCCCGTAGCGCTGGTTTTCGCATAATCGGGGCCATGGTGTCAGCAGCCATTATCGCGGCAAAGTGCGCCACCCGTGTTCGTCGTCGGAGCCAGGGTGAATTTACGGCAGCAGCGCGGTGCGGAAGCAGGCTTGATTGAAGCGCCTTTTTCTTTTTATTGGTCTCCTCCGAGCTGCGCTTGGTAAACACGTCGTCCGCCGGTGGCGTCGTCTTCGGGGCTTGTCAGGACCGGGCGCCTGCTTACGACGGCCCGTTGAGCGCGCCAGGTAAACTGAATTATCGAGACGCTGAGAAAAGCAAACACTCTTCACCGAAAGTTGCCCTTAATAACAGCGAAGGCGACCGGATTGGTTCTGGCGAAATAGCCGATTGTTTGCGCTAAGCTAACTGGTGCCTAAGCATGCGTGCTCCTGTGTCAGCCGTCACTGCTTTTCCAGGATCAATGTTCGTATTACGATGAACAGCCACCGCGAATCGGAGGCTTTCAATGGCAGACCCATGACGGGGTATATTGAGTTCCCTTTGATGATCTCTAGTAATGCCATCTTAGCGTTCCGGAAAGTGTACGGCTTATAGCTGCTCTTGATTCTGAATCCAGTCATGACTTCCACAAACCGGCACACGCACGCACAGAATCGTAAATGTCAGTGTATATAAACAACAAGCTAGCGTTAACTTTGAGGGCTTTGAAAACATATCCACGGGATCTATCCTTAACGTCTCTGACATGAACCTTTTCATTTCTCCTGTCCATTTTCCGCTTTATTTTACAAAAGATTGAATCTTTAGCTTTGCCTGAACAAGCACCTAACTTTTCTAGAAGAAATGTGAAAACCGGGTGCTGTATTTTCCTTTTTACATTAAGCCTCGTTTATACAGATTTCTAGCTGGACGCTTTTTAATAGAATACGTTTTGATTCTGTCAAGTTTTGTCTAAAAAAAATGGCAGGATGACAACTGCATACTACGGGTATCATCTCAAGCCACTGTAAAAAACACTTTCGGTTCAGTTCACCCGAAGCTTCCCTGTTACTACAACCAGAGTCCTTCAAAGCAGTAAGGACTCATCTACAGTTGACACCAGGACTATCCTGGCATAACGAAGAAACCGTACTTTGACTACACCGGGCAGAGGTGCTCATAACAACGCTGAACCTTTCTCATGAATCTAGCAGACCATTCCTCTCTACTTGTGACGGTGCCAGCGGACCAACAAACTCTGCCAGAACCTTCGCTTCGGCGACCCCGTACACTCTGCCCAGGAGACTTCTGAGTGGGCTACACGACGGGTAGGCTGAAGAACAAACGTCGCACTCTGCCTCGCTCATTGCAAAAGCTGTGAAAAGTGCAGTCTTGCGACAACCATTATTCCAGCCTTCTACATGTCGCATTTGGAGCACACTCACGCACACATGTGCCTTACCACAAAGCTCCATGTTTTCGTCAATTTAACCAATTTCCTTTTATAAGGGCAAGCAAACGAATATCTCCCTCCGTAACACCACTGCTAATCATTCATATTTCACGTGCAAGATGAGCAATGCCATAATGAGCTCAACGCACATTGTTGAGTAGCATATATGACGCTTCATTGCTATTTCAGTGGAAACAAAAAGCATGGACATATTCAAATTAGCGTAATTTGATTACCTACGCGCATGTGCACGACACGCGTCGTTTGATGTCCTTGAAATACTTATCTCTACAGCGCGTGATCGACTTCATCAGTGCGCGGGCACGGGCATCGCAACGAATCTCCTAGGCCGCCTCAGGAACATACAAAAAGAAGGAACAAATTTGAGGCGAGCAGGGAGAAGTCCATCTGTGCACAAAGGCCGAACCATTTGGGCAGCACAAAAATCAAAAGAAAACTCGCGTTTTCATTCTTGTGTCTAAAGAAAGATATCCGACCGCAAACACGCAAGTGACGGATATGAACAAATGGCAGAATACATTGTGCCGCTTGTTTCCTTGCGTGTGTTTTGACTGTGGGTGGCGTGATGGCGTGCCGTGAGGTATCATTAGGACCTGGGATGGCAAGGACGCTGGTTTGAATCATTCTAGCTATTTGTAGCTCATGCAACTGCACAATTTTGCTCGTCTAGGCTTGATCTTTGTGCACAGCTAGATGGTGCCGACAGATTTGGGTTACAATCATCACCATCGATGACAGGTTATTCTGCCGGTGATGATGGCCCCAGTTCGTGCGACTCCCTGAATTGTGGTCTTCTGCAGTGTTCGGTCGATGCGCCGCGGGGTCCTCCGGATCAGATTCGAGCCACCCGTGCGGTCAATGTATCCTGGAGGTGAAGTGGGGCACCAGAAAATTGAAAGAAACACTAGCGTATAAACGCATACATATAAATGTGTCTGTTCTTGTGTGCGTGAGTGCGCGCGCGACATTCCAGTGTTAGATCAAGCCAGATAATGATGCTATGCTCAGGTATGGGACTGTAACCTCCTCAATAATTTGCCCGTCGGGTCCAAACCACTACCAACGTCGCTACTTGACCACGATAACGGCACAGAAAGAACAAAGTCATAATTCGAAGCCTGTAAGTGTCTCGTTCGCATCGCCAGATTCAACGAGATGATCTCGCAGTAGACCTTTCGAAAGATAAAATGAAACAAGCATATTCCTTCCCTTGCACCTTATGCTTTTGCGCGTGTGAAAAATTTTACAGCTTCAAGCATACAATGCACGTGTTTTTTTTTTTTTGTTTTATAAGCGTAACCAGAGTATTTATGTACGCAAAACGCCTTTCTTGAAAACGAATTCCGAATTCGGCGTAAGCTGTGCTTAGGTTAGTGGGCACCTTAAATCAATTCATCGACTGAATAATTTACTTTCATGTTCTAAAGGAGCAGTGCAAGCTGTGAGGCACACCTTTATTATACAGGGCAACGGCTCAATTTCGAGAAAGTGGGGTGCTTTAGCGTGCACTACAATCTCAGTACACGGATGTTTCTCTTGCATTTCGCTTCCATCCATATGCAGCCGCGGCGGTCGTGGTTGAACCCGCGTACTAAAGCAGCCGAACACCACAGCAGCTTAGCCGTCGTGACTGGTTGAACCCTTGAGACGAGCAACGAGCGTGGCCACGTTGCTATTGTGCACTAGTGAGTATTTTCCGGCGGCTTGTCATGTTCTGCATTATTGGACAAAAGTTTTGAATATTGTAATATAAATTGCAAGGCGCTGTTATAGAAACGTTTAAAGTAATGGTCCATTCTTTGTATGCGTCACAAAATCTTTCCTTTAAAGTTTTTCCATCGCTCGCATTGTGTTGTTAAAACTGCCGTAGAAAACCAATGGCGAAGAGTTTTGACGATAGAAAAAACATTAATAGCAAAACAACGTGCAAGATTGCCGAGGAGAGATTTCAGGACATATTGGCTGTTTTAGAGAAAGATTACAAGATATGAAAAAATTGCGTTCATACATATTTTCTTGCTGAAAAATGCTTTTGTTCAGAATTGCTCGGTACGGAGCACAAACATTGTCACTCGTCACGTGTTTTTCAAAAAATAAACACCACGAAAAGCGGATTTACTTTACATAGGAGAAGTGAAGAATTAATAGGGTTCGAACAAGGCTAATTGGAGTAGCATAACGTATTTAAGGGTAATACTAACGCGGTTAATACCGGTACAAAGACGACAAAACAAAATGGGACCTACAAAAGGGTGGCGAGCGAAGGCTATAACAGTTACGTTTATGGTGGGACGCCTCCTGTTTGTACACGTAAAATGCCGAACAAAAATACTAAAAAAAGTGAAACAACTCAGTTGAGTGCCGAGAGAGAAGCTCGAGGGTCAACGCAAGCGCAAGGAAATCTCGACGAACTGATAAGTATCCTGTGTCTGCGCAAACATGATTACTGCCTATTCGAGAAGTTGACCTCTGCCTGCACTGCGAAACGGAAGGTGCACTTACTCCCTTCCGCACACTTCCCGAAATCATGCAGTATGCTTCATGTACCTCATGATTCAGCTTATCCTTTGACTTCGGTGGAATGCAAGTCCGCATGAACTATTCTATGAATTTTTATTTGGCGGAATGCGCGCTAGTGGGAAAGTTGAGAAGTGTGCACACGTATTTGTGCTCTTGAGCCTTTCATATACAAGGAACAGCCTGTCTGGCCAACGTACTCCTGAGCTCAGAGGAATGGAATCCTATATAGCACTCCTTTCCTGCGTGCAATGAGCCTGTTAGGGAAAGGATCCGGCCTTGTTGGTGATCCATGACTAAAGTACAACACAACACTGAAAAAAAAAAACGACCCAAAAACAAGGAGCGCACACAAGCAGCGCTTGCGTGCCTTTTCACTGTTGTTCTTTTTTTTATTTTTGAAAGTTGCAGTGCAGTACTTTAGTCATTAACCTATTTCCATGCCAAGGGCGTTGCTGCTGTCGATTTTGTGGTACACTTTACGACACAAGATGAGAAATTTGCGGAGCAACCTGCCTATTCAGGAAAGCGTCAGGAAAGGCAGCTAGGTTTCCATTGCCAATGCCGGTGGCGGTTGCCAAAACACTACTGAAGATCGCTCTAAAGGCGATGAGCAGTCAAGTGGGCGTATTTGAAGACCGCGAGGTGAGTTGTCCTAAGTACATGAATTGGGACACAGGTTGAAGAAAGTGGCTTGAAACACAACGCCCCCGTTGTATTTCCTCCAATCCATAAAACTGGCCCTCGTCTGTACCAGAGTGAACTCAAAAAGTCCGGCAACGACATACTTGAGGCATGAGGCGTGCGACACGCAAACAAGTCCGTGGCATGCAGAAAAGAGGTGCTACATATGATTCCGCTTTTCTACGGTCAGCCATACGCCGCTCAGACAAACTGTTGCTTCAGTGAAGGCTTGGGGAGCAAAAGTATACGAGTAAACTTCCCAAAATAACATAATTTAAAACCCGTACAGTTTAAGATCCGTATAAATGTTGTATCGGCTGAGTTGGGGCCGGTACAGGATTTATTTAGGAACACAGAGCTTCTGTCCGCAGCCTGACCTAGACGAGCAAGCGCACCAGAACGTCCCCCGCGCGCGCAGAGTTCGTTGTCATCGAGTGATGGATGGAAGATAGGAGCGTCCCCTTTGAAACGGGGTGGTGGCAGTTGCCACCATGCTCGGCTTTTTATTGTGGTTTGTGTTGTAAATCATTACTAAAATTCGCCACTTTCTTTCACTACGGTTTCCTACACTTCTAACCTTATGTCACCTCTCTGCTTTTGAGCCACCAATCTTCCAATCGCTTTTTGATAACTTCCATCGTAGTTTTATTTATATGATCATTGTTATCTCTAAACCCTAAGGCCTCAGGAAGAGCTACTGTGCCTGCATCGACATCCGGATGGATATCATCACATTTGAGTGTGAGGTGTACAATTGTTTCTACAGATCTACCACACAAAGCACATGTGTCATCTTTTTCGTTAAATTTCTTTTTGTAGCTGCGCGTTCTAAGACACCCTGACCTAGCTTCAAAGAGTAGGGCACTGCCTCTTGAGTTATCATAGAGCAGTTCCTTTCTGATCTGCCTTTTTCAGTATCGATATAGTTCTAGTCGATGTAGATAGTATCAATAAAGATATAGTCGTCCGGCTTGGCTCTTGCAAACTTCCGCTTTACTGAAAGTCAAAGAGTGAGATCATCCGTGAGAGTTGCGATACCGGCTGCATAGTTTCAGGAAACGAAGGAACAGCTTCTCTCCAGGCAGCAGATCAGCTTTTTGCGTAGGTAATGGTCAGGTTTAAGCATGAACCGACGGACGCATCAGCTGTCGAGAGCTCGTTGCACGTCTGTTCCACCTGTTCCCTTTTCCTCGGTTTTTGCAGGCATACACGTTTTAAGTTTTTGACCGACACTTTTAGCGTCTAGGAAGGAGGCATTGCACATTAAACGTTTAGTTCGCTATTCACCATTTTTTTCGTAAGAAAAATCTTCCGCACAATATTATAGTTAAGATTTACATTTCATAAAGGACCTACTAATAATTCCAATAATAAGAAATATTGGAACTAATCGTAGCCTTGTCATATGCGCTGCCACTAAGGTGGAAGAGGAGATGAGGCAAGAAGTTCTGAAAAGAGGAAAGGCCCGGCGTATGTCGCATTTACGTAGATACCTCAACCACGCCGGGAAGGAAGGAACGCAGAGAGTTAAAAATATAAATTACTGTGGGTTATAACGTCTCCAACCCACACATGGGCTTTGAGGGACGCCGTAGCGGAGGGCGCCCGGATTAATTCAGACCACCTCGGTTTCTTCAACATTCACTGACATCGCACAGCCCACGAGCGTTTTGTAGCGTGAGCTACATTGCCCACAGTCTCGCCGTTTCGCGTGCTCTCTTGCATGACCATACTGCGCATGAGCGAGGAGCCAGTGACGTCACTACGCACAGCTGGCGTGCCTCGCCGTGCGCGCTCGCCCTCTTTTCCTTAAAATGATCGGAGTGTAAAACGTTGACTACGCCAACGCCAGTGAACAAAATGAAAGCCGACGGCCTATGGCTTCAGCGCCGCGTTTCTGGCACACCTTTGTCAATGCCTGCAGCCCACATCTCTCTCTCATCACTCCACGTACCTACAAGCACGATTCAGGCGTCCACTGACCCAGGGATCCATTATGCGCACTTCTTTTCTTTAAAATGATCGGAGTGTAAAACGTTGTCAACGCCAATGAACACAACGAACGCCGACGGCCTATGGCAACAGCCCCGCGTTTCTGGCACAACGTTGTCAATGCCGACGCATGCAGCGCACACCTGTCCACTGTTCCAAGAGGGCAGTTATGCACCTTTCCTCTGGTTCAGGTGTCCACCTAGATGTGGACACCTCGCCCTCACCTCACGCTACGTATATCCTGACATAGGAGAGCTAAGCCACTGCCAATTTTTTTTTTTTGTATTTCGCCACAAGTGAAATGCGACCTCCGCGGTCGGATCGAACCCGCGACCTTGGGATCAGCAGCCGAATGCCAAACCAACTCAGCCACCGCGCCGGGTAGGAGGAAGTCAATAGGGGGACAAAAAAAGATGAAACGCAAAGATAGGGAGTATCCACGGCTTAGAGCGGGCGTGGATGCCCTAACGCTAAATTCTTTAAATATAAATATAGCTTTCCCACACAGAATTCCACGCATCCACACACTTCAGAGTGCCATGCAGAGGTTCCCATGCATGCAAGGTCCGCTTGGGACTACCGCTACGTTAGCATACACGGCGACAACGATAACTTAGTGCTACTTCTACTGACGCCGTTCCATTCTCAGGCTCTGCAAGGAGTAGAGTGATGGTACGTTAAAGAAGCCAAAGTACGCGTGCCCATCATGCGTGAGTTTGTAATCTACCAAGTTTCATTCTCTTCGTTTGGATTGTGTATTAATTATGGAACCTTTAATTCCAATGCCAAAAAAAGCGCTTTGTAAAACACTGGCTTAAAGGGAAGCTGCCGTTGGGGGAATAAGTCGCTACCCTGGCTCTGATGTTTTTGCCCTCAAATAAAAAGTACATGTTCGGCCACTAGAACTAAGCTTAAATGGAGAATTTTTTTATATTCGTTGCAAATGCCTTTATTGGCAGTTTAAAAGCTGAATTCTTTTCGCCTTCCACCCTGCTACATGGAATGCGTTCGCAGGGGCGACGGCACTGATGTCGCGCTCGTGGATCATCCAGCTCGTGTGCACTCGGCGTTGTAATTTCGTCGCGCAGTTGCTGCGTCCAGAAATGCTTCCCCATCATTTAACGGAAGAAAGGGAGTTGAGTGCAAAGTTAAGGCACCTGATAGACGCACTATGAGCTTCACGTCCTTTCGTAACCCTCCGAGGCTTTTTTTTTTTTTTTCAGACTTCGAAACGTGTCTACAAAACCCTCAATATGTGTGTTTTTTCTTTCTCCGAGCTTCATACTACACTTTCAAAGTAAAATAAATCCACGTGGCAGTAACAGATACGAAGTAAACAGTACAACGAGCCGCTTAAAAGCTTTTAGTCTCTTTAAAGAACAGTCATGCTATTACAGTTTTTTTTTTGTAGCTTGAGTTATAATAAAAGGCTATATTTAAATGACCCATACTGCTATGAAACATCTGAGGCAGAAGGTAATATGCCGTTTTCTAGTTTTAACGTGGACAGCCTGAGACGCATTGCGGACGATGAGAATGCCTCTCAGTCATCAACCTATTATTACTATTGATAGTTAGTTCCCGATTTCGCCTGGATATGCCTCAACATGGCTAAATAACAAAGTCTCGGGAATGTGAACAGAATCGAGGCCGTCGGTTGGGAGCACTGGTCGCAGCAATAGCATCCCGGTAAGCACCACACACCCACAGCATGCACAGCGTGCATTTCGGAACGAACAAAACAAGAAAAGATAAAAACGCGCATACATAACCTCACGCAAGCAGCCGCAGCAGACGCAGGCCGGTGTCGGCGTAGTAGAATAAACAAACAAAAAAATTCCATGAGTGCAGAAGCTGGCGGAAAGGGCATAAGAGGGCACGAGGGGGAAGGGACAGCGGAGAGATCGGAGCTGCGATGGCGGACGAAAGCAAGGTGTCATCCCTGCGTGCCCCGGGGGCCCGGAGTTTCAATCAACTTGGCTTAAACAGGCGTCGCCGCGAGAGTCATCCAACAAGACTTATTGAATTTATTGCAAGCCAGGAGAGGGCAGCGCGCCGCTCCAAGGCGTCTGCTGGCCTCCTGCTGGGCTCGAGCGCCCAACAACTTTGGGCAAACAATGGATCGCGCGCCGCCGCCCCTATGCTGAACGCGCAACAAACAAGCCTCTCACTGAGAGCAAGCTCGGCTTCATGAACGATTGTGTCTGTCCGCACATAAGCAGGGCGTCCAGGCAACAGCCGCGAGAAGGTTCCCACGAGACGCGCGGCGCCCACGGCCACCGCGTTAATTCCCCCCCCCCCCCCCCCACCCCCCTGGAGGGTCAGATCTGTCGTCACGGGGAAGCGGTTATTCGGAGAAATAGTATTTTTATCAGCCGCACAGTGGTTCCTCGATGAGGCTGGAAAAACAAGTCGAGTAAACGCGCGTTTACTTTTCCAACCTTATCGTCTTGCTTTTCTTCTTTTTCTTTGTTTTGTTCCTTTCTTTCTTCCTTCCTTTCTTTCTTCCTTTCTTTCTTTCTTTCTTTCTTCCTTTCTTTCCTTCTTTCTTTCTTTCTGCCTTTCTTTCTTTCTTTCTTTCTTTCTTTCTTTCTTTCCTTCTTTCTTTCTTTCTTTCTTCCTTCCTTTCTTTCTTTCTTCCTTTCTTAGACTCTCTCTCTTTCTTTGTTTCTTTCTTTCTCTCTTTCTTTCTTTCTTCCTTTCTTTCTTCCTTCCTTCCTTTCTTTCTTTCCTTCCTTATTTCCTTCTCTCTTTCCTTCTTTCTTTCCTTCTTCGTACATTGACGCACAAAAACCGCAGTCAAATCAATACTCCACAGTCAAACACTACTCGCAATAAATAGAGCTGGAGTAATATTTCGATCCCACTTTGCCACAGCCATCACCGCCATCACAGCCATCACCCTAATATGGCGGTCTGTTTGACTGCGTTCCCGCTAAGTCCTTAGCAGCAGGCCAATGAATTCAATTTATGTCGAATATTCGCAGATAAAACGCAGCACATGTTTTTAGCTTCCTGGCATGCAACGGTGGTAGCTGCACTAAAGTTTACTTCTAAGAAACGCTCACTCATCATTTGATACAGAGCACTGCGAGGCCCGCCTCGGGGTTGGGAGTTTTACTTG
Source organism: Amblyomma mixtum (assembly GCF_055824585.1). NCBI lineage: Eukaryota > Metazoa > Arthropoda > Arachnida > Ixodida > Ixodidae > Amblyomma > Amblyomma mixtum. Next base: position 89,727,690 of record NC_143014.1, on the reverse strand, counting down.
CTGCAACGATAAAGAACTTATCGAAAAAGAAAAGAAAAATCTCTGCCTCTCCCGTAACCGAGAGTAGAGTAAGCATGAAATGTTTACGGGCCTAATGTCATCTCGGTGGACACCCGCACCGTACAGGAAGGGAGGAACGCCACCACCCGTTCAGCGCGATGCCTTGCCATTTGAACGCAAGGTTTTTTGAGGAAAGGAAATGGCGCAGTAATTCTCTGCCATCTCGGTGGACACCCGAACCGCACCGTAAAGGAAGGGAGGAACGCCACCACCCGTTCGGCGCGATGCCTTGCCCTTTGAACGCAGCGCTTCTCCCCCGGATCACGTATGACAACGAAGTGTAACATGGCATTTATGTGCTTTTTGCACGCGTTATTAGAAATCGAAAATTATAATTCCGTGCATTATCAAACCCACAGCTCCACTGATATTTTGATAAACATTGAGAAGGCACTGGCAGCAATTATTTTTTGTCTCCTTTGGAGACCAACCGGCGCTTGCATGCTGGTCGCGTAGGAGGGCTTACAGAGTCTCGTTAAATCTCGTTAAGTCTCGTACGGTGCCCGGATGTTCTCGTTTCAGAGCCCGGATGACTGGAATTCAGTGCCCGTATGAGTGGATTTCAATGCCCGTATGAGTGGATTTCAATGCCCGTATGAGTGGATTTCAATGCCCGGATGAGTGGATTTCAATGCCCGGATGAGTGGATTTCAGTGCCCGGATGAGTGGATTTCAATGCCCGGATGAGTGGATTTCAATGCCCGGATGAGTGGATTTCAGTGCCCGGATGATGGCTCTCGGTCTCGGCGTGACGTCACCATACTGCCGACAACGGGGGCTAAAAGCATTTCATGCTTAAAAAATTACTCTAGTTCTGTATGATCGGCCTAATGTGAAATGCGGGCAATTACAAAGACCTACACACACCTCTCTCTATGTGCTGTCATCTCTGCTATTCAGTGGCGGGATTCACCTTCCGGCACGAAGTGTCGCGCCTACCGCACTTCAATCAGCTTCTTGAGCGTCAGTGTTACAAGGTGGTGCCTAATAATCACGCATAAAGCAAGACTGCCCTGAATTCAATCTTGTCGATAGCCACTCTGGCCCTTTGATCTACGCACCAGCCTTAAGTAAGCGCCCCCTGCCAGGAACCTGTGAGAAACGATCCCTTTTTTTTTTTCCACCTACTGAATTGTTCTGGAATGTTTACCCAACTTTCCTTCCGTGGCGAACAATCCGCAGGACTTTTGTCCCACAAATCCCCCAAACCAAATAATGATCGAATTCTTATCGCTGCTCAGAAACGCGAGAAGAAAAGACAAGGGCACAAAAAGTGGTTACGAAAAGATCGATACACATAGGCGCCGTGTTGCCACCGGCAATACGGGTGCCACGGGCACGTTTGTTTCTTTTTTATTCGAGCCGAGTTCTTTGTCCGTGTCTTTTTTTATTATTTGGTTCCAAACTTCAATAAGAATGTGCCAGCAAGGAGGCCGTGAATATGCTTCGCTCATGGACAAGCCTCTGTTCAGGGCTGAAATAAAAAGACCGTGAAACGCCGTTTCCTCAGAAGAAATAGTCTGGACAGTACTTCTTTGGTTTCAACGAACCTAATGGAATATCTGTGCATCTATATGGTACGCAGATCTCTTCTATTCGGCGACTGAAAGGTATTTCCGCGTGAATATTGGGAGTCGGAGTAGATGCCTTGCAGTATTCCCCGCGTACACAGGCTTTGAATCCTGTGGTTCGCGTTTTGGCATTCTCTTTTCTCACAAGCTTTTGCCTGGAGTACTTGAGTAGCACAGTGTCGTATTCACCGGGTACCAAGTGCCTTGTCATATACAGAGAAGCCAGAGTCTCCCAGTACACTTTATGATGCACCTCTTCGCCACTCGCTCGCTGTTACACGCAAATCCTCTTACGAATATATATATAGTATGTGCGTGCGTGCGTGCGCGTGTGTGTGCGTGTGTGTGTGTGTGTGTGTGTGTGTGTGTGTGTGTGTGTGTGTGTGTGTGTGTGTGTGTGTGTGTGTGTGTGTGTGTGTGTGTGTGTGTGTGTGTGTGTGTGTGTGAGAGAGAGAGAGAGAGGGAGGAGAAGCCGACAGCCACAGAAACCAAGGAACACAGGGGATATTTTTAATTTATTTATTTATTTTGTGGTGTTGATCAATTTAGAACATTACTGAATATGTAAACACTTAAGGCTAATAGATTAGAAAGGCAGAAGAAAAAACAACCACATGCCGCCGGTGGGATCCGAACCCACGACCTCCGAATTACGCGTCCGGTGCTCTACCTCTGAGCTACGGCGACGGCTGTCAAACCTTCTGCTTTCGGGGGTATTTATGTTTACAAGTAAACTAACCTTGAGAGTGTTCATCAGCGCCACCCACGTTCATAAGCGGAGGACGTAGAACGTCCTGAGTTACCGCAGGTGTGACGTAGAACGTCATCTAACGGAGAGAGTGGAAGCTGCGTGAGAACCCTCTTATGCTTCCTATGGCGTCAAGGCTGCCATAACCGAGGCCAGAACCGAGGGCCTCGGTTCTGGCAGCCTTGACGCCATATGAAGCATAAGAGGGTTCTCACGCAGGTTCCACTCTCTCCGTTAGATGACGTTCTACGTCACACCTGCGGTAACTCAGGACGTTCTACGTCCGCCGCTTATGAACGTGGGTGGCGCTGATGAACATTCTCAAGGTTAGTTTACTTGTAAACATAAATACCCCCGAAAGCAGAAGGTTTGACAGCTCTCGCCGTAGCTCAGAGGTAGAGCACCGGACGCGTAATTCGGAGGTCGTGGGTTCGGATCCCACCGACGGCATGTGGTTGTTTCTTCTTCTGCCTTTCTAATCAATTAGCCTTAAGTGTTAACATATTCAGTAATGTTCTAAATTGATCAACACCACAAAATAAATAAATCCCTTGGTTTCTGTGGCTGTTGGCTTTTTCATATATATACATATATATATATATATATATATATATATATATATATATATATATATATATATATAGCGAAGTATACACGCTTCGTTAAAGGAAACATATTTATTCGACCCGACGTTTCGATCGGAAGACCGATCTTCTTCAGGAGTGATTTAACTTTGTTAATGCATCCCCTTTTATAGGGTTGGGCACAAAAGAGGTAAGGTATATATATATATATATATATATATATATATATATATATATAATGCAGCAAACAAAGGGAAAATCTTGGCACGGTATGTAGTAGTAAGAACATAGACCAACGTTTGAAACGCTTGAAACAATTCATTGACGTTTCGACCGTGGAACGGCCTTCGTCAGAATGTCTGACGAAGAATATATATATATATATATATGTATATATGCGAAATTGAGAAACGCTTCCGGACAGAGCCTGTCCTTTTTCAAGACTGAAGTTACATGGTTCTTGCTTCTGTACAGGTGTTCGACACATCAGCCAAAACAAGCAGACGATGCGGGAGAGAAGAACGGCTCAAGAAAGAGATAAAAAAGGAAGAAAAGAAAGAGAAAAAGAAAATAGATAAACGGAACAGGGAGGGGGGAGAGTAAATGTCGTCGCCCGCCACCCACGTCTGCGATCGCGGGGAGAAAAGACGCAGACGATCGCAGACGAAGAAAAAAAGGGAAAAAAAGGCGGGAGGGAAGAACGGACTGCGGTCTGAGTCCTAACGTCGCGGCCGCAAGTAAAGTGTATGAAAATAGATAGTGGCCATGGCTGTGCCATTAATTTGTAACTACTTACAAATTAATGGCACAGCCATCGGTACAAGGATGGCCCCCACCTACGCCAACATCTTCATGCATAGTATTGAATCTAGATTTTTGCAAGATTCTCTCATTAAGCCCATCTTATACGAAGGCTATTTGAATGACTTTTTTTCATTTGCATTGAGACAGGGCAGGAACTCCTACATTTTATTGAACAATTCAACCTTGCCAACCCCAACTTATCGTTCACTCACGCGTACTCCCACAGCACAATTAACTTCCTAGATGTTGAGATTTCGGTAAAGGAAGGCTCACTTACCACCAGCGTATATAGAAAACCGACGGCCCGTCAACAATACTTACACTTTCAAAGTTGTCATCCTCGTCACTCCAAAACAAGTATCCCATACTCTCAGGCACATCGATTTAAAAGAATCTGTTCACAAGATCAAGACTTCGTAAGGAATTCGAATCGCATGCGAGAAGTCCTCACCAAGCAAAGATATCCCCCGCCATTGTCGACGATGCAATTCAAAGGGAATCTAAACTCAACCGAGAGGAAATACTAGAGGGACATCGACGCAGTGAAAAAACAGATCACCGGGCAAACTTGGTACTCACCTTCACAAGTAATCCCCCAAAGTAAACAAAATCTTTAAAAAACATTTCAACATTCTCGAACAAAGTAAGCGCCTCACCAAAATTTTCACTACTCCCCCTCACGTAGTCTACAGACGACCGAAAAACATTCAAAACATTCTAGTACACTCAAAAACATATAACCACCTGAGGTTGGGGTGCCGATCCTGCGCAAAATGTAGATGCCAGGTCTGCAAGCATATGCAAACAACAAGCTGTGCAATAAGCACAGCCTCAGGCTTGAAATAGAAAACCAATGGAAACTTTAATTGTGACTCCTCCAACGTTATCTACCTCCTAGAATGTAGTGTGCGCAGTATGCAGTACATTGGGCAGACAGTTAACCATCTACGAATTCATCATCATCATCATCATTTATTTTACCCTTAAAGGCCTCTGTTGCGGCATTACATAAGGGGGGGGGGGGGGACAAAGCAAATGCAACTGAGAATAATACGTTAATACAACAAAACATAATGCAATACAATAAAATGAAAAACGATACATCACAATACAACGTTGGTCAATAATGAAGGGCGCAAGGCTGAATTAGGCGGTAACAACAACAACAAGAAAAAGAATAAGTGTAACTGGGTGAAGTTTGAGCAGTGTCTTTTATTCAGTACAGTGATTAATTAATGCCTGTCGAAATTTAGTAGCGTCGCGCTCGTTAACACTGTAGTCCGGTAGCAGGTTCCAATTTTCTATTGCAGTTGGAAGAAAAGATTTATTAAATGCCAAGGTCGATCCATGTATACGTTGAATGCTGAGGAGGTTAAACAGGCGGCGCGATGTTCTGATGGGAGCTAGTAATAATGTGTCACGAAGATCAGGAAAATTGTAATATAACTTATGAAAGAGGCAGAGTCGTGCGATTTTCCGTCGGAGCTCTAGTGGCGGGATGTTAAGTGAAGATTTAATACTGGTGATACTGCTGTGTCTATTGTAATTTGAGGATATAAAACGGGCTGCTCGGTTTTGAACGGCTTCTAAGGTGTTAATTAAGTATGCTTGGTGAGGATTCCATATAGCCGCTGCATAATCAAGTATGGTACGGGTGAATGTTTCGTATGCTAATTTTCGAACAGAAGGAGGGGCTAGGTACAGGGATCTTCGGATGAGGCCAAGTGATTTTGATGCTCTAGATGCTTGATATAAGATGTGTTCCGACCAGGTTAATTTGCTGGAGATAGTGATTCCAAAGTACCGATATGATTGGACTTGGGTTACCGTGTTTGACAGGAGTGAATATGCAGATCTGATGTTGGAACGTTTTCGCGATACTTGCATGAATTGGCACTTTGAGACATTCAGCTGCATAAGCCAGTCGGAACACCACCGTTCTATTATGTGTAAGTCATTCTGAAGCGATAGTTGATCCCTGTTAGTGACAATGCGACGATAAAGGATGCAATCATCCGCAAAAAGCCGAATAGTGGATGAAACACCGGAAGGAAGGTCATTAATGAAGATTAGAAAAATAAGTGGGCCAAGAACGGAACCTTGGGGAACGCCAGAGATAACGTTAGTAGTGCCTGAAGGATGATTGTCGATTACTGTGTATTGGGAGCGACCTGTTAAAAAGCAATTAAAGCAAGCAATTCGCTTTAATAACCACCGCGCTCATGCCCTATCTCTACCCAACCTCCCCTTGTCAAAACACATTAATGAGAAGAAAACACCCATTTGACGCATTTAAATTAACAGACTTACAGGGTGGGAACAACACCCGGGAACGGGAGCAACGTGAGTCGTACTTGATAAGTTTGGAACAATTGCCCAAGGCATTAATGAATGCATGGGCGCTTTGTCTTCAATTCGCCCCTGCAAATCCAGTACTTTCTTTATTCTTTCTTTATTCAAGAGTTACCCCGCATTTGCCCGAAGGCGTTATAGCAGGGGGGTTACAGATTGGCAAAAAATACATCTTCACTTGCAGAGCACACTTGCATTTCGGAAAGCCGGTTCCACTGTTGCACTGTTTTAACAAAAAATGAATTTGCAAACAAGTTCGTCCTGGTACGGTACTCTCTAATTTTACGGGAATGGTCATGTCGTTGACAAACGTAAAAGGGCTGTTTTAAGTAACTTTCAAAATCAATCCCCGTTTTTCCGTGAACTATTAAGTACAGCAATTTTTGCCTGAATTTTCTTCTACCTTTAAGTGCCGGCTTGACAAGCCTCGACCGTTCCTCTCCCTTCGCAGGCTTCCTCCCACACGCTTACACCGATGTCTTCATCCCACACCGCGCTCTTACCTTCCCCCGTTCGACCATCTTGACTAGCGCGGCGCAATCAAAGAACCTTAAAGGGCCCCTGCCCACCCCATCGTACCAAACACTCTCTACCTCACTTTGAGCGAGCCTCCTCTCCTTCCATTCCCTCCTCGAAATTTTTCTCTCCCGCTCCTCGTCGAGTAGGCTCGGCAAGGCAAAATCACCCCTTCGTTCTCCGGTGTAAGCCGGAGGCGTGGTGTCTGTGGAGTGCGTCACAGGGCGACGTCATGGCCCCGCCTTCAATAGAATTCTTTTCTTGGTTTTTGCATTTTCTCCGCACACTGAACGATCGAGAGGCGCGATCGGCTCGACCACCTAGACTTGTTAGCGAGCGCATCCTTTCATACATCTGTTTGTCATTCCCAGTTAACGAGCCACCTTTTCATTTTCTTTTAGGCCTCCCCACCGTTTCACGAGCGGTGGGGCGGAAGTCGGTTGTGTTCGAAACACACGGCGAAGCGCGGACCCGGCAACCGCCCGTTTGCTTTTCTCCATGCGTGTTTGTGTTCTGTGTGTTTGTGTCTTTTCTCCGCTCCAAAGCATATGTCATTCATTGGAGTCAAGGCGTACGCAAGATGCACGAAAGATAAGCGGTGTGTGTGCGGAGCGGTCAAGTGGGCGAGCGAGGGAAAGGCTCTGCTGCACTAGTAATTAAAACCTTGTTTTGGGGGGCTTGCATAGAAGAAAAAAATCTGAGAAGGGAGCGCGTACGCAGAGCGTCTCGTGAGGTGATCACGGCGGGGGGAGGGGGGGCGAACCAACTCCCTCAGTTTTACTATTTTTTACTTTTTATGGCAAGGGTTCAAGCCTGTCGGCCGCACGCTCCCTCCGCAGTTTTTTTTTTTCCTTCATGCGGGTTTGTAGGCATGAGCCAGAACAGAAGGCGCTGCGGAAAGCGTTGTGCAGACGACGCGACGCCAAGGCTACGCCCAATCTTCTCCCGTCAGTCAGAACGATGCACCAATGGAGTGCCTTCAGCGAAAGTAACCCCCCATGACGTCAATGGGGTTCAGAGTAGTGGGCCGGGCCTGTTTTTGTTGAAGGAAAGAACGAGCGGGCTTTGATTTGAATTTTCGCAGCTTTTCGGGGCGCGCATGGCTCTAGTATTTTGCAGAGGTTATCTTCGATGCCTCATCTATGCAGTGGGCTTGTTTTTCAAAAATGTCCGGACCCTGGGCAGTGGCCCTTTAAGCACTCCCGCCATTCAAGTGGCCCCACGCGACTTTTCTTCCCCAAAGTCGCCTCCGTTTCCGGCCTTTTCTTTTCTTTTTTTTTTGTTGCTTCTGTGGCTGTGTGCATGTGAGCGCGTCTACACGCCACATGTGTCTAGTTAAATTCCACTCTGCCAGCCTTGACTCATCCTGCCAAAGGAGTTGCGCATGGAGGAAGTCCCCCGCCCTTTCCACATTTGCATCGTTGTATTTTTTGTTTACTAGTTTACTTGCTGCCGCAACGTTAGGACTCAGACCGCCGTCCATTCTTCCCTCCCGCCTTTTTTCCCCCCTTTTTTTTCTTCGTATTTTCTCCCCGCGATCGCAGACGTGGGTGGCGGGCGAGGAGATTTAATCTCTCCCCTCCCTGTTGCGTTTGTGTATTTTCTTTTTTTTCTTTTTTGTTCCTTTTATTTTCTCTCTTCCTTGAGAACAGGCTCTGTCCGAAACATCGACTCCCAATAAATGTTTACCTAAATGAAGCGTTTCTCAATTTCGCATTTAGCAACCAAGTGCGTTTATCTTTTTGTTATATATTATTTCTTGGCAGCTGATTGATTAATATAAGATAAAGTCACCAGAAATTGAAAAACATAAGATATAATTCACGACATTCCGGCTGGAGGACCAGCCTTGAAAAAGGCTGGTCCTCCAGCCGGAAAGTCGTGATTTAAATCTTATGTTCTTCAATTTCTGGTGACTTTATCTTATATATATATTGTAACGGCATACGACCTTCGCAACCAAGAGCGCGCTGCGGTATACAAATAAAGAAGAGGCGCGGGGCGAGCGCGAGGGGAGAGCGCGCGGCGCTAGCGCGTGACGTAGAGAAAAAAGGTGAATCGCCGCGGCCGGTTATGTCTGAGTCTCCTGTGTCTGAGTCTCTGTGCCTTTCTCTGCGCGGGCCCGCCGTCCCGTAACATTTGGTGGCAGCGGTGGGATCATGCCGCTCACCCGCTCCCAGAATCAAGTCCCCGACGTGCCAGTCGACAGGACTCCGCCACCAGCCGACGACGCCGACGACGCCGCGGCCGGCATCGCTACACCTGGGCGCTCGGAGGGGCTCGGTTCTCCGCAGCGGCTGGACGCCGGTATTGAGCGCCTCCTCGATATTTTTACTCAGCGGATGGACGCATGGGAGGCCCGTCTGACTGCCCAGGCTGGGGAGATGGAGGCGATCCGGCGCGACTTCCGTCGCCTTCTGCCAGTCGAGCCGAACACGGGTCCGGTGCCTCTGGACGTCCCCGCCACCGCTGTACCCAGCTCTGCCGTCGCTGTACCTGCGGTCGTAGCCGCCAACAGCGTGCTCGGCGCGGGCGCATCATTGGCCGTCGTGGAGTTGCCCACGTTCGACGGCACCATTTCGTGGGATGCTTACCGCATCCAGCTGGACAGTATTGCGGCGGCGAGAGGCTGGGACGAGCAGATGAAGGCACGGATGCTCGTCGCCAAACTGAGGGGCCGCGCGACTGAGCTGCTGCAGAACGTGCCGCCTGACCAGCTGGGCTCTTATACTGTCCTGGCGGGCCTCCTCGCCGACCACTACAGTGCCTCAGGTCACCCCCGTGTGCAGTACCACCGCCTGCGAGTCCGCCGTCAAGAGCCCGGGGAGACATACCAGGACCTCGCCGCCGCCATTGAACGCCTGGCTCTGCAGTCGTTGCCGGGGGCGCCTCAGAACGCCGTGGCCCTGGTCGGCACCGAGGCATTCGTCGACGCCATCCGACTCCCTGAGGTGCAGCGCTTGGTCCGCTCTGGGCGTCCTGAGTCCGTCCGCGCCGCCATGGCGCTCGCCGTCGAGGCGGAATCGACTTTGCTGGCCACGCGGGGGTCGCCACCGTCTTCCGAGCACAGCGTCCCGGTGCAGGCTCATCGGTTCTCAGTCCCCACAGCGGCCTCTACCCGACGCAGGCGTAATGACACCCGCACGACCTGCTTCCGCTGCGGCCTGAGGGGACACTACGCGAGGGACTGTGCTGGCCCTCCGACGTCGGAAAACGATTCGGTGGAACGGTGCCCCCGGATAAAGTCCGTCCCCGCACTCCTTAGTTCGCCGTGTCCCCTTCTTTCGTCGGCTTCGATGACAACGGAAGCTCCCTACGTGCTCGTTGACGTCGCCCTGCTTGATCGGCACGTAGCGGCCTTGGTCGACACTGGAGCGGCTGTTAATGTGCTCGACAAATCGCTTATTGTCAACGCGCCCCACCTGCTTCTTCCAGCCGCCAAAACCCGGCTCGTAGCTTTTAACGGCGCCCCGGTGGAGCAAGTCGGACGTGTTACCGTCAACGTGACAGCACTCGGAAAGACCATCTCCACCGAGTTTGTTGTCGCGGACAGCCCTATTTGGCCAGTGATCCTCGGGTGCGGGTGGTGCCAGCAAGCCGGAGTCGTTCTCAATTTTACCACCACAGAACCACGTGCGAGCCAAACTCTGTGTGGGCCGGGTTGGCTTAGCTGGATTTCCAGCGTCGGTGTCACCTTGTGGCAGTCCCTGGTGTCGGCGACCAAGCGTGCTTCAGGATCTGTGCGCTACCTCGGAACGAAGTGGCCACGTCGAGTCAAGCCAGTCGACGTCACTACCGTGACTGTGGCGACCGCCGTGACTCTGCCACCGGGTGCGGCAACTTGGGTGCATGCCAAGTCTGACAATCCGATCACAGCGGATGTGATTTTCTAACCTACCCGGTGTTCGGCTCCGGCCCGAGAGATGACCTCCCTTCGAAGCCTTCTGTCGGTGCTCAATGGAGAGGCCCACGTGTTAATGCTTAATATCGGCCGCGCACCGCTCGTGCTGACTCCCGGCACGCAATTGGGTGCAGCGTCAGTCTTGGACTCAGCATCACCGGTTGCGTCTTTGCAGCATGAAAAACCATCTCACCACACTCCAGCGCCGGCGGTCCTATCATGGGACGCATTTAACTTTGGGCCCACCCTGACCTGCGCGGAGCTCGCCTCTCTGAAGGCCTTGCTGCTCGAGCATCGCAGTTGCCTTGCTCTAAGCGCCAGTGAACTCGGGTGCACTTCCTGGGCCCAACACCGGATAAACACCGAAACCCGTGGGCCTATTCATCACCAACCTCGCCGTGTCGCGCCAGCTGAACGCAGAGTCATCCAGCAGCACGTATGCGACATGCTTGACCAGGGAATCATCGCCCCTTCTTGTAGCCCTTGGTCCTCCCCTGTCGTCCTTGTGCGCAAGAAGGATGGAACACTCCGCTTCTGCGTAGATTACCGCAAGTTGAACGCTATCACTCGTCTCGACGTGTACCCGCTGCCCCGCCTCGACGATGCACTTGACCGCCTGAAGGGGGCCCGTTATTTTTCCACCCTAGATCTGCTCTCGGGCTACTGGCAGGTGCCTGTTCACCCCGATGATGTGGAAAAGACAGCATTCGTGACTCCCGACGGCCTCTACCAATTCAACCGTATGCCGTTCGGTCTCTCAAATGCTCCAGCCACCTTTCAGCGCCTCATGGACCGCGTCTTAGGCCATATGAAGTGGACTATGGCGCTGGTCTACCTGGATGACGTCATTGTCTATGCGGCCACGTTTGATGAACACCAAAGGCGACTCAAACTCGTCCTCGAAGCCCTTACCTCTGCTGGGCTTCGCTAAAAACCAAAGAAATGTTTCTTCGGTTTCGCAGAGGTCACGTACTTGGGTCACGTTGTGAGCCGGCATGGCATCCGTCCCGACCCGGAGAAGCTAAAAGCGCTTACGGCTTACGAAGCTCCCACCACTGCCAAGGAGCTCAAAAGTTTCCTCGGATTTGCTTCATACTTCCGTCGTTTTATACCCAACTTTGCCAAGCGAAGCGCTCCGTTGACCGCCCTACTGAAGAAGAATGCAGCGTGGAGTTGGACACCGGCCCGACAGCTCGCGTTCCTTGACGTCAAGCACGCGCTCCTCGAGCCTCCTACGTTGGCCCATTACAACGAATCGGCCCCCATCGTCCTCCACACGGATGCCAGCCAAGATGGGCTCGGCGCTGTCCTTCTGCAGGAAGACGAGTCTGCTGACCATAAAGTCCTAGCTTATGCCAGCCGCCAGCTTTCCGACGTTGAGCGCCGCCGCCACTCTTCAGAACTCGAGTGCCTCGCCGTTGTCTGGGCCGTCGAGAAGTTCCGTCCCTACTTGTACGGCCGTCACTTTACCATCGTCACGGACAATAGCGCTCTGACTTGGCTGCAGTCTGCCAAACACTTAAATGCCAAGATTGCACGCTGGTCCCTGCAACTTCAAGAGTATGATTTCACCATAGTGCATCGGCGCGGCTCTGCACATCAGGATGCCGATTTCTTTTCTCGCCACCCTTGTTCCGTGACAGCTTTGATGGACCTCAGGACTGCGCAAGCGCAAGATCCCGACGTTGCTGCCATAATCCACTCCCTTGGCACCGCCGTCGGCGCAGGTCTCCGCAAACTGCGCCGGGTCTATCAAATGAAGGATAACCTCTTATGTCATGTGAAGTGGTTCCGTGGTCGACCACCCGTGTGGTTGCCAGTTGTGCCGGCAACACTGCGGTCGCAAATCTTGCGCGGCCTACACGACGCTCCCACGGCTGGTCACCTTGGTCGCAGCAAAACCTACGCACGAGTGTCGGAGCGCTTTTGGTGGCCTAATATGTCCAGAGACGTCAAGGAACACGTGGCGTCCTGCCAGACGTGCCAGTTCAGGAAGTCATCCACACGAGTAACCAAGCCACCCCCGCAGGCGTTTTCGCCGCCGAGTTCACCTTTCGAACTGGTTGGACTGGATCATTTGGGCCCGTTCCCGAAGACACGCGCCGGTAACCGGTATATTCTGGTTGCGGTCGACTACTTCTCCAAGTGGGTCGAAGCACTGCCCGTTCCCGACACGTCGTCCGCTCATGCCGTCTTGTTTGTGGAACAACACCTTGTTCTTCGGCATGGTGTGCCACAACGCCTCATCACGGACCGCGGGAGCTGCTTTATGTCCCAAGAATTTGAGCGTGCCCTCCGCTCCTTCGGCATTGCGCATTCCACTACATCCGTCAATCATCCCCAGTGCAATGGCCTCGTGGAGCGTGTCAACCGCACCCTTACGGATATACTCGCCTCCTACGTCGCTCCGTCCCACACAAACTGGGATCGTTTTGTTTCTACTGCAGCTTTTGCACTCAACACTGCGGCTCAAGAAACAACGCATGTCACGCCGTTCTCAGTCGTCTATGGCAGAACGCCCTCCATCCCTCTCGACGCGCAGTTGGGCCTTCGCCATCCTACTGCGTCACCGACTGACTGCGCCCAACGACTTCGTTCCGCCCGCCTCGACGCTCAGCGCAACCTTCTCACGGCCCATGCGCGTGCGCAAGTGGCCAATGCTGCAGCACCACCACCTCCCTCCTTTCGGTCCGGTGACTTGGTCCTCGTTCGCCGCACCATCCGCGCGACTGGCCGTGCCGCGAAGCTCTTGCCCCGATACCGCGGCCCTTACCGTGTAGTTTCACGGCTCGGCCCCGTTACGTACCGTCTAGAAGACCTCCCCGAGCTTCGACCACGCGGTGTACACCACATTTTTCCGGAACATGTCTCCAACATGAAGAGCTATGTCTCCGGCACCCACCGTGATCCCGACTTGGCTCCCACGTCTTCCCTAGTGCCGCCCTCCCGTACCAGCACCAGGCCTCCCTTCCTGAATGTCGCCCCTTAAGTGGAGCGCTGCTCCGTGAACGCAATCCCAAGTCCCGCGGTGCGAGAAGCCCTCGCAGTTTTCGTACGGCGAGGAGTCGCCTACAAGCAGCCCCGGGATCTACCGGGACCGTCTCGTGTCAGACGACACTGTCATCACAACGTGACGATGCCTCCTGCGCACCAAGCTGCGCCGGTGCGAAGAACCTCAGCCCGGGCTCATCGGGACGAGTTCGATGCCGCCTGCAAAGCGAAGCACGCGCTAGGGGACACCAGCGGTGTCTTCCCCCTCTTATCTTGGAGACTGGAAGAGACTCTTATCTTCCACCTCTTCCCCCCCCCCCCCCCCCCCCCGGTGGAAAGATGTAACGGCATACGACCTTCGCAACCAAGAGCGCGCTGCGGTATAAAAATAAAGAAGAGGCGCGGGGCGAGCGCGAGGGGAGAGCGCGCGGCGCTAGCGCGTGACGTAGAGAAAAAAGGTGAATCGCCGCGGCCGGTTATGTCTGAGTCTCCTGTGTCTGAGTCTCTGTGCCTTTCTCTGCGCGGGCCCGCCGTCCCGTAACAATATATATATATATATATATATATATATATATATATATATATATATATATATATATATATATATATATATATATATATATATATATATCATCATCATCAGCCTGACTACACCCACTGCAGGGCAAAGGCCTCTCCCATGTCTCTCCAATTAACCCTGTCCTTTGTCAGTTGCCGCCACTGTATCCCCGCAAACTTCTTAATCTCATCCGCCCACCTAACTTTCTGCCGTCCCCTGCTACGTTTGCTTTCTCTTGGAATCCACTCCGTTACCCTTAAGGACCAGCGGTTATCTTGCCTTCGCATTACATGCCCTGCCCAAGCCCATTTCTTCCTCTTGATTTCAACTAAGATGTCATTAACCCGCGTTTGTTCCCTCACCCACTCCGCCCGCTTTCGATCTCTTAACGTTACACCTATCATTTTCCTTTCCATAGCTCGCTGCGTTGTTCTTAAGTCAAGCTGAATCCTCTTTGTTAGCCTCCACGTTTCTGCCCCATAGGTGAGTACCGGTAGAATACAGCTGTTGTATACTTTTCTCTTCAGGGGTATTGGTAGGCTACCATTCATGATCTGAGAGAACATGCCATATGCGCTCCACTCCATTCTTATTCTTCTAGTTATTTCCCTCTCATGATCCGGATCTGCGGTCACTACCTGCCCTAAGTAGACATATTCTCTTACTACTTCCAGCACCTCGCTACCAATGGCGAACTGCTGTTCCCTTGCTAGGCTGTTGAACATTACTTTGGTTTTCTGCATATATATATATATATCTGTCGCTGGGTCAGCCCGCCAAAAACAAGCAGTAGCAGCGTTCATTTGCACACTTCTGAGCATCCTGCGCAAGCAATGCCTGGCGCGCCAGGCGTTGTTTGTGAGAACAAGTCCCCAGGTGCGCATACGCGAAGAGCTCGCGATCGAACGCGGCGCATCAGCATCAGCGGCGGGGCAACGAGACCGCGCTTATCTACAGCGGGTCGGTGAAGGCTCGGGTCGAAAGCACGCTCACTCCGATACCAAGGAACCCTTGGCACACGGCATCCGAGACGCATAATGAATTTTACTGCTTATTTCATTCGTGCCGTCGGCCTAGTAAAGTTATGTTCCCCTTGAGTTAAAAATAAGCCACGAAAAAACGCGAAAGAAACACCACGCCTGTAAAACGAGCCGGCTTACTAAGCACGCCTGGCTGCTTGCTCCGTCGACAACCGAAGCATAGACAAGGGCCCGGGGCAGAGGAAGTGAAGTAAGCTGTCCTCCCGCATGGCGTAAGCGAATGCAAACGGGCGACAGCGCGAGTAGCCAGAGGAAAAGGTCGGCCACTCCTCCTTTTCTTTATAGGCGCTTTGCTCTACCCTGCTGTATCTGGTACTAGCGCAACAGGGCTGCGATCACTGCTTGGCGAGGAGCCACCTCTTACAGCGTCTGTTCGCCAGTGCCTCCACTAGGCTATAAGCGCTCCACTTCTCACCGGAGGCAAGAGGCGCAGCGTGAGCGTAATATATGCATGCATTCGGAAATAGAAAAGCCAGTGGGTGGGCAGAGGGAGGAGAAAAGGGCAAAGCGTGCGACCGCCCTTTCCCCCCACGCGCATTTCGTGGGAGCTCTTTGTTTGCATATTCGGGCTGCGTCACTCTCGAGAGCGGGCCGAATGAAGTAACAAGATTTTGGCCGAGGCTGCGGCAACCGTGCGCGCTAAGTCCGCTGAATGAGAAAACGCTGCGGTCACTACAAAACCCCCAGAACGCGGTGCTTGTAACGGAGGCAGAATGGCATTAGGCCGTGTACATTACTTGGGCTCTAACCCCTCTGGCTTTGAATATTTAGAGATTTCCTGCTTTCTTGTCCCACATCAAGGTTCAGAACGCAGTGCCTTAGTGCTAGTAGCACTTGCTTCGCAGATTTGAAGGTGTAGTTCGCGGCCTACGGTATATAAAAACTTGGGAATTAGTGTGCTCTTTCAAAGAAACCACAAAATTAAGTCACATGATGAAACAACTTTATAACAACTAGGCCGCATTTTTTTTTCAATGTAG
This sequence comes from Amblyomma mixtum, assembly GCF_055824585.1. NCBI lineage: Eukaryota > Metazoa > Arthropoda > Arachnida > Ixodida > Ixodidae > Amblyomma > Amblyomma mixtum. The sequence goes on along the minus strand of NC_143014.1, from coordinate 89,711,584 downwards.
TCAAAGACAGCACACGCCATTTCTTCTGCAGATGAACTCTCTATTTTCTCTCTGATACGGCAGTGGAAGGCCAGTACAGTAGTAAATCACAGATATATGCCACCTGGAAGTTCGGCTCGGTGCCGAGTTGTACGTGAAGGAGGGGCAGGTTTTTCGAGAACTATTGCGCTGTACTCCACGAGGGAAAATATCGCAGTCTCTCATCAGTATGTGCGGGCATTTGAGGTACGTGCGAAGTATTGATTTACGATGCAAATGAACCTCGTTGCTCGCTTGCACAAACAGGTACCGCATCGACACAGAGTGTTCGAGTGTTCATTAGCAAATTAAGTTCTTTCAAAAAAAAACTCGGTGAAAGCACAGCGTTAGCAAATGCACAAAAAGCTTTTCAGGAGATGGTTGTCGCCTTGTTTCTAATTGTATCCTGACTCGGAGTAATGAAATCGTTATTCTTCTTTTAGTGCTGTTCTATCGCAATCGTCCACCGCACCGACAAGCAGGCGCGGCGGATCAACGAGGGGCAGGTTGACCATAGCAGCCATTCTCCCGCCTTGCGCAAGTTGGTGCTCACTACGGCGTGATTGAAAGAGACCGCCGTTGCCTTCTGGTCTCGCATGCTCCCCCACAGTATGCGACTGTAGGATATGATGTGTATTTAATATATTGTATCCCCTCTGTGGGAAAGTTTTTATATCGCATTCTTCACACGGAGAGATTTAGCATTCATGGTTCGCTGAAACAATATTTTCCGCGACAAAATAAGTTGCAGGCAGGCGCTTTATCCCCAACGTTTCTGGAGAAAAGCATTTTTGAACGCGAAAAAGTTTATGAGCGCAACTTTTCTTCATATCTTTTAAGCTTTCATTATAACAACCAATACATCCGCAGATGTCCCGTTGGCAGGCTCGAATTTTTTTGCTATTAACGTTTTTTTTTTCTATCGTCAAAAACGTTCCCCATTGGTTTGCTATGGCAGTCTTAAGTGCTGTGATGGAAACACTATAAAAAAAGGATTTTGCTACATACCGGAAGAATGGACCATTACCTTCAATATTTCTCTACCACTACCTGACAGTTTTTCAGTTTTCAAAATTTTCGTCCACGAATGTTTGACATGAATCACTTACTTCGGGCTGAAATGCTACGGAAAAACTATAGCAGCTGGCTGCGTTCGATTTACAGACCAGAAAAATTGAGCTTCACGTGTGCACGACCTTGAGCATGTAGTAAACCCATCAGAAGCATCGATCTCGGATATACGGGGCAGGAGAACAAGTTTTGAGTTCACTCGTTTTTGTACCACCAGCGTATGCAGGCGAAAGAGAATCTATGGCCTGCCACAAAATTGTACTGACTCTTTCTTGTGAAGCTTGAGTCGCGTGCAAGTCAGCCAGAAGAAATCATCGCTTCATCTAAGCTCCGCAGTGAAATTTTAAACAAGAGATTACAAAAGGAAATGACTCATCCAGCGCTCACAAATTTAAACGAACCACCATAATCGTAAAAAGCGATTTTTGAATCAAGCCCAGGAAATGTTCAAGCTTCTAATGGGCAGCGACGTAGATGAAAATCACCAAGGAAAAATATCACTTGGATTAACGTTAAACGAAGTGTGGACCTAGATAAAAGACTGACTTTATAGCATTTGGTAATGATCAACTGTGAGCCTTAAATATTAATGCCCGCAGCATCGTAATCAAATGTGACTAGCTTGAGACGCCTACGCTAGTTCACGACAGATGCTTGGTTCGATAAAATATTATTGATAGCCACATTTTCACCTTTTTCATCGTGCTTTTCATTGTGACAAATGGACTAGGGGAGGCGGAGTGGCTGTTCGGATAAAGGTAAATGCATCTCTTTTGTTTATTCTTTTTCCTCAGGCTGATCGAATAGAGACCATTAGTCATAGGTTGCTTGCTGGGGACCATTCTTCTTATGGTTAGCTATATGTATATCGAGCGCTCTATTTTCAGTCACAGTTTTTGCGGGATTTCAGCCCATACCTTATGACATTTTTTTTTTCATAAGCTATCCCTCAGTGGAGACTTTGGGCTTCGGGAGTGAACTTAGTTTGTTTTTTGTCATAAACTAATATCTTTTGTCAGTTACATGAGTGAGTTAAACTCGATTTACATATCATGTTACAGTCTGCAACAAATAGTCAAACTACCCACATGCATTCATGATTGACAGGCGGGAATAGATCATCTTTTTGTGCGAGCAGAACATTTGATAAGCCTTTCTGACCATGAAATACCATGCCTTTCAGGTCATTATGAAGAACGCGACACTTGTAAGATAAAACTCTGCCCGTCAAGGACTTCTGCTCAGAAGAAGGGTATGTGTTCAGTGACCTAGGCCACTGCTGTTTCCAACTTTCATGGAAGTAAATCTTTTATCGATTCTAAGACATTTGTACATGCTCTATTAGCAAATTTATGCTAAGCAACACCCCCCAAATAGCAGAAGTTACTCCCTGCAAGACGCGAGAATTTTTCAGATAGAAAAGCGCTTACGAGAACAAATTGCCTCTGGCAGCCCTATTCATTAACCACATGCCACATTCAGACAAGCGGCAGGAATTTCAGAGCAAAAAAAAAAAAGGTATTTCTGAGAGAGAACAAGAAACGTTCCGAACGAATGTGCACGAAGGAATTCAAGTCTTCATAAAAACTGACAACGCTTACGCTGTGCTACGGGATGTGCTGAACTCGGCGACATTTGCTGTGTTCGCGCATGTGGTGCTTGTTTCGCTCCTTGACGTTACGCTCGTAACGCGTTGGCGGACCTAGATCTCCCCGTTGCCCCGAACTTTAACGGTGCTTCGCCTTGCCGCGCTGACTCGCCGTGCTCAGTTCTGCCCCGCTCAACCAGCAGCGACTAGACTTTCAAGGCTGTAGTGCTCGCTCCGTGATGTCATGGGGTGGAGGTAGGTGTGTACAACACTGACTCGAAGTGCAGTCCGAACCGTTCCTCCTAGTCACATGCTGCGCGTTATTATCTGGAGACGGCCGCGGCAAGAGGAGGCGCGGGTCGGCAGGTTTATAAGAAAAGCGGGCAACCACGAAAGCTGCGTTCGCAGACTCATTCACTCCCGAGCCGTATGAAGGTCTCGAGTTCGCAAATTCGCGCGCGCCTTCTCACGCGCATGCCGACGAGGTGCACCAGGGGTAGGAAACTTTCATATACACCATTGACAAACAAATACAGACGTCAGCGCCAACTCCTCACATGGCCGGAGGGGAGCCAACTACAGCGTCGTATCGCCGTCATGACAACGGTATCCAGCAGAAAAACAAAAAAAAAACTTCATCGCTGAGCGAGATTCGCACCACTGCCGTCAAAAAAAAAAAAAGCAGCTTCATAGCCGGGTCACTCAGGCAATTTAGCCACGGCCGCAGCTTCATCGCGTTACGTGCGTGGGCAGGAATAATTCAATTTTAAGCGCAACTTCACCTCCAGTCATACATTGCGCTGAAACAGTTGAAACCGGAACTAACCGGAGTTTCCTACCCCTGGCACACCAGCCTTCACCTTGTGACGACAAGGAGCCAGCACTACGACATTGAAAGTTTAGTCGGTGCTAGATCATCATGTGGTGCGCCACTTTCCTTCCTCCTAACACACGTCAATGAACAAAGGTAGGGCCATCACCTCTCTCCCCCTCCTGTGTCACCGCTCCTGCTCTCTCTGTTCGACCGTGGCTCCCCCTACGCGGTGCTGATCGAACTAGCAGACGCACTACGAAGCGATGGCGCTGCGTATGGTCGGTCATGGGTTGTATCGAAGATATCTGTATCTTCGATACATTTTGAGTATCGGTATTAGATATCACTTGCCAAAAATGAAAGTACCGGAGTATCGGTATTGAAGATACATTTCTAGTGCATTGTGCATTTTAACGATACTCGATACCCCCCCCCCCCCCCCCCCCAAAAAAAAAAAAAAAATTCTGTACCATTTTGAGGCTGCCGTGAGTCAACGGTGGTGCAAGCTCAGGCGCTAGCACACTGAAAAAAGGAATGGAGTAGAATTACGCAGTAGCAATGCCAATGCCACTGGCCCAGACAGTTTTCTTTTTTCCAACGTTCTTTGTCTGGCAGATGTACGACGTATCTGTCGCGTATGTGCTCACTTGGTGACAGAAGTGATGAGGAAATAGGCTCGCCGTTGTGGTAGCGACCACAAAGTCTTTCGTAAAAACGAGGCGCTTCGTCTGCGCTTCGCCTTTTTACAAAACCATGCACGAACTCCCCCTTGCACTACTCTTCTTTTGCGTGGTGCGTACTAACAGCTATCACGGTAAAAAAGCAAACTATTGCAGAGCATTTCATCGTCTTTTTCAACGTGTGCTTGCCAATGTAGCCGACTTGTCATTTGTCACTCCCTAGTAGCTGAAAGCACGACGTGACTTTTTCTCGACCCGGTTGTCACTCTGGACCAATTTTGCATTATTGCCTCCATTTTAGTTGTCGATACCAAGAAGAAGCTCTTCAGAGCTTCAAGTGAATGAGGCAGCAATGTACGATGTTATCGCATCCCGCTTGTGCGCTGTTTCCCGCTGTGTTAGCTAGTGCACAGGAACGCCACTAGGTGGTCCCTCTGTATTCAGTCTGTCCACGTAGTACTGGAATGGATTCTCACTTCTATAAATGAAGCCTTTCGTTGCTGCAATAGATAACAGGAACAAAAAACTGCATTGTATCTCGTCGCAGAGAGATGCTTCATAAATCCTGACTCATCCAGGGACACTGTACAGCTGCAGCACTGTGAGGTCGAGCACTGCAAAGTGCAGTCCAAACGGGTGAAGAATGACAACAGCGGTGATGACGATGCGTGCCCTTCTCCTTTATGTCAGAGCGGCTGTGAATACTGCCTGTGCTCTCGCGAAGCATCTAGACCCGCACTCACAGTGCCACAATTTCTTGCACGCTAAGTTAGTCGCTAGCAACTGCCGCTGTCTGTAACTACCACACATAGTACAGTTCACATCCTTCAACCTTGACCTTTTCACACGGCAGGAGTGTGAAGAGAACAGCGCAAAAACACGCAGACTCCCTCCCGTCCATGAGCATACGCGACGATAACTACGAACAAGACGACTTAACTCCGTCGTGAGACAAGCCGAGAACTCCAACACTGGTTGACATACGTCGAGGAACGTGTATAGCATACGTTTATAGCATATGGAGGCGTTGTTCATAGAAAAGTGTGCTATAAAGCAGCAGGTACTACAGCTACTAGCCCGACACACGCTGAGCTAAGCGCGATCGTGAATAGGTATCGGACTACCCGGACCCGCTTGTCATAGGGCTCTACGATATCCGCCATGTTGTGGAGGCAAGCACAAGCATCTTAGCAGTCATAAAAGAACTCAAAAGAGTAACGAAGGCACTAATCATAACTCAGCCGATACATACTCTCTGTAAATAAAAAAACGCATCCAGATACACTGAACACAGAAATATGCGCAGAATGTTGACTAGAGGAGAACAAACGCCCTTACATACCAAGCCCCGGACAAAAATGCTTCCCGCATCTGCCTCCCTTTTGTCCTCCACTCTGCCCTGCCCATATTGTCGTCCTCTTGAAGGAGAACCTGCCCTGATTCCCCGGTGCTCTTTCCCGCTCCCTCACAACTAGGAGTTAGACTTTTTGGTTTCTATTCATTCAAAATTAGGCGGCCTTTTTTTCGATGTTTATTTCAGAACGCGATTTTCGCTTTTTTCTGTGAATGTTATTTTGCGAGAGATAAATACGTGTTTTTTTTTTTCTGGGTGCTTACGTGACACCCTTCTGCACTAAAGAATAAGGTATAGTTTAATTGTTAACAATATTAGTTTATGTAGAAGTAATTAATGTGCAAATAGCCGTTTTTACAGTAGTGCTTAGTGCACGTAATGTTATCACCGTAACAAAAAAAAAATGCAGTAACGGCTCCGGAGAAACTCCGGAGAAAAACGGCTCTGGAGAAAATGCATTTTTTTCCCCTTTTAACATCGCCTTTGCACCGCAACCGCAACCGTATAAAACACACTTGTAATAATTCAATAATGCTGTTTTGCTTTGGAACATCCTCGGAAAGACACTGAAGATGAACTTCGTCTTAAATTTCGACAGTATTCGATATCTGGTGGAAACTCCTCATCATCATGAACCCTTTGACATGACTTTTTAAATTGAACTTCACAGCCTTTGGAAAATGGGCACGTTGGAGCGCAGTGCTTCAACTGTGATTTCCCCCTAAAAAAATTTCAGTCAAATGATGCTCCCTGTAAAAGACAACCGACAAAAGCGACTTTCCAGTGGGCTGCTTGCCACTGTTGATGCGTTGTCTCTCCTTGCCTCCCTTTTAGCGGTTCTGTGTTTAGTTGTGTTTGGTTGTGTTTTCTGTTATGCTAGTTCATATCGTATGGCATTAGTTGGCTGCTTTGTAAGTAGCGTTTGCATATAGTCGCTTCTATTCTTATGCAGTTGTCTTAACCAGTTTAATAAATATGACCACAACAAACGAAAACCCGATGATGGCCTAATAAAGAAAAAAAACCCGGTGATGGCCGAGTGGTCTAAAGCGCAGGGAAACTCAGCTCATTGACTTGCGCCAGCGTTGGTTCGAATTCTTCTTAGATCACTGACAACGTTCCTTTATTTTTTGTCTCCTGAATGCAGTTTAGAAAGAAAAAAATTGCCTTTCTAGGCTTTCGATTTCAGTGTCCGTCTTGGCGTCAACTTCGCGCTGACATCAGGACAATGTTCACCCGAGCTTGCCGGAAATTCGAGCTGAAAGCACGTCATGCTTAAGAAGATGAGGTGGTTAGCATGCCCGCCTATGACGCATAAACCTCGAGCTTGATTCCCGTGTCACTGCGCATAATCACACGAAATCATTCTGGGCTTCCTCACCAGACATAAATGAGGGCAAATCGCTAAAAAATTCTAGCGCATTTAAAAGAAAACGTCTCTTTCAATAGTTTCGCGAGGAAATAAATATTTATTTAAGATGTAACGCCCGTACCGTCTAGCAGGGAACCCCCAGCGTAGGCGACGTCCTTCGCGGACGCGAAGCGAGGCCCCAGAGGCATCGAACAGCTTCAGAAAATAAAGCGAGACTCTGAAACAGCCTACCTAATCTGCCGGGTCGACCCGCGAAGCAACGTTTCCCAAGTTGCCCCTCGCTCGAGAACGTCGAGAACTTCAGGTCCCCAAGACTCGAGCGACGGCGCCGCCAATTTGTCAATACTCCCGGGTCACTCGGGTTGCACTAATTGTTCGACGTGCACCTGAACTCTCCAAATTGCTCGAGTTTCCCTTCGATCCTTTGCAGCTTTCATTATTTTTAATAGATGGCAGTAAAACGACAGCTTTGCCTTCCAATTTTCTTTGTTCAACAGGTATCCCTACTCAGAGGCTTAGAGTTTCATTGCACTCTTTGCGTCAGCGTTGCGACTCGCTCCGCTATGCCGGCGTAATGAAGCTTCCTATGATTTTTTCCTGTGCGTTATTTGCGCCCATGAGCTGCGCATTAATCACCCACATACATGCACATTCCATTCTAAATACTTTTCTAGTTACTGGCTTATATTCCACCGTCTCCCTTCGGCTAAGCATAAAATCGTGAAAGGCTACGTTTATTTTTATTTTTTTTTAACGGGCTCGATATTTCCCTGTTGTGTTTCAAGCTGCAGTTTGCGAATAAATGCAACATTTAATTCAGTCGGCTCAATTATACATTTCGATAATAAATTGACTCGATATTGAGGTCTTCTATTCAGTTACCATAACAAATTGGCCATCGCGTTCAGTTCGAAACACAATACAGTGGCAGTTGAGACTCAATTTATCCAACGCGATACCTTCTCTCAAGTGCACATTAAACGTCAACGTTACTGAATCTAATAAAATTATTTCTTTTGGGTAGAGGAGCAAGAAATTAACCTGTCCACCATACATTGAACCTTTCCAAAGGATTACGCATAAGCTCCAAGGATAAACTTTTAAACTTCCACGAAACCAACGACGTATGAGGAACTTTCGCTGAGACAACCTTTTATAACCGGAGGCACAAGATTTTGCAGCATATACTTTCTTGGCAGCAGTCTGGAAGCAGCAAATAACAAGTCCATGGAGACGGCATTACAGCACTTCATAAACATGCTACACCGGACCATTCATTCACCTGCCGCATACCTACGTGTTAATGCTATATATACTCGCTATGAAGAGCGTATCATCTATTATTATCCGTGAGTTGTTAATAACCGCTGATTTCCCAAAAAGTTAGCTCCATTGACGCAATCAGTCGGCGGCATAAATCAAGTGGTTTAATTGCAACGTTATGTTACTGGAACTAAGTCGTTAGCAATAGTAAACGAACATAGAAAAGAAAGTCAATCTAGTTCTTAAAATCGAGGCTTGACGTGGACTTCTACTTGTATGGAATTTTTTTTTTTCGTGATCAATTTCGCTCCCAGGCCTGCATTTACCTCTTCACAAATAGCGACGAGGATTTATAGAGCTCCTTTCTTCGCCGGACATAATATCCCAGAGGCATTTTCCCCTAGTCTTCAGCCGATTTCTTTTCAGTGCTTCAGAGATCTATGTTCACCCGGACAATGACTGGAACCTATCCCATTCCATTCATCTGCTTCTCTTAATGCCTACAACGTCAGCCGTGAATAGCGGGGAATATAGAGAAATATCCATGTCGAAGTTCTATGCGAATATATGGTCGTCTATGCTAACATTATAACTTTTCCCACGTAATCAGAACCACCCTATGCTGGTACAGACTCAGCTGCGCTAACCTGCGCCGCTCGTATCCAGGCATTGTCTTTTAACGCCGTCCATAATTGCATTGTCATGCGAACAAAGGGTAATACATTGACATTAGCCTAAATTACCTGCCGGAAGTGGGCGATACAATGGTGGCACCGCTCGGACAGCCCCCATTGCATATTACAGCACTGAATGCAGTGCGTACGTAAGGTGTGAGTGAAGCTTCATTCACGAACAAGTTCGGGAGATAATGGTATACAGTGGCTATAGTTTGCCTCGAGCACACGATTATTGCCAGTTTTTTTTGCCTTGGACATGGCTTATAACAGAGGATTAGCGGCAGCATTCGAGAGGCAACTTTACGTTTTGTAAAACCAGCTGAAGCCTTTCCCGCCCTGCCCACACAAGCCTGTGGGAGCACAATAAGAAAACTTATTTTGGACCCTAAGGCAAACATCGCCGTGTCCCGGCTCTTCCCACACATTTCCGAGGGTATAAGAAGTAAAAATGTCCAGCTAGTTCGAGGAAACAACCAAGAAGGGGCCGATTATTTCCGCATCAGAAAAGCGCAGAGAAAGTCTTTCCGGATGTTTTTCAAGGTCCAATGCACGCTGCGAGAAGTATGACGCCTACTTGTGCTCAACCGGTTAAAAAAAGTGCTTTACATTTTTTTTTTTTTGCATATGTGGGAAAGTTTGAGCTTGCAGTAACGACATATTTTTTATTTCTGTTGTGGAGAAAGTTTTATCGATAAATGCATATCCCGCACATATGTGGGCGTTCGTTTTCTCAATTAAGGACTTCATTTTCCAGCGCTTTGATGCTAAACCTTACGTCACACACTCTAAAGAGCAATAACACTGCGGTGGCTCAGTGTTCTGCTCTGCGTGAACTCGCAGATTCAGTCAGAGCCGCCGCAGCCCACATTCCGATGTGGGCGAAATTCAAGATACGCCCGTATATTGAGACTGGCGAACGATAAAAACCGCGTGGATTTTAGTCTGAAGTCGTCTGCTACATTTTGCCTCGCAGTGTAGGCGTAACTTTGACATGTAAGGATCCTTCGCTGTCAAAAAGATATTTTAATGCAACCAGATGGCAGAGTTAGCCTAATCAGGTCTTCTCAAGACGTGTTCACTAACGGGGCTCTGAAAGAGGCTTTCACTAAATGTGCGGTATTTCTGGGATGTTAAAGGACGCCAGTTCACGAATATCCTCAGTAAAGAACTTTTTCTAATGCGTTTTGTACAAGCTGAGTTGCATTCATTAAAAATTTGAATGCCAGCGTTTTGTTGTTGTGGACAGTGGCTATTTATTGTCAAGAAAAATAAAAACAAATATAGAGGGAACAGATATTGCTATCCGTGGCATCTGCCATCGAAACCCGAAGCACTTGAGTGTCGGCTAGTGGGCATAAAAGGACAGGTAGAAAGAAAGAAAGGGGGGGAGTGATAGTAAGGAAGGTCAGTAGCAGTGCAGCAATATGCACTATGTACAAATACAGGATCCTTCCCTTCTCGTCCCTTTTTGGACGCTCAAAGGGTGTGGGGTTTTAAATAGGGGAGATAAATACGTTCTCCCCGCTTAACCGCGGCTGACACCGTTAAAAACAGCGCGGACCCCCCCCCCCCCCCCCCCCCCCCCCCCCCCCCATGGTCGCGTACGCTACCGGGCGCATGCCCACCACGGCGGGCCATGCTCTGAGGGAACAAAGGAACGACACACTGGCTGACACAAACAAGGCATTTATTGCTACAACAACAATAACGCCAGCTAGCAACAAAATACGCTGAGGAATCGAGGACGTCCGACTCACCAGCACGGTTACGAGCGAATGTTCGCCCACACTAGGGCAAGGGGAAAACTCCGAGGCCGGACGGGACGGGTTCACGGGAACATGTTTCCACCACGAGTTCGCCCGCCGACGAAGAGCGAAGCGGCGAGCGACACGTCCGCGCGCTTTCCCCGGTGCCGAGCAGAAGAGGCCAGTCTCTCCCCCGCGCGCGCGCAGCAAACAGACCATCCGTGGCTCTAGTGTCGCTGCGACGCGAGCGCCCTCCCCTGTTAGTTAAAGTAGCGTGGCTTTTTGGGCTTGTTGGTACATAGTTCCAATACACTGTAGAGCAGCAAAAGACGAGGACACAAGAGACGAGAGACGAACACCACGAGCGCTAACTTCCAACAGATTTTATTCTCCTGGAGCATCACATTTATACACCAGAAAACAGGAATAACATGTGCCAACAGTATCAATTCCTTAGAAAAACGAGCTCTTTATCTGAAAGGAGCATGGAAGGTGTGCTTACACACGAGCATTATGACCTATTTATCTTTTCGGCTTCAATAATTTCGCGCGTTACCCTTTCTCTGCTTTTTCCTATTACCACACTTTTATCAAAGAAAGGCTTGCAGGTTTTTGACTTGCATGCGAGAATGTGATCAACCAGCGATCCGCCTTGCCCGTTTCTGACGTTGCGAGCGTGTTCCATTAGGCGCTCGTTCAGACATCTCCCCGTCTGGCCGATATAGTGTTTCCCGCATGACAAGGGAATTTTATACACACCCCTCAAGCGCGTCGAGTCCTTCATCAAAGAACAGGACCTGGTCGTGCTGCCTGCTGACAAAGAAGGTGGTTTTGCGATTCTATCCTGTGAACTTTACAAGTCCAAGGCTGACGAAGCCGTGTCTTCTGTATTTAACTGCCGCAACGAAATAATGATGTCAAAAGTGAAAGCTAAAGCGAAGAAGCTATGCAACAAGTTAAACCTTACCAAGCTGGCTAAAGAAATAGGCGATGCACGAAAAGATTTTTAAAAGTGTTTTTCAGTGCAAAAGCCCATAAACCGGAAAAACCATTCAGGGTGATCATTTCTGAAACTGGCACATGGCAAAAAACAGTTTTAATGTACTTACAAAGCAAACTTAACCTTTTGCCGCTTGACGACGCTTTTATGGTTAAGAAATCTGACGAAATTTTAGACTTCGTTCGGTCGCACTCTGATGACAGCATTGTTGCATTTTCTGTGGATGTTAAGGATCCATATTTATCGCTGCCGAACGACAAGGTGCTGTGCTGTGTAGAGGAGTGCATAGATGAGTTCGGGTGTGTTGCTTTCCAGAACTCGGCGGGTGTGTCGACGAGCAGTTTTTTTAGAAATTTTAGTCATTTACTTGCAGTCAACGTTCATTAACTGGGAAGGGAAACCCTACCTTCAGAAAGAAGGGATATGCATCGGGTCGTGCATAGCGCCAATTCTGAGTGATCTGCTTTTATCCAGACTTGACAAGGCTGTTTATAGCCACCTAGAAAGCTTGGACGCAATCGAAGTCCTTAGATTTGTTGATTACTTTTTTATTCTTGTTAAGTGTGACCACGGCTCACTTGAGCAAAAGGCTCATAGCATTTTAACTATCATGAAAGAACATTTTAAAGCGCTTGTTTTAACATCCGAATTGCCCATTAATAACTCCTTTAGATTTTTAGATATTAACTTCACCTTTCACGCTCATCACATATGCTGGGCCTACCAGCCGCGTAGCAACAAGCCAATGCTGTCATATCACTCCGCTCATTCAAAACTTGTAAAAAGAGGTATTGTCAATTTATGGTTTCAAAATGATCTCCAGAAATCAAGAGCAGTCCAAGAGGCGGACTAATGACGGGTACCCCGCCCATGTTCAAGCTTTTGTCGCCGAAAAACTTGTTAAGAAAATGAAACCAGAAAATCAATGTCACCCAAATCGGTTCCTCGTGAACGGAAAAATCTTATTGTGTCACCATATCTGCACAAGATTTTCCACAATTTGAAAAGAATTGGTCAACGAGCGAATGCGACCGTCGTGTTCTCGGCGCCGAAAAAGCTTGCAACGTTGTGCAAAGTGGGAGAAACGAACACCAACAAAGCGCGCGGATGCGCAACTAGGCACCAGAAGCCCTACGTCACGCGCGATGAAGGTGTTGGCGATGAAGGTGTTGCGTATAAAATTCCCTTGTCATGCGGGAAACACTATATCGGCCAGACGGGGAGATATCTGAACGAGCGCCTAATGGAACACGCTCGCAACGACAGAAACGGGCAAGGCGGATCGCTGGGTGATCACATTCTCGCATGCAAGTCAAAAACCTGTAAGCCTTTCTTTGATAAAAGTGTGGTAATAGGAAAAAGCGGAGCTTCCTGACCTGACGGAGTAGCACGGTTGACTGGCCGCGGCCATGATAGCTGCGTGACGCCTGAAAGAATATAACCTATAGCCATCTCTGAATAAAATTACGCAGGAACATGCGAGGGAGCAGGGCGCGAGCATCGAAATATCCCGAATAGGACTGCCAAATTTTCCGCGCGATTGTGGGTTCTCTGCTGCGTGTAGAAAAGTATTTTTGCTTCAGGTGTTTCTAACGAGACATTGTTGCGTCTGAGCGAGTTTACATGCTCCCTTCAAAAGGTGTTTCACAGCACCTTAAACTTGTAATAAGGGAGTAATTACTCATTGGCATCCACCCAAGCGCAGCCATACGGCTACAAAGGAAAGCTATACAGCTTTCTCAGAAACTTCGTAGTTTCTGAGAAAGCTGTATAGCTTTCCTTTGTAGCCGTATGGCTGCACTTGGGTGGATGTCAATGAGTAATTACTCCCTTATTACAAATTTACTCCACCTTGGGGGATTCCCCTAAACATTTGACCAACCTTAAACTTGACAAAATCTTCATCTTTTTTTTTTGTTTCACCGACTGCATTTCCGAAAATGCAGCGGAAATGAATGAAGGCACACGAAACACCAGCACAACTGATGTACCTCAGTCAGCCTCATCCGAAATGTATCACTAAAATAAATGTATCACTGCTGATAGAAACCTGGACTAGCCGCCGTGGTGGCTCAGTGGTTATGGCGCTCGGCTGTTGTCACGGAAAACGCCGGTTCGATCTCAGCCGTGGCGGTCACATTTTGATGGAGGCGAAATGCGAGAGGCCCGTGCACTGCGCGATGTCAGTGCACGTTAAAGAACCCCAGGTTATTTAAATTTCCGGAGCCCTCCACTACAGCGTCCCTCAGCCTGAGTCACTTTGGGACGCTCAACCCCGATAAACCTCAAACCAAACCTGGATTTAATTCCTTCGTGTGTGAAGCGCTTGGCATGCTGAGGCATTTATTTAAAAAAACAGGAGGGTTTAGCTTCAACCCTTATGCATTTCAAAAGTATATCTAGCTTGGATGCAAACAATGAGTTGTTCGCTGATTAAATTTTTCGTAAAGCGGAAAATTTACGCTTTGTGCTTTCCGGTGCAAGAATGGGAGCGCGATCAGACATCATCGCGTAAAATAATCGACACTGTAACAGCGGCATGACGTCCAGTATACAGACAACTCAACGACCACTGCAAAACCATAGTGTAGCGTTCATCCCTGTGATCGGGTTCAAAGACTGCGCATAAGTCAGGGCCGTATATAGGTGCTGCAATGGAAGTGTCGCAAATATTTCCGTTTCACGCTCAGCTTCCTCATTCGTTTTTACGTGTCGCTGCTTTGAATGCGCTTTACGCCTCTATACATTGCACTAAGCTTCATCGAATCGACTGCGTTCCCAAAGATGCGTTAAGAACGGCCTTTGTTCTATCGCGGTTACAATACAGCCGAGCGCTCCACTAAAAAAAAACGCTTTAGAAGTACCTTGTCACCGTCGCAGCGACGATGACTAGGTAAATAATGCTTCCATAAATGGTGCCTCTTAAGCTCTATTTACTGTCATGAAAAAGCATTTGGCAACCGCTATTTGGTTTTCCATTCACCAGTCCACTTTGCTTAAAACTGTCTGAAAGCTACAGAATTAACTTCATTTGTTTTTCACGATGCGAGATCTTCATCTCATTCGTAGCAATCAATTATAACAATGCGGACGTCTAACCTTAGCAGTCATTGTGCCAACAAAGTGCTGTGCGTCCAGCACATGACGGAACCAGTGGAACAAGATGCCGCTGTGGATTTCTAGACTTCTCAGTGATAGTAAAAGATTCATTCAGACAATTGAGGGAAAAAGTGTAGAGCATGGCCTCATGCACGGAGTTCCGCAGGCAGCGCACTGAGCCCTTTTCTTTTTAACTGCGGGATAGCGGATTTAAGGCTCTAACCTGGTTTGTAGTGTTCTCTGTACGCTGATGTCTGAATCTGGGCTTCTGACCCTACTGCGAACTTCATCCAACTACTCTTACAAGATGGCCTAGACGTCATAGACAGTCTTTTAAAAGGAATAGGGATGCTGCTTTTATGTGCAAAAAGAGCAGTTCTGCCTTTCACTCGAAAGCAGTTAAAGGATTTCCGCCTGTGTCTAGGGCACCGTAGATGACTGGTAAGCAGCACCGTATTCTGGCCGTAGTACTTGACCGTGAACGAACTGTCTTTAGGTGCACACGTAAAAACTCTAGAAGAACACAGTGGTAAATGTGCTTCGCGGAATTGCTAGTTCATCTAGGGACAGTCCGACATCATCTCTGCTCAAAGTGAGCAGTGCCCTCATATGTAAAAAATTGCGTACTCTGCGCCGGTGGTGCACGGACTTTCGCGAAACTCGGAACAGCACTTACACAGGCTGATAGCAGGGGACTTTCGCGAGTGTTCGAGTGTTATTGTGACCCTGCTCTAATCCGGGTTGCGTTGGCGCGCGAAGAGACCAATTACCCACTTAGCTGACGTCTCGGAAGTCACGAGGGACCGCTTCTACTAAGAAGCCCACCGTCACCTGACCTTCATGCAGCTGTGGTTTCGCCGAACCACCCATGGCCTAGCTTCGACAACCTCCGTGTTGCCGTTCCTGGAGGCTCGAGGCGGCTCCAAGAACCGGCCTGCGTTCGCGTCTGATTCACGCCAGATATTCGCGAAGGACAGCGGAAGAAAGAAGTCCCCCAACAACAGCCATGGGACCATTCAGCTTCAGCACCAGTGTTCAAAAGCAGCGCGGAAAAAGGCGGGAACTAGAGGCGAAAACGCTATTTAAGAGCTCCCGGCTGCTTCGTCCGTCGCATTCCCCTCATCGTCGTCTCGTACTGCGGACCCTGCTCACAAATGGACGGCCTGGGTACGATAGAAGTCGGCTCGCAACAAGAGATGGCAGCGCTGGGATAGAAGCCGCGTCCCAACCGCAACAGTGTTAAGCAAGCCACTACTAGCTCTTTGGTTATTGCAGAGGCAGGGCAGCCTCCATTGCAAGTGCTGTGAATAACTGAGCCTTGCCGGCACATTTTCCGTGTAATGTTCCAACATGAAAGACGCCCGTTAGTTTCAGCGCTACGGAAACTGGATGGTCCGTGATGATGGCATGACGGCACTTGCTGCTCACTGGTTAGCCCTGTACTAAAAATACATGTGGTACCCTGCTCACATTCGTGTATATACTGATGGCTTAAATCATAAGAATCTATCGACGTCTGCAATTGCAATTCCAGAGATAAATGAACGACGCGCATTAACACTGGCCCGCACAATAGCGTCAACGACAGCTATTTATTTGGAACTACAGTTCATAGTATACATAGGATATCTACGTATGTGGGTAATAATCAGCGACTCACTGACCGCATTAAAATACATCGACGGCGCCGGTTCAGTACTGAGGACAATTAGGTTTGTTCGTGAAATACTTGAATTCTTGAAGGAAAAAACGAAACCGCATTTCGTCGTCACTCAATAGACTGCCTTATTCCTAGAATGCAGGGGCAGATGCAGCGGCAACACAAGCTCTTGCAAGTGCTACTACTTCTAGACTGTCAGTGTCGAGATGTAAAATTCGCAGTCTTTTAATATCGATTCTAGGTGGTATGAGCGAAAGAAAGTGGTTCGGGACAAATTACACAGCTTCTAACCACTATCGAATCGACATCCTGTCACTGTTTAGAATCCCACTACCACTGAATACCATTCTGGAAACTCTCACTGACCACTAACGATAGGGAGCAGCCTAAATGGAAAGCTTTCTACATACAATTGAGCGTGCAGACAACTCACGATGTGTATGTGCTCACGAGGACGAGTATGCAAGTTATCTCTTGTTGGACTACCCAGGGCACGACAATTTTAGGACACCACTGAAGGGGGACCGTTCTGTCTTCAAAATATATTAGCTCCGTGGCCGACGCATTGGCTATAGAAACGGGCAGTCATATGTCGCTGAAATATTTTCTCGAGGACAGCGGCATCCTTGGGAGTTACTAGATTGGTTGCTTGAGTATATTCTGTACTTTTTTGGCTCTGCTCGAGCTTTCCAGTGTTCACTTGCATGTTACATAATCATGGATTTCCTGGAAATCAATATAGTGTATTACGATCATGTGACTAGTACATTGCCCTGTCATTATTAGTGTTGTTCTTTACTGTTTCTCTTTCATTTGTTGTATGTTTGGATCCTTTATCGCTTATTGCATTTATGACTTATCATTGCTTATAGTATATAAGCTGAGGTGTACATATTGAGGTGTACAAGAAATAAATAAATAAATAAATAAATAAATATATTCGATTTTATGTTAGCTTTCTGGCGTATGGATTGTATTATCTGTGCTATGAACTGTGTGTGTTGTAGGTGTGTTTTGTTGAGCTTTACGTTCTTCTCTTATCCTAAAAGGATTATCCGGCGTCTCAGTCAGGCACCAGCATCTCCTTTTGTGTACATGTAAATAAAAAAAGACGCAGGGCAAGCAAAAACAAACGCACGGACGCGCAGGCTTGTGTACATCCATTTTGTTATTTTTGTTTCTGTTTTTAAGCAGCGTAGCAATGAGCCCAGCAGTTTACTTAGCTAACTCTGATTTCTTTTGTTGTCTGCATTGTCTGCATTCGTAGTCTTTTTGCCAATATGATGCATCAGTAGCGTTTTGTGTTATATTTTGATATGGGTAAATTTCCTCTTTCATTCTGCCCCTATTTTCTAAATACCTCTAGACGTGATTCGAAAGCACATCTAACGTGTGCTGAAATTTTGTCCCAACTTATTCTTTTTATCTCAAGAAATCTTTCTCATTGAGCATACTTAACTCGCTACGTCCATTGGCTTCGAGCGAGCATCCCCTCATCGATGCTTCTGAGGCTATACTAGCATTGACAAGCCTAGCTTTTGCCGTTTTTCCCGAGCCTCCGGGCCAGGCTCTCTTGAAGTCACTTCGCCTCCCTTTCCTACCCGTGAAAGTTACGGTGCAGGGAGGAGCAGCTGAAGAACCGCGCCAAACTTGCATAATTTTCTCATCTCGTCTGAAAAATAAGACCTTTGGGCGCTTTAGCCGAGTTTACTACGACCTAATGTGATGACCTCTAAATCGTTTCTGATGGTACGTTGCTCCTTGCCATCTCAATACTTTTCCCAGTCATTTTATATGATTTTGTTTTTGCCAGTCCGCTCTTAAAACCCATGGGCATGCCACTTTTGTGATGACACGCGCCCGGCTTTACTGCCATCGTGCCTTGTTGCACTTTTCTCCTTTTATCCTCCCTCTGCCAGTTCTACGCCCGCAACCACTCATCTCCTTTTTTATTTCTCTAAATTCCTTCCTAATTTGCCATTTTTGCCGAGTCATTATAGTTAACTTTTCCCTAGCCAACTGCCTGTTTCAACTACATTTGTTTTTGTTATCTTTGGCTAGTTCCCTTGTGCCGACCACTCCTAGGTGTATGCCCTTCTTTTGCACTGCTCAGCGTCGGAACAATGTGCTCGCCGTCCACTCTCCTTTTTGTTCGCTTAAGCGCAGAGTAATGAGCTTGCGCGTACTTCCTAAGCTAGCGAACCCGCTTTCACTTATTTTAATCCTGATCAATGTTTCAGAAAATAACATAAAAACTGAGCACTAATCGATGCTGGCTTTGTCATGCGTTAGCAAAATATTCTTCGTTGGTGTTTTGTTTTTTACTACAATAATCGCACTACGAAGACCCCAAATGCTTGTCCACTCTACGCGTGTACATACCTAATATACATTTTTTTGTCACGCAAAAATAAAATAACAGCTTCAGGACGTTTAAAAACTTGCGTTTGGACGGTTGAGCCAATTGTCCGGCTTTGCTCTGCTTCCTCTCGCTTCTGCTCCAAGAAAAAACTGCCCCCCCCCCCCCCCCCCGCTCCCTCTTCTTTTAGTCCTTTCTTTTTCTTGTTTTTCTCGGTGTGGGCCTTTTTCCTTTCCCTCTGTCACTCTATTTCTGTCTTGCTCTTCAGCAATTCGTCCGTCTAACCTGAAAATCTCCTGTTTTATTTTTCTGTAGTGACGCCTAGCCAGGCTCTCCGGGCTAAGGACCAATTGATAATCGTTTTCCTGTGTTTCAAAGACAAATTTGTACACGTGAGTGTGTCCTTTTTTGTTTCACGTCAAGTTGGACTCCTTAACAACGCCCGTGCTTTACTACTTTGCTACTACTCCGCCATGTTCACGCACCTCACAAGCATCTGCAGAAATCGTTCCCTTATTTTACCTCTCCGGTTTTTACTCACAATGCTGATCCCCTTAGCAGTCTCTCGCTACGCTTCCCACATAGTACCCACATCTGAGTGCGTCAGCGCCCGCAGCGAAAATCTATTGTCTTCCTTTTGTGCGAGTCGTCGTCCTAATTATCACACTACTTAGAGGCTTAAATAATGCTATTCCGCTCAGGGCCTCTTCGCTCACCTTCAATTTGTGTCGACTACTTGAAACTTCATGTCCCTGCAATGCCTATTACTTAGCGACTATAACAGGCAGCCACCTTAATGTGAAAATATTTCTGCGTAGTCCTTGGCCCAGACCGGAACGCAATATTTGGCGTTAGGAGAAACGTCACCGTCAAACTAATCACGCTTTCGTTCCCGCTTAATATTTTCCGCCTTAGGTACGTAAGTAATGCCACCTGCTGCCGCTCCCATTTTCGAGCTCACATTTCACTACACTCTGCTTCAGCCGTTAGTCTCTCCCATTACTGGACGCCTGCCGAAGCACGTTTACCAGCAGGTTGGGGTACTTGACGACAAAAACACCCGGCAATGAGCTGGAACATTTTTTTCCCCTCGTCTTACCTAACTGGAGCAGTGCACACGACTTCACGTTCTGTACACGGGAGCATGGTGCGACAACTGTCTCTCTTTCGTCGCCAGACACCGAAATGCGACCGTTTTGTTTTATCAGTTGTTTTAGTCCGGCACTTTTCCACGCTTACTACATTCCTGAAACGAGCTGATGCTTTATTTGTCTCAATCTGCATGCATCGTGATCTTTTGTTCTGGTGCCTGTTTTCTTGCTTGCTTTTATAAGTATATCATCGCTACAGCCCCACTGTGCCACCGATAAGGCTTCTTCTTTCGTCACCTTTAGTCCAGTGTGCGTGATTCCGCTAGCGTATATGCAGCCTGGAACAGCAATCCTTCCACAACGTAGTCACATATTAATGGGACCGCATTTCGAGGGTCATCAAGGCGAAAGCGCCTGTCGGCGCCTGTGTGAAGCCTCCACCTGCTAGGTGATGTTTAGGGAGATTGGCCTCTTTCCACCTATCAACTTAAATTTTAGTCTTCTTAGACGCTAAAATTTTTTTGTCATCTGTACCCCTCTCCCCCTACCCCTGCCCCTCTACACTTGTAAGGAAGAGGAGGGAGACGCCAGACGAAGAATTACTCAGCAAAAACGAAAATGACCGAGTAGAAAAAAACTCAAGTCAACAGCAGGCCTACGTGCAAAATATCTGCGCAGCCTGCCGAAGAAATATAATTGTCAAAATGAGGCTTCTGGGAGCTATTTCTTTTCCTAGGGAAGAGCAAGCTTAGTCGCACAATAGACGATATGCGAAATGCGCAGCGCCATCTCTCGGCGCTCCGAGAACTAAGTCCTCCATGTTGGTACGGTACAGAAAACGAAACCGCTGCCCAGCGTTGGTTTAAAACGGCTGCGCTTCGTTTGAAAAGTAAAATGCCGATGCAGTGTTGCGCTACCCTCTCCACTGTGAAAAGACACTACGATGCGTGCCAGAACTAGGTGCGTTCAAGCTTTTCGCTTTTCTATTTTTTCTTTACTCGGTCCCAACGTTTTAGTAACACAAAACGCCATGCGAGGTATCATGTGTCAGCACGCGGATCAGTGCGCAGCTTTCGCTTTCTGCGCTGATTTTTGACAAATCTCTCGAGGTGATTTGAGTTTAAATTAAGATAAGGACCACAGCCTTTGTTGTCTCTGATCAAAATTAGAAGCCGATTTCGTGCATTTATCAACTCTTCGGTCGGGCGTGAATATATATAGACGCATACTTGAACAACGTAACAGAGAAGGTAATTTTTTTGAGCGGGCCAATCGCTCGTGCCGTGGCGAATTAAGTTCACTCGAAGAACCATATGCCGATTACTGCTAAGTTTGCTACGTGTTCGGTTTAGTTTTTCCCGTGTTCAATTAGTTTTACAAGGGCGAGCAAACTCTCTGGACCATACGCATATGTTGTGCGCTTTAAGGAGTCTTTGTGAAGCAATACACCCTACGTATAAAAACTGAGGTGCGAATTCTTTATTTCTTGAGGCTTCCTATACCTTCGATATCTGCAGCGACGAAAATCTAAAAAAAAAAAAGAAGCGAATAATATACCTACTTTATTATGAAGGAGGGACGCATTTCTAAGCTAGAAAGTACGTGCAACAGTGTTCTGAAAACGCTTCAAGCCATCAGATTTTATTATCGTTGTGGCAAGCTCCAACAGCTTGCTTCGCAACAAAGCCATTTGTCCAAGTTTGGGAGTAAGCTAATTAAGTTTCGGAAGCAACCGAACATGCTAATTTTGCCCCTGCACACACAGCTTGACCAGCGTATCGAGTCCGTGCATGCACCTACAGCTGTAGCATCTTTCTCTAATCAAGCCGCCGCGGTGGCTCAGTGCTTATCTGAAAAAAAAAAAAAGCTGCGCCTTTGCTTACAATATTTTGAATTATATGTGCATGCCTACTTTCCTCTCGTTAATGTCGACTGACTGCGTCTTAAGCAGGACGCGGATTCAACGAATTGTGGCGAAAATCAACCGACGCCGGGCTCTGAAATGGTGACGTTGAAACCGCGGATGCGCATTGCACATTACAGTAAAGGAATCGAATTACGCAGCTGGCCGAGGGTATTCTGTGATTATACTGCTATGCACGAAGCTCCTGTCGTCGGCGCGAACGAAAGTTCGCACTGTCACAGAAGTTGGTCAACATACTTGCGCACTCACCGCAAAATAACCGCTCGCTACCCTACCAGATGAATTCGCGTCCACTTGGGAATAAAATAGCCATGATAATGCGTGATGCTTGAACTGGTGCTTTAATGCGAGCATTAAAACGACAACAGCACACGGTCACGGTTCGACTTTCCAACCCACTTTCGAGTGCCGATTATTGCGATCATCAGCGCCAGACTTCAAGCGAAGCTGAGGACGCGGTAGGAGTAAGCTGGCGCTTATTGAAAGCACCTACATTTGGTCAAAGATCAGCTGTGAAAACAACGCAGCAGCTGAAGCTTGCCTGTTGAAATTCCCCTCGCAAGTAGAAAGTACGCACAGCAAACGATGCGCCAGCTCGACGAGCTCGACCGAGCCAAGATGGAAACCGGAAGTTGTGGGCGCGGTGTTGCCGAACCGCCAAGCAATTTCGCATATCGTCTATTCCCCACAAGTGGCTGCGCTTGAAAGAGCCACCAGCCAGTACAGTGGCGTTGCGTCACTGTGCTGGTAGTGGTATGAGGAGTCGCCGCGATCTAACAACGTGACATGTTTTGTGTATAGTTGCTTAGTCGGAAATGGAATAGAATCAGAATTGGAGAAGTTGACGAGTGAAAGACGATGAACTCAGAACTGGAATATAATCAGAACAGAAATAAATTAGCGAATGAAAGAAGAATGCTATCGAATTTCCTGCGCATCAATCCAGTTTCTCGCTCCCTAAATTTTTTCTTGGTTTTTTGCTCTGTATGGTCGCTTTAATGCGGTAGTATTAGGAGAGCCATGAAGGCCAAAACTGTGCGGCGACGTCAATGCCGGCGTCTGTGTGAAGCTTCGATGTGCCATTTGCTGTTTAGGGGGTTTGTCTGCTTCCACCTGCCCACAGCCAACCATCCGGCTCTCCCACCTGCCCACAGCCAACCATCCGGCTCTCCCGCTGTCCCTTTACCCTCTCTCCACTTCTAGAGGAGAAGAGAGGACGCCGGACAAAGAATAGCTGAGCAAAAAAATGACAGACTTGCGCGGTTAGGCCAAATGCGAATTCGGTACGTTATCACTTTGGTTTTCAATTAAATTTCGGTTTTTCAAGGTCAAGCAGGCACAAGCCACCAGGCACCGCGGCTTCACGCACCCCGAGGAGGTGGGAAAGCGCGAGGAAGGCACCGCTGCAGCGCACATAGCACCCCGCAGGGAGAAGAGCGACTCGCCGCAAAGAAGCAGGCCTCAAGTTCACTAAGGAGAAGCTTATTGACGTCGTCCTCCAGCAGGTACACATACACAAGTCACCGGCAGCAAGCTTCGCTGCGCGCACGAAACGACAAGAGCAGTGCGCGCCGCCAGCACGTCGCTGCAGGAAAATGTTCCCGCGGCAGTTTCTCACCTCCCATTCCTCTCCTTTTGTAATATTCTCTTTAAAAATGCTCTAGAAAACACGTTCATTTTTCTTCTCAGGCAAGGAAGCATGCCAACGGTAGTGCATTAGTGTTGTGACGCGCGTTGAACGGCATGGCGAGGGCTGGGAGACACATGCAAAAGAACCGGTAAAATTCGCCGGAGAGCGTCTGAGACACCTGCCCATTTGTCATTTTCTGTCTTCACTTTCAGAACTCAAGATAAAATGTAAATAATTCAGGTGTGAGCACGTTTAAACACCACAAACAGAAAATGATCGTGCAGAGGCGTCTCTGCGCCTGACGCGCATAATTTCGTAGCGTGGGACAGACGACGCCATCTACTAACCGTTATTCGAAGTGCTAGTATGCGAAAAAAGGGCGCGCATGCGAGAGGCGAGGTGGCGCCCACTATCCATATCGTTGCTTTGCACTGCTGACTAGAGCGGACAAATTACCGACCGGCCACTGAAAGGTCAATCGCACCTGCACATTTACACCACCACAACCGAGCGTAGGCACACTATTCTCTCCAAGCACATTGACTGTAGAAGAATGTTCATGCTTAAATCGTCGGCATTGGCCGTCTGATTCCTCTATTATATTCCTGCGACCGTTCACTTTTGATGCCGCTTTGGAGAAAAACAGCCTAACGCTAAGCTGGCTGCTCTGTTATAGCCCGGGGCTTTGACCTTCGGGTGGCCAATAAAAAGCAATGGTCTCATGAATGGCAGTCACAAAAGCTGAGGAATGTAGCTTCGTCATTTCTTCCGCCAACAGAGAATAATCCGGCGTAATGTAGCATTTTGCGATATCTATGGATGCCAGAAGAACATCAAGCCACCTGTTTTGCTGCTGCCCCAGGTACAGCGCAGAGAGACAGTAATTGTTCATGGCAGCAGCGGAAGCAACTAGCCAATGTCTCAGCAGAAGATACCTGACCAACGACCACACTCCTTGGAAGCCCACAGGACAGTGAAAACAAAGCTGCGTTCTCTGAGCTCGACTGACCAACTCTGGCTGCGAGCTGATGTATTGAACGTCCATATGCCTCCTATACCTTCCTTTCGCCTCTCACCTTCATGTTCATCGTGTTGTCGTCGTCGACCTTAGGATGTCAATCCAGGTGATTTTGTAGTCGACCTTTCCCTATCTGCTTCCTCTCTGCTGTCACCCATCGTGCGCAATGTTTTTGGGCTGTCCAGTGGGCCTACTTGTAGCACGTAATGAGGTGTTCGCTCCGCCACTGGCTTCGACTCAGTCATTGGCGGTTCTCTTACGTACGCCTAGAGTACGTTAAAATCCTTGAAATCCTTGTGATAGGGCACTAAATGCCATCCGCAGCGCTCAGTCGTATCAGCTTGTTGTCCGCATTGGCACCCAGGCGCGGAAAATATGCAACACCGGAAATATGCAACACCGCAGGCCTTCATCATAGGCCAGGGAAGTTAACAAAAATCGCAGAATCCACCGATTTCGCAACACCTAGTGTCCAAATGCATTAATTTACCGATGCATGAACTGGCAGCATCGACTGGTAAACACCCCATCTGGTACACACGAGCCGGTTTTTATAACACACGCTTAATCCGTTCAAAAACCACTGCATGGCGACTATTTTCCAGCCGCATAAATCGTAACCTGTGTAGGTTTAGAAAACCCGCTCCTAAAGGAAGATGCACACGAAAGAAAAAAGAAACACGCGTATACCAGCGAATAATCAGTAGCTTCCACTTTCTATTTCCATTCTTCGCTGTTATATTAATTACGGCGCTAGCTGTACACGGCAATGTTGGCCGGATTCGCGCCGCTCGTTGGCAACCACCAAAATGATGTCACATGGGTCACGGCGTGCGCTGCGCGTGCCACGCGCAGAGCACGTATGGTTTGCTTATGAGGCCTAATAGTGGAACCCTTACAGTGCTACAAAAGACTGATGATTACGCATTCCAGGTCTGGGTGGCGGCGAGCCTTGCCTCACTGGACGAGGCACGAAACAAACCCATAACAGCTTTGTGGCAGGTTTTTCACAGTCGAAACAAAAATTCAGGGGGGCACTTGTAGACCTAAAGTACGGTGAGGCGAAAGCCTTTAGCGCGGTGTTGCTGCTTGTGTCACTGATGTGTGGTAAAGATGTTAAGTACACAATTGTTTGCGAATCTTAAATGCTGGAGACACTGGAGGGCGTTTGGGATGCATCCGTCTGATTCGACGCCTTTCTGCAAACACTCTCCAGCGTCCTAGACAAGGAGAACTACATACGCGTTGGCAGGAAGCAGCGTAGCCATTAGCACGCTCGGCTACGGAACTAAAAAATGGTGGTTCGAATCTCATCGTGCACAGAGGTTTTTTTTCTGGTCTGACTAGAAAAAGCGTGACACCTCTGCTGGCAACCTTCTGCTGACAACCATCTGTCGACAACGATTAGGCATTAAAGGAAAAACATCGCGTGGTCTAGCATTGCGTTGGACTCGACCGCAGAAATAAAGCATCTCATCGGAGTGAAAAGTGAGCCACCCCTGCCTTCGGAACGAAAGCAAACTCGCGCTCGTTACGGGAATCATTTAGCACAGCCGTCAAAGGTTTGGGGCCACGCGTCACTGTTACTCTCACGGAGCATTGGTTGCGTATTCAAGTGGGTCGTAGTCGCTTGAACATATATAATCTAGGAAGTAAGCGCGTCCATCCAAGCCCGCAACGCAACCGACTGCAACCTGCGGTTTTCGAACGGAAGACGCATCTCTTCTAGCCAGCTTGGCAGTCCGCAAAAAGCTGTGTTCCGTGCGCTTCCCGTTTATCACGAGCGTTGAGCTGCCCTACTGCGCATGCGCCACCTGTTCTACTCGTGTGTTGTTTCGGCGCGCGCATACACTCGCTCCCGCATGTGACGCTCCAAGCCGAGCAAATCACGGGCGCCAGGTTGTGCAAGAACGAAAGAACCTCAGGGATGCAATAAGCTGCCCACAACATGGCTCAATAGGAAACCGTGCGGCCGGAGGACTTTCGACATTACCTGTGCAGTCATTCGCGGTTGAGAAGATAGCTCACATAACGTCATTATCAGATAAGCGAGCATTAAGTAATATTGTGGTAGAACTGAAACACAAGGCATCTTGGATGTTCGCTTGGATTTTTTTTCTCTCTGCTGCAGCCTATTGGCATTCGAACCAAATTGAGCTTCTTGGAGCTCTGGTATCGAAAAGCTACATTCTTTAATGCTGAATGTTCAACTAATACCCGAACATTGACCCGCTGACGCGTACGTTGACTTTGCCTCCTTTAGCTCGCTAGCTGACAGCACCGACACATGAATCTCAGTATGTTCGAGGAAATGCCGGTGAAGTTCCTAGCATACAGCGGGATATGAACGCTGTCCGCGATAATAATTGCCCTTTCTCGTAAGACAATACCCAGGGATCGTTTCGCCAGGAGCGAAAGTTGATTACCAAGGGCCGTCACGCGATTGATGCTGCGCGATGCTGATCTTTGTGGCGTAATGCATCCACCACTGCTGCCGGAGGAGGGGGTGAGGCATATCGGACGCTCGGCGGCTACATAATACGGCCATGCCCGGCACAGCTCCGACACAACAGGAAGCGCCAATCGACGAGCCGGAAAGGATGAAAGATGACCGACGCGAGCGTAAATAAACGAGTCCACGGTTGTCCTATTTGCTCTTTTCTGACGGGACTCACGTAGAGCCGGACGTTCTCTTTAGAAGTGAGCTGCCTGCTGACTGCAAACAAGACGGTTGGGAGACGCGCTGTTCGCAAGGGACGACTGAGAAAACGAAGGGTCGCACGTGTCTAGTGTTTGTCCATAGGCGCGCACGTCCATCCTCGCTAAGAACACACCCTGCGGTACGGCTGTGATGGCGGAAGGGGTGGTACGGGGAGGACACGTGCTCGTAGCAACTTTGCTGGGACACGCTGTATACACACGCTGTTAAACAAACCCGATAGAATGTGATTGTTCCGAATCAGATACGTATACGGAGTGTCTTCGCTGGCGCTCGCTTTCCCTTTGGATTCCTTTGCTAAATATTCTCCCTCCTTTTGTTTTTGCCATGAAATGAACGAAAGATTGTTCTCAAGGCACTATGTGCGCGGCGATGGGACATGGCCGGAACTCCCGGCATTCAAAACCTACAGAGGATTTGAAAGGCAGAAAGTAAACATCATCTCTCATTCATAATAAATTATACTTCAGCCGCCGGCAATTAAACGAGGAGGCTGCCGTTCGCTTAAATGCATCCTCATTATTTAGTGAAGCTTGCCGTTTGTAATACGCCTCAACAGGATTCGATGAAGAAAATTATCTAAGTCGCTGAAAACAGTAACTTGTAAAAGAGGCTCTTCACTAAATTTGAAATCTCGGGGATTTTGATGAAAAAAAAAAAGGAATTATGGCCAGGCACTATCGAAACATCGGCCGGGTTTTACCCCTGAAGTTCCGATGACTAACTAAGCAGTCACACTAAGTGCTTTCAGCTATAATGATTCGACTGGTTCCTAATCGTCTTTTACCGCCGATGACGAGTTAACTCCTTGCAATGTTCTTGAGAAGCTTTCAGGTTGTCCGCCGAGCTGTCGCCTGCAACAATACAGCCTCCCACGCGGAGAAGATAGTAAATAGTCTTCGTTCTGCTGCTCATGATGGCGTATGAGAAGTATACGTGCAGACTAACTCAAAATACTTACAATAACTTCATGAAACTACCATTTTTTCGACCTCAAGTGCAAATAAAATTTACACTAAGTATACATGCCAGCAGTGGACAATGTTATCAGTTATTCTCTTAGACCATGTGTATAATAGTTTCCAGAATGAATTGTCTAAAAAAAATGGGAAATGAAATTACAGCTTCAATAAAGCTATAAATTTTTCAATTTCTTTTTCTTGCGCAAACTACGGCGTATCCAAGTGGTCGAGCGAAAAGAAATAAAGCAATAATGTAAACATGTGCTACTATTCCTGATATATATGCCTATTTGTTTGTATCAACTTTTCCCTAAAACACGCAGTAAAATGTCAGTGATGTGATATAATGTTAGGCCCGGCTTCCAACAACACTATGATGCGATATGACAGGTGTGCCTATTATATCAGAGCGGCTTTATCAGAACAGTGCAGGGACATGGACGAACAAAGGTGCCCAGAAAGAGGGCGCTGATCGTTCACGTCCTTGATAATGTCGCACAAACTTGTCAAGCCTTGCACTTTGATTGCAACGGGCTTTTTTTTCTTGTTGTTTGGCGCGCATGCGCTTGGAGGAAGAGACGGGGGAAGGGGCGCTGAATAATGCAGGTGGTATACGCATTTTGTGCTAAATGGTCAGTCGTAGCTGGCAGTAGAATTCAAAATATCTCGCAAATCTTTAATATCAGTAAAACACCTCTTGGACCTATTAGCCAACTGTTTTCAGTTGTCTGCAAGACACATAAGCGCCACCCATACGAAATATTTGTGAATGGTTCTGTTCACTTTTCTTGGCTTCACCGCTTTCAGTGTGGCTCAGAAGAAAGCAAGCTTTACAGGGTGAGGAAAGAAAAAATGTGGAAACGTTTTGTAGAGTAGCGACAACCTGGGACTCGGGTGCGAAAAGCTTGTTTATAATTAAGCTGAAATTCAGAGCATAGCACAAATGCCTATGACGAGCTGTTCAACAGACTCGAAAAAGCATTTCGACAACTTCTTTGCGCACTTTTTTTTTCATGTCTATACCGGCACCATCTGATAACATCGGCCATTTTATTTTACGTGGATTGATGAAACGTCCGTACTGAAGTAGCGTGAAGTGGTCCGCAGAGAAAGGAATAGAATAGGAACTAATAAAATGTGTTAGTAGACACAGGTTTGCCGACAAATGGTCGAATATAAATACACACGCTAGTATGATATCCCTCAAAGTTTTTTCAATGTGAACACAGCCTCGAGCAGCAATCCAAGAGATATAGTTTTCATTATTTTCCCAACACCGCAGCTATGTGTCACACTTAAAAAGGCACTCAGGCAAAAAGTATAATTACATCAGTGAATACCAGCAGAAAATAAAGAGTGTTACGCTAACTCCAGACGATACTTATTTGAAGTCGTTAGCAACGCACCTCCTTTGACAAATTTTCATGCGCTCATGCAATCACCCTATAACACTCACATTCACACGCACATGCATCAAGACGTGCAAAATGCGGGCGTAATCCTCGCGCACTCAAGAAAAAAATAGAAAAATTAAATCTGTTGTTATTTTAATAATAAATATACCGAAAAAATTTGCAACCAGTGCGCAAGAAAGAAATTATACAACAGCTTTGAAGCTTATTACGAACAACATTGCGAGTGTCTAGCAAAACGGTTCATTTCTTATCCCGGAAGCTTCAGAAATTTCAGGAGAGCATACGCAGCGTTGGGAATGTGCACCGAAAACTTGTAAGGATCCCCTATACCACTGAAAATGAAATTTGTTGAATTCATATGTAAGGCACTAACGATCTAATTTTCAGCCCATGTAATTTGAGTACAAAAATATATACAGAAGCTAATGTACTAAGAACATTACTGAGAGAGACAGTAGAACCCAGCAATGGGACATCCTGCTAGTAAAGAGGGAGGAAGTAAAGAAAGCCTTAGGTGCAATGCAAAGGGGCAAAGCAGGTGGTTAGGATCAGGTAACTGCAGATGTATTAAAGGACGGAGGAGAGATTGTGCTAGAAAAACTAGCCACCATGTATATGCAATGCCTTGTGACCTCGAGCGTACCAAGAGCTTGGAAGAACGCTAACATTATCTTAATTCATAAGAAACGAGACGTCAAGGACTTGAAGAATTACAGACCGATCAGCTTACTGTCCGTTGCCTACAAGGTATTTACTAAGGAAATCGCTAATAGGGTCAGGACAAACTTAGACTTCAATCAAACAAATGAGCAGGCAGGCTTTCGTAAAGGATGTTCGGCAATAGACCATATTCACACTGTCAATCAGGTGATAGGGAAATGCGCATAATATAACCAACCACTATATATAGCCTTCATTGATTACGAGAAAGCATTTGACTCAGTGGAAACCTCAGCTGCTATGCAGCATTGCGGATTTCAGTGTGTAGAAGAGTGTTATGTGAAAATATTGGAAGATATATATTTATCACGATTGCACAGCTACCATGGTTGTCCACAAAGTCAGCAAGAAAATTACAATAAAGAAAGGTGTTAGGCAGGGATACATGATCTCGCCGATGCTATTCACCGCCTGTTTGCAGTTGGGGATAAGAGTTGATGGAGAATACCAAACTAATCTGCGATTCGCTGATGGCATTCCCTTGATAAGTCACTCAGGACGTGAATTGCAAAGCATGATCAGTGAGTTAGACAGGCAGAGCAGAATAGTGGGGCTAAAAATTAACATGCCGAAAACCAAAGTAATTTTCAACAGTCTAACAAGAAAATAGCAGTTAGCAATTGGTAGCGAGGTGCTGGAAGTAGTAAGCGAATATGTATATTGTAACGTACTTCCTGACGAGCTGGGGCTTTATTAGCAGGCACGAAAGGGAAGGCCAGGCAAGCTGGGGCAACAACAGCGACAGACTCCACACGGCACGAGCCCTACTTCGTCGTCATCGCCCTACTTCGTATGCGCCACCTGGCAATACTAGGTGGCATTATTCCCCCCTTATGAAGGAAAAAAAAAAAGAGCGCTGTCGCTGTCGACGTAAGGGTGAAACAAAAAATAAACAAAAAAACAAGCAAACTGCCGCAACTGAAGCGCGCGAAAACATCAGCACGGTTGCGTCACCGTGTATAGTACGGCTTAAGCCGCACAACGTGCACAATGTCAGAGTCGGGCTGTTGGCGTCGCGATTGCGCAGCACCGCCCGGAACCACTTCATAGTTAACCTCACTCACACGCCGTACCACTCTGTAAGGGCCAAAATAGCGGGAGAGCAGTTTCTCACACAAGCCTTGGCGACGAACAGGAGTCCACACCCAGACTTGGTCACCGGGTTTGTAGTCAACCTGTCGGTGGCGAAGGTTGTAACGGCGCGCATCCGAGCTCTGCTGTTGCCCGATGTGCACGCGGGCCAGCTGACGGGCTTCTTCAGCACGTTGGGCAAACTGTTGGGCGTCTGGGGCGAGTTGGTCATCCTCTGGGCACGGGAGCATGGCATCAAGCATGCTCTGGACTTCGCGTCCGTACACAAGGCGAAACGGGGAGAAGCGCGTAGTTTCCTGCAGGGCGGTGTTGTAGGCAAAGGTGACATACGGCAGGACCTCATCCCAAGTTTTGTGTTGAACATCTACGTACATGGACAACATGTCCGCAAGGGTCCTGTTTAATCGTTCGGTCAAGCCATTGCTCTGCGGATGGTAGGCCGTGGTCTTGCGGTGTGTTGTGCAGCTCAGCCGAAAGATGTGGTCGATTAGTTGCGCTGTAAACGCCGTCCCTCTGTCTGTAATCACGTGCGAAGGAGCGCCATGTCGCAGGACGATGTTGTGCATGAAAAACTCTGCGACTTCTGAAGCTGTGCCACGAGGGATCGCCTTGGTCTCGGCGTAGCGAGTCAAATAGTCGGTAGCAACTATGATCCACTTATTGCCGCCCTGCGACAAGGGGAAAGGGCCGAGGAGGTCCATGCCGATCTGGTCGAACGGAGCACGAGGGTAGTAACG
Organism: Amblyomma mixtum; assembly: GCF_055824585.1. Lineage (NCBI taxonomy): Eukaryota > Metazoa > Arthropoda > Arachnida > Ixodida > Ixodidae > Amblyomma > Amblyomma mixtum. Next base: position 89,679,576 of record NC_143014.1, on the reverse strand, counting down.
GGCTTGAGAAAACCCGCCGGCTTAAGTGGGGGCGTTTTCCGGCGCTGGCATTCTCGGCAGCTTTTAACGTATCGTTTGACATCAGCAGAAAGTCCAGGCCAGTAATACATGTTCCGCACTCTGGCGAGCGTACGTGAAAAGCCCAAGTGGCCAGACGTGGGCTCATCGTGGCAGGCGAAAAGAACGTCAGATCGGAGGTCGGCTTCTTCAGGGGTGTGCGCTTGGAAGAGGCTCCGCAAACCCCGCTGTGTCCTTTCGGGGGCAAAACCAGTTTCGAACACCATCAGCCTGCAAAGGTGGTTCGTGATTCAGTTCAGACTTTACAGGTTCAACGGAGTTTGGAGAGTTCGATGAAGTTTAAACGAGTTCGCTCTAACGTGAGCTCAGTGGCACTGCGCCAACTTGAGAAATTGAAAAGCTGCGCCTTACAGAAAAAAAGGGCCACAAATTGGGCTTATGCCGCACGAGGCGGACTTATGGTTGCTTGGCGGGGGAACTTATCACTCATCCGTCAAGGCAACTGTTTGTCCCTCTGTTTAGGGACCTGTTTAGGGCAGGTAGGGACCTGTTTAGGGCAAGGCAACTGTTTAGGGCAGGTAGTGACCGCTGATGCGGATCATGAGAGGGAAATAACTAGAAGAATAAGAATGGGGTGGAGCGCTTATGGAAAATTCTCTCAGATCATAAATGGCAGTTTACCAATATCCCTCAAGCGAAAAGTATACAACAGCTGTATCTTGCCGGTACTCATCTATGGGGCAGAAACGTGGAGGATAAAAAAGAGGGTTCAGCTTAAGTTAAGGACAACGCAGCGAGGTATAGAAAGAAAAATGATAGGTGTAACGTTAAGAGATCGGAAGCGAGTGGAGTGGGTGAGGGAACAAACGCGGGATAGCGACATCCTAGTCGAAATCAAGACGAAGAAATGGGCATGTAATACGAAGGCAAGATAACCGCTGGTTTTTAAGGTTTAACGGAGTGGATTCCAAGAGAAGGCAAGCATAGCAGGGGGCTGCAGAAAGTTAGATGAGCGGATGAAATTAAGGAGTTTGGGAGGATACGGTGGCCTCCGCTGGCAAAGGACAGGGTTTATTGGATAGACATGGGAAGGGCCTTTGCACTGCAGTGGGCGTAGTCATGCTGATAATCATGATGATGATGATAATGAATTTGTCTTCTCGGAGTCCTTGAGTACATGAACTAACGACAAGCGAAAATGTGTACAATTATCAGTCGTGAGTACAACTCTGCAAGAAACAAAATATTTTGAACGTTTCCTAAGAACATGCTATCATCTCTGGTCCCGACAAGTGTGATATATTTTATGATATAGTCTGCGCTGCAAGCACTCAATCTCCAGCCAAGGAGCCAATTTGCGAAGCCATCAGAGAAGTTCTTGAAATAGTTTAATTAACGAGAAAACACACTTCAGATACACCAAATGCAACCCATACGATGTTCTTTTTTTCTCTCCTTCGGGCGAGCCATCGTAGCATCTTTGTGAACTTCATAGGCACGAGAGCTATTGACATACGCGACGCAGGATAGGTTAAGCTCAATCCTGTCCAAAACTGTGAGCGTGGCTAAACTTAACTACTTTCCCTCTCTCTCTCCTTTTTTAATTTTTATTATTTACCGTTATCTAGTTCTGCTCAATAGTTTTATTAAAGTATTTTGGGTCAACCTAACCAGTACCTGCCCTTCAACGTGCCGCAGCTTCTATGCCTGGACACACAGCCTTTCAAGTCCACGTTCGCTACCTTGACAAGCTCCCCATCCCCGGGATTTCGTTCTGCTGAGCTGGCCACTTCCTTTATCGCAGTTTTTCAGGTCAAACGGACTAATCCTCTTTTCAACGATTTTCAAGTTTACATTTCCCATACCATCACCCTTCCCACATCACACCCTCCTGCCTCTCATCGGGGCTTCCTCGTCGGTGCGCAGGCCCCGTTTAGCCCCCGCCATTGATGAACGCTTTGCCCAGACGAAAACAAGTCCTCTAATCGAAACATTGGCTAGCAGACTCAAGCTTCTTCCTCAACCTTTGTTCAGTTTGTGTTATTTTAACTACATTAGTAACACCGATATTCGAGAATATAAGTTTTCTTGTTCTTTTTAATCTGAATTCGTTACCTTGGATACCGTTCTTTTTCGCCTAAAACTAGGTTAGACAAAAAGTTTTAAAACAGGTTTGTGTAATCTGGCAGCTAAGTAATGTTTGTGAACGTCGCGGGTGTGCTTCTAACAATATGCTCTCTCTACGTTTAGGTGGACCTCACACAATCCTAAGAAAACACTTAAAGGGCCCATATAAAAGTGCGGCCTTCCAAAAACGTTGATGTACGTTTGATGACAGCAGTTGTTGAAAAATTGAGCTGTGCGCCTTGACTCTGGAACGAATGCGGGATTACTAACAAGCGCATCCCGCAACACAGGACGAGCGTTACGAAATGGTGCTTATGCCTTCTCTCGGTGTATGACTACACCACACTAAAGCGCACAGCCGGAACTGTTTTTATTTTTTTTTTTCGGTTTTTTTACACTGCTTTCTTACAGTGAATTTAACTGTCTGCACAGGTTTTTTTTTTGTTTTCGCCATTTTCTTTTTCTCTTTTAACGCACAGCCTGGCTAAGATACATACGATTGTTCTTTATTCCAGGTTATGAGTCGGTTTTATATTGGTTATCTTGCTTTTTGCTGTGTAGAAGTGTGGCATGTGTTGTAAATAAGCAATGACTACACGGAAAAAGTATAGGTTTACCGCCTGACCTTGTGATAGATGTGCACAGGTGATGGTTGTACGTATAAAATATGCCCATTTAGCTAAATAAATTAGCTGGTAGACAGCGCCCTTCCTGTCTGTAAATCATTATTCTGTAAGTCATCTTTTCTAAGCCTCAAATTACTAATATAGGTGTACCTCAAGGTTCCATTCTAGGTCCACTTTTGTTTCTTATATATATTAATGACTTACCTAATTATCTGTCATCCTCAAAATGCATTTTATATGCAGACGATACTACTATATTTAGCTCCGATAATGACCTCTCTCGTCTCATTTCTAAACTAAACATTGACCTACAAAATATCATTCGGTGGTATAACGATAATATGCCTCAAATTAACACCTCTAAAACAAAATTCATGGTATTCAGCTCCCACCAAAGAAAGTTAGCCTGTATTCCATCTATTAATATCGCTAACCAAACTATATTTCCCTCTAACACTGCTACGTTCCTTGGTGTACACCTCGATAACTATCTGAAGTATCATGACCATATTACTTATGTTAATAAAAAAAATGGCACCTGCGATACGAATTCTTATCAAAGCATGACCCTACTTAAGCTTTAACACATTGATCGCATTATATCACTCATTTATACATAGTCACATCACTTATGGCTTAACATGCTGGGGTAATACGAGGTCTGTTAGAAAGGTATCCGACCTTTTGCCGAAGAAAAAAAACTGGCATAACTGGAGCGTTGGAAACCTAATAACCTTCAAAGTAGTCTTCTTGGGACTCCACATACTTCTCCCAGTGGTGCTGCCATTGTTGGAAGTATTCCGAAAAGGCCCCTTTCGGAATGGAGTTTAGCTCAGCTGTCGTTGCAGCCATAATGTCCTCTCTTGTCTGAAACCGCGCTCTTTTCAATGGCCTCTTCATTTTGGGAAACATCCAGAAGTCACAGGAGGCCATATCAGGAGAGTAAGGAGTCTGCTGAACTACAGCAGTCTGGTTTTTCGCGAAAAAAGTGTGAATTTAGTGCGAGGAATGTGCAGGAGCATTGTCGTGATTGATGCGCCACTTTCCTGTTGACCTCAACTCCGGTCTCTTGCGCTGCACAGCACCACGCAGGCGACGGAGGAAACCCCTGTAGTACTCTTTGGTCATTGTTTGACCCTGTGGGGTGCGTACGCGTGGTGTACCACACAGAGGGAGTCAAAGAGAGCAGCCAGCATGACCTTCACATTGCTGCGCACTTGGCGGGCCTTCTTTGGTCTTGGTGACGTAGAATGCTTCCATTGTGACGACTGGGATTTGGTTTCCGGGTCGTACCTGTACACCCAAGACTCGTCACCAGCGATTATGGTGTTGATGAAGTCGGGGTCACTGTTTGTGGAATCCAGCATATCCTGTGAGACTTCAACATGAAGCTGCTTTTGCTCCACCGTGAGCAGCTTCGGCACGAATTTTGCCGCATCTCTCTCCATCGCCAAATCTTCGGTGATAATGGAATGGGCAGAAAAATTGGTGATGTCCACCTCTTCCGCAATTTCTCGGATAGTCACACGACGGACCCGCATCACCACAGCGTTCAGCTCGGCAATGACCTGGTCATTTCGGCATGTTGATGGCCGACCGGAGCGTGGCTCTGTCTGCACCGATGTGCGGCCGTCTTTAAACCAATTGTACCACTGCTTAATCTGTGTGCTGCTCATAGCATCGTCAACGAAAGCCGCCTGAATATTCCGAATGGTTTCCACTTGGCTGTCGCCCAGTTTATGGCAAAATTTGATGCAGTAGCGCTGCTCCTGTCGCTCCGCCATTTTCCTTGGAATAAAAAAACGACGAGAGCACTGCGCACTGCCTCACTAAAACGCTGCGTGCCAGTGACTGACGCTATCGGCAGGCGGGAAAAAATTTGTGCATGCGCACGGACGTTCAAGGTAGGCTGGTGCAAGCGTGCTTGTTTCAAATCCATCAGGTGTTCGCAAAAAAAAAATAAAGTCGGATACTTTTCTAACAGACCTCGTACTTACAGCTCTCACCTTGCATCAACTCAGGGAATCCAGAACGAAGCTATAAGAATTTTTACATCGAGCTCGTTCATTACTAATGCCAGATCTTTGCTCCATATGAACAATAGCCTAACTGTTTCAGAGCTCATCAAATTTCATTTAGGTATATTGTTCTTCAGAATCATCAACAACCAATTACCAACAGTTGAGTTTTTATCTTCCACACTCACCAATTCCAACACTACCCGGTTTGCTTCTAATAACAATTTCCTCCTGCCCAAAGTTTGTACTAACTATGGCAAGCAGACTGTTCAGTATTCATCGATTTCACTATGGAACACCTTACCTCTGAATGTTAAAAACTCGCGTTCAGTATTTAATTTTAAACAGACCTTGAAACAATTCTTGATAGCAGACAGTTGACCATTAGTTTCTTTTTGTTTCTTTCTTTTTTCTTTTTATTTTCTTCCTTTTTTCTTTTTCTTTGTTGTTTATGTTCTTTAGGTGTGTTATTTGTTTACAAATGTTTGTATTGTGTCTTAATTCGGCATCATGTTTCATTCTTAAAATGCTGCGCTTAGTTTAATTAACTCAATGTTATTATTAACAGGAGGTCGCCTTTCAGTCATTCGACTATGGAACCTCCTTCTGCATATCATTATACATTGTTCAAATGATTGACTAATAAAAAATTCTGATTCTGATTCTGAAGTGTTCCTTTTATTAGTCAACGTCTTCTTTGCGCTATTTATAACAGTTCGACATAAACCAACTAGCTCGAACCAGAACTTGAATTGAACACCCGGGTTGGAGCGGCGGCGGCGTACTCTTTGGAACAGCCTGCACACGATCCGCAGACACTATGGCAGCTTCTCCAAGCGAGTTAGCTTTATGCCACCGCTAGGCGCCCGTACTCTACCCTCCTAAAGTGATTTTAACCCGTCCCGCCCGCTCACTTCTGGGGCGACAGGTGTTGCGCTTGGTTTAGCGCCTTCGCGTGCCCGTTCGGCAGAGGCAGCGTCCCGAAATAAAGCAAAAACAAAAAATGCAAAGAATTGCGATAATTTATGGTGAACTAGGTGATACATTTCCTTGAAATTTCGAGAGTTGAAATCAACACAGCCGAGAAATCACCTTCCCGCTGAACGAAACTAAAAGGAGCATAGGGCACGTATTGTGGCTTTAAATGCAGGGCCTCCGGGCTTTCATCAATTTATGTACTGTGTTGAGCACTGCGGTAGATATGATAACAGGATGTTCCGTTAGCTCCTCCAGCTTGATGCATCCCGTTCGCGACAATAAACCTAACTTTCCTCATGTCCCTTCTCGCAGAGGATTAAGAACTCACGCGTCAGGCTTGACTGTATGCCAGCCTGCATATTTTCAGCCTGATCCGCAGCTCGCCAAAACCGCAATCACACAGCAAAAGTGGCACGGCGCTCCGCCTGCGAGTAGCCCGTCATCCTGCGGAGAAGAGGTTAGGCTGTTTAGGGTGCCTGGACGTCTTACTCGCCTTCGCTTTCAGGGTGGGCGCACCCTTTGTACCACCCCGCGCCGCCGTTTCCCCCTCTCGGCGACATGTTGGGTCCCACTCGCCGGTCGCGTACAGCGCGCTGTGAGTGTGGCGCAGATTCTGTGCGGTTCTGTGGAAACTGCAATAATGCGACTGAACTGGAAATAGGTCGTGCATAGTTGTATCGCTGGTGGCAGTATATTCTGAAACTTTTGAGTGTGTTTTATGCATGACCCAGTCGCTCCGACTACGCGAAAATCGAAAAGTTCTGACTGACTGCTGTGCTCTCCAGTCACTGGTTGCACTGAAAAAGTACAGTCGCAATATAGAGTATCAGGTTCGCTGAATTCCGTGGAATTATGCTTCATTTGTTGATCGAACATAAGAATTGTTCACAAGGCCCCAAGTTTCTCCGGCATGCCAGCAGGGCGGAGGATGTACTTGCCAAATACAGGATACAGGATACAAATACTGGATGTACAGGATAGTGCTAAGGATCTGGTGTCGCAGAAAATCCGGCGTCGTCGGCGTAGTTGACCGTAAGCGAAAATCCACAAAAATCCCTAGAGAAGCTACCTAGGAGGCAGGTTGGTCACCTAGGTAACGTAACCTTGTGGCGCCGTCCCAACCTGCCCACCGGATATTGATCGAACTGCGCACCGTGGCAGGCGGCACTTAAATTAATGACTGATTTGCTCGGGAAGAGCAACCTGGATCGCAAAAGTCCCACCGGTGGCAGCACCTGCCGTCGCAGGGCAGAGGCGCACCGCTTAACCGCTGCACCACTGCGCCAGGAGCGGTGTGAGGACTCCCAGGGATCTATGAATGTTAAGTAGGGAATGACCAATTCTGCATATGTGGGCATTGACCCATTAAGCTATCGTGTCATTACCTTAAGGCGGAGTTTAAGTGTTCCCTCCAATTTTTTGCGTAGCTAACACCCGCTTTTTTTTCGCATTCTCTGGGATCTCTCTGCCTTATTATCGCATTTATTTTCTTCAAATTTAAACAGCGCTAACTTTTCACACAAATACACAGATAGCACTGTCAGGACGGATGCTGTCCTGACAGCGCCCGTCCTGTCATGTCTATCTGTGTATTCGTCTGAAAAGTTAGCGCTGTTTAAATTGGGAGAAAAGAAATGCATCACCAACTAGCTCCGCAACGTGTTTTATTATCGCACCATATGTGGAGAACTCCACGCAGTAAAGAGAAATTTCTCTTCCAAACGGTTCAACGCCGCCCTGGGATTGTCAGCCGAGGTCGCGTCTGTAACCGAATTGTCATATTTTCTCAACTACTTCCCTCAGTGGCTTGTTCCGCAACAAAATCATGCACACTTTTCAGGTTTCCTCTGGACAGTGTTGACTACGACGTCTTGGTGATTCGTAGCTGCTAAGTAGCCTTATTCCAGGACAAATTTAACGGAAATGTTTATTTTTCTCTTTTCAAAACATGAAGGAAAAAGTTTAAAGCGACTGGTTCACAAAGAAACGTCACCAAGTCAGTCCTTAATATTCACTTCATTTGAATCCCATTATCCCCGACAGGCTAAACTAACAAAGAGGAGTCGCAGAAACACAGAGCGTCTTCCTCTCTTCCGCGGAACCGTCCGCTCCATTTGCCAAGAAACGCTCGATTGCCGCCTCATTCGATAGTTGTCGGGAAATGCAATAGATATCTCTTTAAGGTATGGGTCTAGGCTAGTGGGAAAATCACGTTTGACATTAAGCGCCCAGAAAGACCCGGAGGAGTGAACAATGCCGACAAGCTCTTATCCCTATTGCTGACATCAAAAGAGGCAAAAAAAAAAAGTAAGCTCTAGGGCATGCCTACCCAGAAACCCGCGTGCCGAATTTAACTGATGTGACTGCGTTGTGCCAACAAAATGGAGCTTTTATTCCCAGTAGTGGTTCGTGTAAAAGCAATACAAAAAGGAAGGGGAAAAGAACCGCAATTGGGGAAAAAAGGCTCCTTTCGTCGGCGTCAGGCAGCCACGACTCCTTCGCTTACTGACGCGCTGGATGTAGGTACGTCGCCAGGATGAGCTGGCGCAAAGAAGTTGAGGGGGGGGGGGGGGGGGGGGGATAGAATGCTTTCTTGGCATAAAGATCAAATAAGCAAACAGAAAAAAATACAGCGACGAGAGCTTCACATACTCACCAGCGAGAGCGCCCAAACAATACGGCTGCCTCGCTGGAAAACGTCTTTGTCATCAAGCTCTGGGGAAAACGCCAGGCAAATTTTGATGCAGCCTGGCAGGTTTTAACACACGCCTTTCAGCTTTCCGGGCCTGCGTCCTCGGCGCGCGTGCTTCTGGTCTGGTCGACAAAGCATGCAACTCCTGACAGCCTGGTGCAGAAAGTGCGATGTGTACCGAAGCGGCTGTAATAGGGTGAAGAAAGTCTGCGACGCGCAACAAGGCGCCTCTAATCGGGAAAAGAAAGGCGGCGGTAACGCTCGAAAGCTCAACTACAAGGTTGGACAGAAGAGCAGAGGTTTCGGAAGAACTGCAGAATGGATCCAGACAAGGATGTAGATAGACAACTTGTAATAAGGGAGTAATTACTCATTGGCATCCACCCAAGCGCAGCCATACGGCTACAAAGGAAAGCTATACAGCTTTCTCAGAAACTTCGTAGTTAAGAAAAATTCATCCTGGTCCGGGGTTCGAACCCGGGACCACCGCTTCACCGGAGCAGTCGCTCTACCAACTGAGCTAACCGGGACGGCAAGCTTATGGTAGGGCGAGAGCGAATTGATCAATAACTCGAAGTGGGAACAGTGTTGGTAAAATGTTCTAGGGGAATCCCCCAAGGTGGAGTAAATTTGTAATAAGGGAGTAATTACTCATTGGCATCCACCCAAGCGCAGCCATACGGCTACAAAGGAAAGCTATACAGCTTTCTCAGAAACTTCGTAGTTAAAGAAAAATTCGTCCTGGTCCGGGGTTCGAACCAGGGACCACCGCTTCACCGGAGCAGTCGCTCTAACAACTGAGCTAACCGGGACGGCAAGCTTATGGTAGGGCGAGAGCGAATTGATCAATAACTCGAAGTGGGAACAGTGTTGGTAAAATGTTTTAGGGGAATCCCCCAAGGTGGAGTAAATTTGTAATAAGGGAGTAATTACTCATTGGCATCCACCCAAGCGCAGCCATACGGCTACAAAGGAAAGCTATACAGCTTTCTCAGAAACTTCGTAGTTAAAGAAAAATTCGTCCTGGTCCGGGGTTCGAACCCGGGACCGCCGCTTCACCGGAGCAGTCGCTCTACCAACTGAGCTAACCGGGACGGCAAGCTTATGGTAGGGCGAGAGCGAATTGATCAATAACTCGAAGTGGGAACAGTGTTGGTCAAATGTTTTAGGGGAATCCCCCAAGGTGGAGTAAATTTGTAATAAGGGAGTAATTACTAGTAATTACTCCCTGCGGGGGTTCGCAGTCACACAATGCATCGAAATTGCTGCAAGCGAAGAACGACCACTGTCGATGGCGTTATGGCAAATTTTGGAAAAGGACGGTTTGTGCAGTGGAACACTGATTATTAAAAGAAATTTACAAAGAGTACACAGTAGCTGTGGATTGGCAGGAAAAGGAAGGTGAAGAAAAAGTTGCGGTAAAAAATAAACTTAAGCAAGGACCTCCTTTATCGCCACTCCTATTTATGCTCTACATCCGGGATATTGAACGGGAAATAGAAACAAGCCGGTTAGGGTTTACTGTGTCGTGATGGTGAAGGGACGAACTGGAGACAAGTCGCATATCAGGATTGATATATGCCGAGGACATCGTTCTTCTAGCAGATGGTGCGAGAGACGTGGAATACTTGGCAGACATCAGCGAAAAAGACGCGAAGGCTCCGGAACTGAGATTTAGCGCTGAATATTCGGAAGTCGTGGTTTATAATGATGAACCCGGTACGATCACGCTACAAAACTTACCTATAGTTAAGGCGTACAGGTATCTTGGTATGTGGATAAACGATTGCAGAGACTACATGCGAGACCAAAAGGAAGAAACTATAAAGAAAGCAAAAAGAAACGCCGCTGCCATGAAGAACCGCGCGTTCTGGGAATATAAAAATCATGAAGTTATTCGGGGAATTTGAAAGGCGCAAGAGTACCAGGCTTGACGTTTGCAAACGCTGTGGTGTGCTTGGGCTCTGCCACAAATTCGGCACTTGAAATAAAGCAGAGGATAGTCGGCAGGCTTGCCTTCGGGGCACATGGAAGCAGTTCAGTGTTGCATGGGGCGGTCAATATTTGAAGCGCGTGAGGCAATAAAGTAAGGTGCAGTTGAGGCATATAACGTTGAGGCATATAAATGAGAAACGATTGGCGTCAAAAATTTTCAGGTACTTATACCGATGCAGTACACATAGAGGGGAATGACTACATGGCTTGCTAATAAATACAAATGCCAAAGGGAAGAAACCGATTGTAAAACAACCTTAAGGCAGAAAGTGCGACCCTCAGAAAATACTCACAGGCAAAAGAAATTGCTGGATAAGCCGACTTCGAAGCTCTACAGGACGGCTAAATCTGAGATGAAAAGGGAAAGTTTTTTTTTTTTTTGACAATTTCAAAGGGAGTGGTTTATTTTTAGAGGCTAGGGCTGGGCGCTTGAGTACAAAACGCTACCGGCAAAAATATGACACCACGGATGACGTTTGCTGTTGTTGCATGCAAGACAGGGAAACGGTACAACATATTCTTATCCAGTGTAAGACCATCCAACCCTCAGTGTACGATGCCGCCGCAGGAAACCGGGAAGCACTACAGTTTCGGAATAGCCAGGACATGCTCAATTTTAGAAAAGCAGAAACAAGTAAGAGACGACCAGAGGATTGGTGAAAAGGGTCAGGAGAGCAGTTCAGAAACGAGAGAAAATTGTCAGTTGATTAATTCGAAGATATTGAGCACTCTAAGAATTAATGGCTAGGTGAAACATGTCACCACCCCGATGCAAAGGGAATGTTAATAATTATATATCTGTCTACGCGAACCGAGGCGAAAGCGGGCAGATTTTCACAGCGGCCCAGGCCCCTTTGTTTGAAGTGAGCTCATGTTCCGTGTGTGATGTAGCACTCGGGGATCGAGCTAAGAGGGGCTATTGTGTCCCCGGGTGTTCTACTCACGCTAGAAAAAGACAGCGGCTATTTCGCTTTGCTCGGGACAGCGCGCGCACAAAAAGTGCACGGGAATCGCAGGTAAAGCGAGACGGCTGAAAACCAACGAATTATAACATATACGAGGTCATCATCATTAACATCAGCCTGACTACGCACACTGCGGGGCAAAGGCCTCTCCCATGTCTCTCCAATTAATTCTGTCCTTTGCCTGCTGCGGTCACCGTATCCCCGCAAACTTCTTAATCGCATCCGCCCACCTAATTTTCTGCCGCTCCCTGCTACATTTGCCTTCTCTTGGAATCTACTCCGTTACCCTTAAGGACCAGCGGTTATCTTGACTTCGATATGCCCTGCCCAAGCCCATTTCTTCATCTTGATTTCGACTAGGATGTCATTAACCCGTGTTTGTTCCCTCACCCATTCCGCCCGCTTCTGATCTCTTAATGTAACCCTTATCCTTTTTCTTTCCATAGCTCGCTGCGTTGGCCTTAACTTAAGCTGAACCCTCTTCGATAGCCTTCACGTTTCTGCCTCATAGGTGAGTACCGATAAGATACAGCTGTTGTATACTTTTCTCTTGATAGATATCGGTAAATTGCCATTCATAATCTAAGAGAACCTGCCATATGCGCTCCACCCCATTGTTATCTTTCTAGTTATTTCCCTCTCATGATCCAGATCAGCGGTCACTGCCTGCCCTAAGTAGGCATATTCTCTTACTACTTCCAGCCCCTCGCTACTAATTGTAACTGCTGTTCCCTTGCTAGACTGTTGAACATTACTTTGGTTTTTTTTCGTGTTAATTTTTAGACCAATCATTCTGCTCGCCTGTCTAACTCAGTGATCATGCTTTGCAGTTCATGTCCTGAGTGACTTAGCAAGGCAATGTCTTCAGCGAATCACAATTACATAGGTTTCTTCATTAACTCTTATCCCCAACTGTTCCCTATTCAGGCCTCGCAATACCTCCTACAACCAGACGGCGAATAGCATTGGTAAGATCGTGATTCTCTGCCTGACACCTTTGTTTATTTGAATTTTATTGCTGACTTTATGGCGGACTATGGTAGCTGTGCAGTCGTTATAGATATCTTCCAATATTTGCACATAACACTCTTCTACACCCTGAATCCACAAGGCCTGCATGACAGCTGAGGTTTCCACAAATTCTTCACATTTCTCTATCACTTGATTCATAGTGGGATTATGGTCTATTGTCGAGTATCCTTTAGGAGAGCATACGTGATCGTTTGGTTGATTGCGGTCTAAGGTTGTGCAGATTATATTTGCGATTACCTTAGTAAATACCTTTTAGGAAACGGACAGTAAGCTGATCGCTCGGTAATTTTTTCAAGACCTTGACGTCGCCTTTCTTATGAATTAACATACTGTTAGCATTCTTCAAAGATTCTGGTATGCTCCAAGTCATAAGGCATTGCGTATAGAGGCTGGCTAGTTTTTCTAGCCCTATTTCCCCTCTGTACTTCAAGAGATCTGCTGTTACCTGATCCTCACCAACAGCTTTCCGCCTTTTCATTGCTTTCTTTTCTTCATCTTGCTTTACTGGCGGGAAGTCCCACTGCTGTTCGCTACGGCCTCTCTCAATAAAGTTCTGATTACATTGGCTGCTGTACAGATTTGTGTAGAACTCTTCGACCATTTTCGCTATTTTATGCATATGCGAGGTATACGAGGTAGGGCATGAGAAACGCTTGCATTCCAGAACAATTTTTTCTTGGGCGGAGGTATAGTGCACAACTTGGCATCCTCATAATTACTGAAATTAGCAGCGGTCAAATGCAAAGTCTCGCTCTATCAGCTTCACCATGATTAAAATACGGAACGAACTTCCCTCCTGTATTAAATCATCGCGTTCTCTAACTTCGTTCCTGAAATCTTTCAGGCAATACATTTTCGAGCATCCCATAGTGTTATAATATCCTATAATACGCATTGTTTTTAGCATAATTTTGCGCATAGCCCTCCTGCTAAAATTTCTCCTGTTCTCTCTTTTAATCATGTATTGTGTGTTTGAACCTTGTCTTCAGTATTTGCCTCATTTAGCTTAACGAAAATATTTATTTGTTACGAGACTTGTGCCCCTTCCTTATACGAGGTCTGTTAGAAAAGTATCCGACTTTATTTTTTTTTTGCGAACACCTGATGGATATCCGCCAACAAGCTGAAAAAGCTGTGCCCCCGTATTTGCAGCTCAAGAAAGCGGGGTTGCCAGATAAGGCACGACTCTCCATTCATTATGTGTTCCGCAGGAGTGGTCTATGCTATCCCCTTAACGTGTGGGAAGACCTATGTTGGCCAGACTGGGCGTTGCATCAACGAGCGCTTGGGGGAACATGCCCGAAATTTATCAGATTTAAAGGATAAATATGCACATTTGGTAGCGCATATTATGGGTTGCGACGGATGCGAGGCACGATTCAGTCAGACTAAGATTCTTGGCAAAAGCGCAGATAAGAAGGCACGTGAATGTCTGGAGGCTTTTCACATAAGGAAACTTGGCAAGAGGTGTGTCAGCACCCCATCTGTTTCACTTTTTTCATCCGAGTTCGAATTCTTAGATGCCGCCCTTAAATAATCTTTGTTAACTTTTTTGTTTTTGTTTTGGTTACCGCTTGCTCATGTGTGCTCGCTGTGATGGTCGCTTTGAAATCTTTACCTTTCCTGCCCTCCTCCCTCTTTTTCAGTGAAACTTCGCCATATAAAGGCGCTGCCTGGTTTCAATAAAATTAGTTGTGAGTTAGCGCTTTGTGTCTCGTCCTTGTCTTTTCGTGGTTTGCATGCTCTGGTGCTACTTTCTTCAAATCAAGTATCCACCAACTCGCCCAAGAAGAAGTGTTAATACTGTACTAATTCTATGAGGTAAATCCCCTGATGCGACGTCGACGATGAACTGCTCGTAATTCGCGACGTCAGCGTTGAAGTCGCCAGAGAGGACAATTTGGCGAAGTGCAATTGTGACCGGCGAGGGAGGACTTGACGAATTGCACATTCTTCCCGAGGCGTTTGTTGGAGTTTTGTTGTGTACCTTCCACGTCGACGCTACTGAAGCCTTCATGTTTTGAAACGCCTAAGGTGACTCACTTTTATTGCGTTAGCAATACTACTGTAGGTTTCACCTCGTCGCGTAGCCCCGGTCAGTAGGGACGGATGACCTTGAACAGCCGCTGCGCCGACCAGGTGGCGCGCCGTTGCTTCAGCCGCGCTCCGCTAGATGGCAGCGCCGGCGGCGCGCCGCGCCATAGTGTTTCTTACTGTAGTAAGAAACTCTGCGCCACGCGGCAGTGGTGCCGAGCAGTTTGCCTTTGTCTACAACAGATGACGCCACTAGGAGGTCCACCACTTCTGGCCTTCGAAGCCGGCGTTAGCAGCATTGTCGCGCCGTGCATCGATGGCATTCGAATGATATTGGAACGCGATTTAAGGCATTCTATGATAATTGCATGATAAATAATGATTAATTCAGCAATAATAGTTAAGCAATTAGCCTAATTTCTAGTCAGACCACATAAATAACACCGAGTAGGAAATTGGGCGAGTTGGGGATTCGCACCAGGGTCTCCGGAGTGCGAGACGAGCACGCTAACCACTCCGCCATGCCAGCTCGATGGTTTGGAATGAACAAAGGCGCGTCTAGTGAATACGGTGTCTTCGTTCACTCCCATCTTCCTCCCTTCTCGTTACAGTGAGGTTCAGGTGTCCACCGTGATATGCGAGGCAGATACATTTCTTTTCCTCAAAAACCAATTTACCAACGAGCAAGGCGTACAGCGGTACGGGCGATGGCGTTCTGTGGACTCCCTGGCAGCGTGGCAGAATGGTCACTTGACCAAATATGGCGGCGCCCATGCTTTCGCGCTATAAAGCGTCTATAAATGCGCGCTTGCCTTGCAGTGAATGCTTTGCTATGCAGTCCCCTAAGGAGAAGTGGCAGTGACAGGAAGAAGCGAGAAAGCGACAACGTGCACAAGAGACGCCAGAACAGCGTGAAGAACGTCTTGGAAACCGTCGTGCTAAGGATGCCGCTCGGCGACAACGTTCTGCCTCGCAGAGTGGTTCCACGTCATCGCTTACCGATTAATCTCAATACCTGACTGCCCACGAACGCCGCATTGCTACCAGGCGAAGGCAACGCGCCAAAGAATCGCCAGAAGAAAGCGCGCACCATTGCTAACGCAATTTACCCTGTGTAACCAGAGCTGAACCACTGCCAATTTTTTCTTCTCTTTGTCATCATGTACTCAAGAGACAACATTAAATGGCTGTCGGCGACCTAATTGCGATGCACGCATTGCGCCGAATACCTGCCACTGTGTGATTTCGTCCGGATGTCTACAAGAATGTCGTAGCCGTGCACGGTCGGAGGCCACACGTCCGCACATCCCAATACAGCTTGAAAACCCGTCGCTTCCAACGCACAAAGCGCACGCTGCATTCCTACGCCCCTTAGCGGGCAAAAACAGAATGCGGAACTTCTCTGACGGACAGGCAACAGCTACCCGGACTGGCATTCGTGAATGAATATGAACAGATTGTCTCAGTAAATGGCGCGCAAGGCATGCAATTTCACACGTCGGAAAGAACGACCACGAACACTCCGTTATACTCGACGCGCCTGTTTCCCGTTGTTCGCATTCCATTCAGGTAGGAATGCGACGATACAACCCACCAAAGAACGTCCTGCGCAAAGGCCACACTGTGCGTAGTCAACATGCTCTTCCTCCGTAGTGGAGTTCCAGCCCATCTTTTTAGTGTTTTGGGAAAAAGCGGGAGCGCGACCCCCTGTCCTCTTGAACTAGGCGCTAACTGGTAGACGATGAATGCCATTTGAAAGTAGCCTTGTTCCACTGATAGCGCCATTTTCGCCTTTACCATAGTCAAAGGAACTTATTGTCTAGCATAGACGCTGCAACTTTCACCACAATCGATGGTGATTAATTTTTATGGCGCAACGGCAGCTTGGCTAAAGAGCGTCATGGCACGAGATATTCTTCGTCTACTCAAGATGGGTAGTGAGACCCATTTCCTAAGCATTTGACCCCGGATAAACAAAGTACGAGACCAGCGGAGAAAGAGAGAGAGAAAAACCTTTATTTTGTACAGGAATTCGGGCCTCCGAGGACCCCTGGGTCCCCGCACGACCCCACCAAGCTCAAACGTTCATGCCTAAAAGGTCCGTGACGATGGCAGCGCGGCTGGCGACGATCTTCTGTCTTGCCGGATCCGTGGAGCGTCGTCAGGTCTCCCGGTTCTGCCATGTTTGGAGTGACACCAGCCCCCCGGGTGGAGGCGAAGCCGGACAGGGGCCAGGAGGATATGAGTCAGGTTTGCCTTCTGTGCATTGCACAGAGGGCAGGAAGGTGGGATAGGTCGGTAGTGAGAGAGCAGAGAGTAGGTATGGTCCGCGTTTGCCAGGGTGTCGAACCGGAACCGAACCCGAAACCGGAACCGAACCCAAATTTTCGCCCGGAACCGGAACCGAACCGAACCCATAATTTTTTCGCCATCTTGGAACTGAACCCGAACCGGAACTATTCAAAGGAACCGTTCCGAACCGGTTCGGGACCCGGTTCAGCCCCACTTTTTTTGCATCTCGGCATACTTCTTGTTTCCGGACAAAATGAGATGGTCTAGCGCATAGATTTACCAACTCGTAGCTGTCTGCGCTGGGAAGTGCGAAAATGGTCCCCAGTATTTGCGACAGCAAACTTACAGGAAGTCTGGTGCCTGGGAAGAAGCCTAATTGACGCTTCTGTAATGTACTACCGCCAATTCTTTGTACTTCAGGTTTATGTGAAATCTTGAGCTATTATTCCTCCCCTTTTACATATTTGCGTAAATCTTTAATGAAATTGATAGGACTGCTCTAACTCAATAAAGTACTGTAGACATCAAATTTTTTCTTGCGTGCTTTCTTCTTTGAAACGATGCGTTAGACATTGGTGTACACGGAGCACCGTGTGGTATTTCACCAACGCATAATAAATAATTTATATTTGAATTTCTTCATGACCCTGTTTCGGTTTCACCAACATAACGATGGTTGTGACATGTAGAAGAAATTAGGTCGCGTGAATTTCAATAAAACGGCAATATAACTGCTGATACGGCGTTTGTTGTAAATATAGGTCTTGAAGCCGGCTGATTTAAGTGCTATAGTGAGTCAAAACAATGTATCAGCGTTTGTATTAGTTTTCCTGTGCCTCACGTGACCTTATGTTGAACTCACGTCACAGCCATCATTCGGTTGATGAAAACGGGACAGCATAGGAGAAAAAATTATTTTATAAATTATTTAGTGGCAGCAGGCGAATACTACACGGTGGTCCATGTATTCTAATATCTATGGCGTCGTTTGAAAGGAGAAAACACGCTATAAAAGTGGGTGTCTATAGTCAGTTAAGCACCGATTGAGAATGCCTTCCTTTTATTTGCGTCATTTGCCACAAATAGATGAAATATTAGCGCGAGAATCCAACAACGTTGTGATGGTGGTTTTTGAGGAAAGGAAATGGAGGAGTAACTGTCTCACTTCCTGATGGACACCTGGACCGCGCCGTAAGGGAGGGAGGAAGGTGTGAGTGAAAGAAAAAAGAGAAACAGGCGCTGTAGGGGAGGCCTCCGGAATAATTCCTACCAGCTGGGGATCCCTAAGGAGCAACTGCATAGATTTTAGAAATCGACGAGCTTAAAAGTGTAGAATGTGTGAAAGTTCCCGGTAAAGCATGCGATGTTTCTGGCCTGGCATTTGAAACGATTACGTAATCACCAATTAAAATTGCGACGGCCTTCAAGCTTCTCCGCAGCGCACAACGCTAAGTGGGGGGCGCATGATGACGTCATCGAAGGTGTCGGTACAGTTCCAACGCATAAACGCCTGTTTTGAAGGAAAAAACCAAAGCCACCGAAGGCAAAACCCGCCGAACGTTGTTTGGCAGCGTCCAACGAGGCACGGCAGGGCGTGGCTGACGGCAGCGGTAATTTGAAGTCATACCTTCCCTGATGTCACATTGAACTTCCCTGCACTCCTCTATTGCTTTGAGGAGAAGTGCAAAAATTAATCGTTAATTACGTGACTATTTTAAATGGCAGTGAAAAAAAATTGCATGTTTTACCTACAGCCTATATGGGTTTGAATCCTTGAGTATCGCGAAATTCTCAAAAAGTGGCTCAGTTGCCAATTAACGTGCACTGACCTCGCGCAGCACACGGTGCCTTTTGCGCTTCGTCTCCGTCGAAATGTGGCCCCCGGGGCCGGGTTCGAACCCGGGTACACCGAATAAGTAACCGAGCGCCTAACAACTGTGCCACCGCAGTGGGTAGTGTAACATTAACACTTGTAGGCGCTCATTGTCTCAGACAGCAGGTTCTAAATAAAACCCCTCACGATGTAGGGCAACAAAGAAAAAAAATGGCTCAATGGCTGTGGAGATCGGCTGCTGATTCCAAAAATACAAAAACCAGCGTGCTCTGTAGCACGCCGAAAATCCCCAGCTGATCTCCGTTCTTCTGGAGCACTCCACTATACCGTCTATCTTATAGCCTCAATGTCTACTCGACACGTTAAACCCGGGATATTACTACTAGTATTACCAAAAGAAGGATGTATAAATTGGTGCAGCTTCTTTTCTTTTTTTTTAGAATCCGCATATTCTTGTTTGCACGCGACGGAAATAAGCAACGAAAGGCGGGTCCATGGCAACGGTGGAGATGTACTAATAAAAAAAATTAAATACCGGATAATCAAAATGGCAATGCGGAAATATATGCTCTCGCTGGCATGCGATAGTGATTACGCCCAAAAAGATACTGCTGCGAATAAATGTAATTGCTATGAATTGATTTCATTATGCCGATTCGCTGAAATCGTTCCGCTTCTGAAAAAAAAATTGCTGCCAGTCGCCAGCGCGCGGCTCCATCCGCTGTTCTCGCACTGCTCGATCTTGAATTCTCTGTCTGGCGACTTATATCTACTTCTCGCTGTCATACTTCCGGTTCTCAGTGTCTGACACGACAGACTTATGATTGTTTGTTGGCGTTTTTTTTCCGTGGAACCCTTGGGTAACTCAATACGTGGAACCTTCACAACAATCTGCCTCGCCTATATGGGGTACAGATGGGTGATGGGGGGTGAAGAGATGGATGAAAGTTTTTGAAGTGGATTTTTACCGGTCAATGCCCGGATGGGCGCCCACAAGAGTGTGCATCAAGGATGGAGGCTGCACACGCACACACGCGTGCGCGCGCGCGCGCACACACACACACACACACACACACACACACACACACACACACACACACACACACACACACACACACACACACACACACACACACACACACACACACACACACACACACACACACACACACACACACACACACACACACACACACACACACACACACACACACACACACACACACACACACACACACACACACACACACACACACACACACACACACACACACACACACACACACACACACACACACACACACACACACACACACACACACACACACACACACACACACACACACACACACACACAGTGCGGTTATTTTTGGGAAAGCAAGGTATACTGTTAACGCAGTAAAAAGAACAAGCAAAAGAGTATGCATACTCTATACTCTGACTCCGAGTGGGATTCGTACCAATGGCGGCACAACAGAAAACTCTCTTTACAGATGCTTTAGGCTACTCGGCTATCTTCTAGGCTTCCTTTTATGGTTGTTGCATGGAATATTTCGAACCTCTCTGACCCTCCTCATGCCTTACTTGACCCCGTCGAATTCAGCGATCTCGGCATAAGGCCTCATGCCACCTTAACTCCCTTTCTCTGCCCGCACATGAAAATTCCAGACGGTGCACACGTCAAGAAAGGGGAACCAGTCAGGAGCTTGAACTTGCGCAGCGTATTCCTCCTGTGTTAAAGTGCACCGTTGTCTGAACAGTGACCTCTTTGAACGCGGCGGTTCTGCGTGTTCATCCGTCATGCGGGTTTTCCACACGCTAAGCGGTCCATCAACACGAAGAGTTCGCATGGAATTCCGGAGTTTTTCATCGCAGACATAAATGTTTTAAAGAAATCTATGACGTCAAGGGTTTTTTTAAAAGACTGCTTAAGTATGTCCGAAAAAAACACAGCATCACGACAGAAATATCATTTTATTTCTCAAATTGTCTCTCGTTGCTAGCACAGGTAGAAATGCACTGACCACGGCACAAACGTCCCTTTGGCGCGAAGGTTCGTCTTAACATGTAAAGTCCATGTCTGAAGCATGGAAAAGGTTTTTGTGGCCGATTGAAACTACAGTCGAGCCCATTCATAACGAACCTGACAGTTACGCGGCTTCCGTTCGTTATATCTGATGTTCGTAGCAAGTGGATTTGTCGTACAACAGCCAAAAATACTAAGGGTGCAAAAAGTGGGGTTTATTTCTATAAAACTACGTTATGCGTGCATACTTGTGCAAAGCACAGCCTGTCGCTGCTCTTTCCAGACTATCTAGGGGGTCATTTAATCCTCGTCGACACCTTGCTGCCAACTATCAAATTTAGGGATGGGTGTAACTAATCATTGATGAAATGTGCATAGCAACTGGTGGCAGGGCGGCCACATAAATGAGATTCCTGGCAGTAGGAAGAGCTTGCACTTGGTGTTCAACGTCTCCGTCAGAGCAGGCGCTTCTGCGATTTTGTGGTCCGTAGGAACGTAGTTATCCGAGGAAACATCTGGTCGGCTATGGATCAACGAAGCGTTGCCAGAAATCTGCATGCTTCTGGTCACGTGTGTTTCCAGCTTCTTCTGTCGTTCCTGGACTGATGCAGCGACAAAGTAGCGCAGCGCTTGTGGCGCAGAATGCATCCGTTGCACTGTCCGCTGTATGACAATGCCTGCACATGGTAGCGGCGCGAAAGATGGAGACGACTAGGCAGGCTATGCATACTCCGTGACCGGCATGGCCAGCAAGGATTTCAAAATTATCAAATCGCTGCTGTTAGTTGATCCGCGACCACGGTCAGTAGCTTCGCTTTCGACGATGCCCCCATCTCACGCGCACCGCGCTTCTCCCAGTCGGGATGCTTTGCCGAGCTGGCGAACGCATAGGCAATGATTGCCCTCGTAGGCCATCGACGCGGGTTTTCTCGCGAGCATGTCAAGAAAAGATAGGCGAGCACTTAGTCGCCTATTAAGCATAGCTGCCAGAAAGGGGTTGTTTGTAGTTTTGAAAATAAATGCCTGAAACAAGTTCGTGGACAAATGGTGCACGCCAGATTAACCACTCTTTATCACTCTATCAAGGGCGCAAAAAATTCTGTTGACGCGAAGGTTCCCTTTGATAGCGCCCCAGGAGAAGTCGCAAACATTCAATATAGTGCAAGTATATCTCCTTCCTCGCACAATGCTGCACTTGCAAGAATGTTGCAGCTCAACGTCGCAACAAACATGTTGCCAATTTGTTTGGTTTCGTTTGGTTTATTGGATTTTGACGTCCCAAAGCGGCTCAGGCTATGAGAGACGCCGTAGTGAAGGGCTGCGGACATTTCGACCACTTGGGGTTCTTTAACGTGCACTGACGTCGCACAGCACACGGGCCTATATAATTTCGCCTCCATCGAAATTCGTCCGCCGCGACTGGGATCGAACCCACGTCTTTCGGGTCAGCAGCTGAGCGCCGTAACCACTGAGCCACTGCGGCGAGGCTGTTGACAATTTGTGTCCGTGCAAAAACGAAGCGTTCTCAACCCATCCAAGCGTGTGTTTTTTTTTATGATACTATTTTTATCAGAAGAGAGGAGGTTGACGTCATCATAATAAGTCAATGTCGTAATTTCTCACTGTACTATAGTGAGAAGCCACGATTAGCTGTGTTTTTGAAGATACTGAGCTATAGGGGTTCGGGATATATAACGTGGGTCGCAAAGGCGATGTCGAATAGGTGATTTACATAAAATATATTTCTGGATGTTAGGGAGAGCCTGTGCTCCCACGAGGCTCTCGTTGGGAGGTAGATTGGCGGTGGAGGGATTCTCGCACATTTTCTTACCATTTATTAAGGTAGGGGGGGGGGGGGGGGACTGGCAAGTCGGTTTCGGGGCGACGGAAAGGTGTCCGTCGGTATGTATGTACCGATACATGGCAGTTTCGTTTCACTAGTGCGCGGGAACGTAGGGGGCGCGTGCGGCGGCAATCTTGGGGCCACGTAAGTACACTGCGTACAAGAAAGTGCCAACTGACTCAAGCTTCAAGGGAGACCTATAACTCGCGCGAAGGGGTCTCCCAAACTGCTCAAGCAGGAGGGTCTTGTAGACGCAAAATCCACCGGCTTTTCGCCTTACACCTCATAAGGTGGATTTATACGCATAGCCGATTTTCATTAATTTCGAGTTTATTTCATTTTGCGGCACTTGCCGCAAATTCGTCTTTGCTGCGGACAATAAGTAAAATGGGTAAAGTGAGAGCATGTCGCATTAAGTAGTTTTTTCATGCTTAAGTAACGCAGTAAACGCGACAAAAGGAAGACGGGAGACGACACGAGCGCTGACTAACAGCTGGTTATTTTGTTCTGAGAAAAGTATATAAAGGCGCAGTACTTAGGAAACAACCCCAAAAACAGAAGAAGAAAGGTTAAAATTTAAAAGCCATACTGCGCATGCACATCACAGTCGATTCATGACGTCTATTTCAACGAAATTCGAAGACTATCTTCCATAGTAGACGGCACTCCCCTATCTCCTTGACCTCACCCAATTGCCAAGAAAGCCTGACTCCTTATCTACCAAACTAATAGATGGTGAAGCAACACACTCATCTGCTTCCTTCCTGATCACATAGGCCTCGACTAACTCCCTACATACGCAAACAGGGTTATTAAACAGGACACTTGTCTTATCTACTGGGGGAAGCAATCGTTGCACTCGCTGCAGTGCAAAGCCAAGTTGTACGACACCGCTACTTTTTTCAGCCATCTGTGATGTTCGAACAAATGCTCATTGCTTCCCCACTTAGAAAGACAAGTCTCCTGATTATTCACCCAGATCGAATTCGTAGAGAGATGGTGGAGGCCTTTATGATCGGGAAGGAAGCAGATGAGCGTGCTGCTTCACCAACCACCAATTTGGTGGTAGAGAGTCAGGCTCTCTTGGCAACTGTGTGAGGCCCAGGAGATAGCGGAGTGCTGCCTACTGTGGAATGTAGTCTTCATATTTCGTTGAAAAAGACTTGACTATGATGTGCATGCGCCGTATGGTTTTTTAGTTTCATCTTTGTTCTTCTGTTTTTTGGATTGTTCACTGTGTCTGGCGCCTTCAAACACTTTTCCGAGGACGTAATAACCAGTTGTTATTCAGCGTCTGTGTCGTCTCCAGTCGTCATTTTGTCCTGTTTACTGCGCTGCTTAAGCATGAACTCTTACCAACTAGCACTCTTTTATGTTCTCGTAACGGTAAGCAAATCTTTGCATTTTTTATTTTGTATACCGATGTGCCAGAAAAATAAAAATGCATAGCAGGGTTGACTGAAACTTATCTGTGTTTTATTTTTTTGTCTTGAACCCGTTTGAACCCGTTTGAACCGGTTCGGGACGGTCCGAACCGGTTCGAACCGGAACGGAATGGCCCTGTGGAGCCGAACCCGGAGCTGAACCCGAAAGGCGTGAACCTGAACCCGAACCAAACCCGAAAAAATGCCGGTTCGACACCCTGGCGTTTGCAGACGGCGCCATAGGTGTTGCTCCCTGGTAGTGAGGCAAGAGTCGGAGGGTTGGTATATTTGCCTTTCGGCACGAGCATTCGCAATGAGTTCAGCGAAGGTACACGCATGCTCCTTTGAGAAACCCCCCATTAGGTCTGCCTGTGTCCGGTTTCTAGACCCTCAGGCTAAAGAATTGGCAGCCCCATTGCCGGGGTTTCCAGAGTGCTGCAGGAGCACGAGCTCAGTGCTGCAGGAGGAGGGCGGGTTCTGGGTCAGTATTTGGTAGGTGGCAGGGTGGACTCTTCCCATAGTATAATTCAGGAGTGCTGTTTTTGAATCACTGAGTTTATACTAGGTGGCACTGGAGCTGCCGAGCTCCAAACTCCAAAGCTGCAGCCCAAAATGAGTTCATTGGAGAAGTTATTCGTCCCGTTAAAACAAAGGGTAAAATAATTCGTTGTTTTCATTCTAGGTAATTTACAAACGGCGCCAAGAAGCTGTTGTATTGCCTATTTTTACTGATCGCGCTACATTACCTCCCGATCCCCGGCGATGAACAATTTGCCAAATATATTAGCTGCTGTGATCGCAGGAGCTGCAGCCACGGAAGAAGGTTTTGTGCCGTAGAAAGCTGTTTACAGCAAACTTTTAAAACATGTACGTCATCAAGTCTGCATGGTCAAAGTGGCATCGTTTCCAACTTCTTGAGCTTTTAAATAGGAAGAAGTCGCAATTTTGCTTGTGCCGGACACTGGCCAGCAAGCAGCCAAATGTTTGAAATGAAGCAAAAAAAAAGATATTTTACTCAAGTTTTTGCACCCAAATTATTGTAACCATGCTATACCTCTGTAAAAACCTAAGACACTGTTTACACCCACGGTCTCAAGGGATAACTGTGGATTCTAACAATTTAGTGCCTACTACAATGTCGACTGCATGACATTTGCACCTAGCAGCCTAAGGAGATGTTTCTTATTCGCCGCCTCTCTGACAGGGGCGAAGGTAGTATACCGCTAAAGAAAAGTTCGCATACAACGACTCGGGCACGGTGCTTTATGACAGCAGTCGGCGATCAAATGAACGACGACCACCCAGACCTAAGTGATAACGGTGGAGCCGCCCTAATGCACAAGTAGCGAGAGCAAGAGCCCATTTATGATGGCATTATTCAAAGAATTCAATTCATTCTTTGAAGCAGCTCCACCATGAAATGTTCGTAGGCAGGATGAAGTGGAAGTGGAGGAAAGGCAGAGGAGTTAACAGGAAGAAGAAACCGGTTTGCTACCCTGCACAGGGGAAAGGGATTAGAGGATATAAAGATGAAGGAGAAGAGGGAGTAATAGGAAAGTGAAGTGAGTACGCGAAGTCAGGCCCGGCGCTCTCAAGAAGCGACGCAGTGCCCGGGAGGCCTTCACCGCCGACGATCACCGTGGCCAGTATCTGAAATCTTCATCTCCGTCAGTGGGCATGGATCTAGACGCTCCAGCGCACGGCGAAGATTCTGCCTTTCGGTACTGTATGCAGGGCATGAAAAAAAGAGCAGGTGGGCATAGTCTCTTCGGACCCCCAGATAGCACATGTAAGCTTATTAGCCTTGTTAATAACAAAGAAGTAATAATTGGTGAAAGTTACACCAAGCCACAGGCTACACAGCAAAGTTTCCTCACGTCGTGGAAGCCGGAGCTTCAGGTCAGGGTCCTGGTACTGTAGACGCGAGTTCGAAAACTGGCTGGAATTCACGAGACAAGCGTGATCTCACGCGCAAGTGTGTGAAGCCTGCCCGCTGCGTCTGCTCCTGAAATGATGATCGACACAAAAACGCCATCGGGGTGAGCAGCTCGCGCGGCAATTTCCTGCGATGCTGCGATGTCCTGTTAGCCATTGGTAGATAATATCGTGCCCTTTATTGATGGAAGAGCCATGTACTTCGTAGGCAGCGTAAACTGAAGTTGTCCAGGCTCTCGCAGCCTCTCGGTGTTCTCGCAAAGCCTCGTACAAACATGTTCTGCCACCGGTTACAAAGCCGGGAAAGTTTTATACCAGTGGTTTAGGGGAATCCCCCAAGGTGGAGTAGATTTGTAATAAGGGAGTAAATATTTAATAAGTAAACATGTAATAAGGGCTAAACATTTGACCAACACTGTTCCCACTTCGAGTTATTGGTCAATTCGCTCTCGCCCTACCATAAGCTTGCCGTCCCGGTTAGCTCAATTGGTAGAGCGACTGCTCCGATGAAGCGGTGGTCCCGAGTTCGAACCCCGGACCAGGACGAATTTTTCTTTAACTAGGAAGTTTGTGAGAAAGCTCTATAGCTTTACTTTGTAGCCGTATGGC
The DNA here is from genome assembly GCF_055824585.1 of Amblyomma mixtum. Classification (NCBI taxonomy): domain Eukaryota; kingdom Metazoa; phylum Arthropoda; class Arachnida; order Ixodida; family Ixodidae; genus Amblyomma; species Amblyomma mixtum. The sequence goes on along the minus strand of NC_143014.1, from coordinate 89,653,128 downwards.
TGCGCTCGGGTGGATGTCAATGAGTAATTACTCCCTTATTACAAATCTACTCCACCTTGGGGGATTCCCCTAAACATTTGACCAACACTGAAGAGATAATACGGGCGAGTACCCGAGAGGAGGTTGTTGTACGTACACCAAGTGTCAGGGTGTTTCGAACACATCCCGTGACTGTTATCGCTGTCGGTATCGAACATGTGAAAATTCGTGGCCCAAACAGCCTTACGCTTGTTTCTTAAGTCCCCAACCAAAGGCAAAAGAAAACTTTTGGAAACAACCGCACCCCAGAGAAAAAATTGTGCTCCTGACACATGGTAAGAAGCAACTGGAGTAGAGCGTGCCAGCGCCCAATAAAACATAATACGTACCTTTATTTCTTTGCGTTACTGCTGGTAAATAGTCAGCTCAGCTTTGAAAATTTTCAAGTCTTGCTTTCGGCATCATTTTCGTAACAGAAATTCAGGTGAAGGCGAGCTCCAAAATACTCAGGCATGCTTGCTCGTCATTTGGTTTCGAAAGCCTGGCTGTCGTTCTGGCTATACTGAAAGGGCGGAAAAGCTGGTGAGACACTGAATAATTTTGAAGGAGGCTTCTCCATTCGAGATTAGCAGAAAACCAATAAGCGATTTTTTTTTTCCAATTGCAGCCTACCCTGTGCTTTCAAATCCAATGTCATATTAGAGTCGTCGAGCAACGCCACATTTGAGGACCCCGGAAAAAATGTAACAAAACAGTTCGTGCTCTTTAAGGTACTTCGAAGTCTTAGCTCATAGGCTTTATTGCACCCCCATGGAAGCGCTGACCCCAAAATCAGGTACACACCTTGCTCATCCCGCACTTATCACCAGAATGTGAGCCACCTGCAGCAACTTTTTCACGTATACTGTAAGGTTTCACGCACCGCATGTGATTGTACACGCTGTCAGGGCAGCGTGCGGCACGGCCCCCTGGCACAAAAATGCTCATAGTGCTAAATTGACGATCCAAAGCTGCTGTTAACAAGTACAGAAAGAAAGCCTTGTCCAGTTCTCACATTTTCAAAGAAAAAGTTAAGTGTCGCGGGATCTTCCTGGTAGTTTCCGGCAGTTAAGAAAGGAGCGATAAAAAGAAATATACATTCTCATACAGAACATTGCTCCAATGATGACAAGTATTTAGAAGGCTAAAATGTCAAAAATACATTATACTTTATTGTAATCGTACGCACACGAGCGAGAATACTTTGCGAAGCACCGTCAATATAATATAGGTATGCATGAAAGGCACTGGGACAATTCACCTTCTTCGCCATATGACCAGTAATGTAAGATGACCAGTTCGCAGGAAGACACTGAACACTTTGAAGTCTCATCCAACTAACCACTCAAATAGGCTCTCTGATTGTGGACAGAGTGCCTCTTTCACCAAAAGTTTCCCGCCGCCGATTAACAACTGACGAGAAGCATAAGAAAATGCTAAATGAGTACTCAATACTTACACTCAAAAAACTCGCAAACCGAGCAGCAGTATAACAAGCAGCTCGCTCATACAAAATATATCAATTTCTCACATCACACAAAATGATCTGCATGAGAACACGAGCCTTAGCAAAGTTACTTCTTTGTCTCTGGCTACTCCAGATAGAATGTTTCTTTCAAAATGTCAAAGGCACAAGCAGAGGTGGGCAACCTCATGAGGTTGTGACTTCACAAGGTCGACCTCAACCTCACGGAGTGAGGTGAGGTTGAGATGAGGTCAGCGACAGCTCTAAATTTTGTGAGTGAGGTCAGCAAATTGGACCTCAACCTCATGCGTGAGTTTGAGGTTGAGTGAGGTTGTCATTCAGTGAGGTTGAAGTTGTGAAGTCGAGGCTTTTTGCAGTTGCCGCGGCTTCTGCATATTCCCGTTCCGTATATGCAAGCATGGAGATGGAAATATAATTTCACTTTTATATCCTACCAAATTGCCTCTTAGGCCTCCTGTTCCCTGTTCCTGCTCAGAAATTCACATGTGACTCCGAACAACGACAACGC